>NC_054483.1:21526989-21838933 GCF_017639515.1 Carcharodon carcharias | reverse complement strand
AGGTGGTGGTGAGCTGCCTTCTTCAACCCCTGCAGCCCATGTGGTGTGGGTACACCCACAGTGCTGTTAGGAAGGGAGTTCCAGGATTTTGACCCAGTGACGGTGAAGGAACGGTGATATATTTCCAAGTCAGGATGGTGAGTGACTTGGTGGGAACTTCCAGGTGGGGGTGTTCCCATGTATCTGCTGCCCTTGTCCTTCTAGATGGTAGTGGTCGTGGGTCTGCAAGTTCCAGTGGTTAACTGACCAAACCATAAGCATTTGTGTGGGGACTATAAATTGACCATAAATAAGGCAGCAAGACTAGACAAACACCCCATTCCAAGGATAGACGACTTATGTGCAAAGCTGGCTGGAGGCAAATCCTATTCAAAATTGGATTTGAGTTACGTCTTCCAACAATTAGAACTAGTTAGCACGTTGAGAGAAAACGTGACTGTTAACACACACAAAAGGGTCAGTACTCTCGCCTACCCTTTGGAGTATCATCTGCATGTGCTATCTTCCAGGCAAAAATGGAGATTCTTTTGCGAGGACTTCCCCGAGTGGTAGTATACCTAGATGATGTTCTGATCACAGGGTCAACTGAGACCGAACACTTCGCCAACCTGGAGGAGGTTCTATGAAGGCTCATGGAAGCCGGTATACGGTTAAAGAAGGAAAAATGCACATTTCAAGTACCACAAGTTACTTACCTGGGTCACAGTGTGGACGCCATGGGTTTGCATCTGGTAGAAGAGAAAGTTCGGACAATAAAAGATGCCTCACCATCCAATGTAACTGAACTCAAATCTTCCTGGATATGATCAACTGCTATAGCTGCTTCTTGCCTAACTTGTCAACTGTATTAGCACCATTACAAAGAATCACCATTGGTCATGGAATTCACAACAGGAAGAAGCTTTTGTGGAAGTAAAGAAGTTGCTGCAGTCATCGTGTTTATTGGTACACTATGACCCATCGAAAGAGTTGGTATGAACATGTGGTGTCTCTCCTTATGCTGTAGAAGCCGTGTTATCACAAAGAATGGAAAATGGATCAGAAAGGCCCATTGCCTATCTGTCTAAGAGTTTTTCCCAGCTAGAAGAGGAATGTTTATTGGTGGAATTCGGAGTGAAGAAATTCCACCAGTACCGACATGGACAACATTTCACCATTGTGTTGGACCATAAACCATTAGTGTGTTTTTTCAGTGAGGATAAGGCCATTCTGTCAATAGCATCAGCAAGAATACAACATAGGGCTCAAGTCTGGTATGAAAAGGTTATCAGAAGGTACTCCATAAACTTGACTTTCCCACTTTCTTCTTAGTTATCGTACAATGCCACATACAGCGATGGATTCAACACTGTCTGAATTAATCATGAAATGCTGCCTATGTACACGGTTAAGCCAGATTTCCAAATTTAGAGGGGAATGCAAAATTTCGAAAGTGGAACTTGTTGGGTCCCTGGAACCATCGTCTCAGAGACTGGTCCATTATCTTTCCAAGTACAAGTGGAAGACAGAATTGTTCATAAGCACGTGGATCATGTTTGTGCTAGAGAGGCATTCCAACAACCAACTATTCCACCTGTGATTAATGTGGAACTGTCAGTTCCTTAGGTGACACATTGATCTAGAATAGACATGTCTCTGTAGAGTTGCCAAACCCAGAACTGCCACTTACTAATGATGCGTCTCATGCTGCCGTTCCAGATCCTCAACCTTATTGAGGAATCTCAAGTGGTAGGGCTCTAGCCGTATAAGGAGAGCCCATCATAGACTTGGGCCAGAATTTTACCTTCGGCGTGCGGGCGGGCGGCCGGGTGCCTGACATGCCGGAACGTAATGCTTTGCACAATGACCTAGGGTGTGCGCCCCGATGTCATTGCACACTGGGGCGACATTTTGTTCGGCAGGTGCATGCCGGTGTCGGCTGCTTGTCTGCCGATAATTGCAAGGCCTATTAAGGCCATTAACAACCTAATTAACTTTAAATTTACATTGCCCGTCCAACCTAATGGTTGGCTGGCAGGCGAAAGGGCAAGGGGCCTTTACATTTTGTAGGAAACCTCATCCAAGAGAGGGATTAAATAAAATCTTTATTTTGACATTAAAAACATCTCTCATCTCATGAGGTGACATGTTTCATTTAAATTTTACTGTATTTATTAATTTTTTGAAAAAGAGCTTCAATCTCCCTGAGGCAGCTCCATGCTTCAGGGGGATTGAAGCGCTCTTTCACACACATGCACGAATTGTGTGCGAGGCCTGGCTCTCAAGTGGTACAGCTGCACTGCTCTAGCTGTATAAGGAGAGCCCATCAGAGACTTGGGCCAGAATTTTACCTTTGGTGTGTGGGTGGGTGGGAGGACTAGAATATAAAAGCAGGGATGTGCTGCTGAGGCTTTATAAGGCTCTGGTCACACCACATTTAGAATATTGTGAGCAATTTTGGGCCCCATTTCTCAGGAAGGATGTGCTGGCCCTGCAGAGGGTCCAGAGGAGGTTCACGAGAACGATCCCAGGAATGAAAGGCTTAACATATGAGGAACGTTTGAGGACTCTGGGTCTATACTCGATGGAGTTTAGAAGGATGAGGGGGGGAATCTGATTGAAACTTACAGAATACTGAAAGACCTGGATAGAGTGGACATGGGGAAGATGTTTCCATTAATAGGAGAGACTAGGACCTGAGGGCATAGCCTCAGAGTAAAGGGAAGACCTTTTAGAACAGAGATGAGGAGAAACTTCTTTAGCCAGAGAGTGGTGAATCTATGGAATTCATTGCCACAGAAGGCTGTGGAGGCCAGGTCATTGAGTGTATTTAAGACCGAGATACATAGGTTCTTGATTAGTAAGGGGATCAAAGGTTATGGGGAGAAGGCGGGAGAATGGAGTTGAGAAACTTATCAGCCATGATTGAATGGCAGAGCAGACTCGATGAGCCGAATGGCCTAATTTCTGTTCCTATGTCTTATGGTCTTTTGGTCTCTCCCTCTGCCTCCCGCCCACACAGGCAGCGCTCAGTGCTGCTGCTTGCAATCCACGCAGGGCGGGCCTTAATTGACGGGTGGCCGTCAGCTCCCTGACCGCTCCCACTGAGGTCAAAATTCAGTACTTGATCTTTAATTGCCAGAAGTTGTATATATGTATATCTTGTTGGATATTCAAATATTTTCCTGTAAATATAAATTGTAAAAAACTAAAGGGGGAGAAAAGGTTGTAACTGAAGGTATAGCCTCTCCTCCTGTCTATCAGGGGTCACATGATGTTCTGGGAGGCTCTGACCAATGACCCCTAAATGCAGGCAATCTGGCGGGGTGGGACTTCCTGGCGAGAGTCCAGATCGAGCATGTAGCACCTGCAAAGCTCTCTGTAATAAACTCTATCTGTTCCTTGTTGAAACCTGCCTGTTCTGTCAAGTCATTACAATCCTGGAGCAAGACAGTGCCTCTGTTTATAAAGCTAAGGGTCCCATATGCCTTTTTAAACATCTTATCAATTTGGCCTGCAATTTTCCAAGACTTGTAGACGTGCATCCCAATGTTTCTCTGTTCCTGCAGTTTGTTCGATCACCACAAAACCTGAGCCAATATGTTTTTTTGAATAGTACAGACAGAAATTAGATCTAGATATGTTAAGTGGCTCAAAAGGTTGCACACAGGAATTCAATGCGTTTTGTGAGTAGCTAAACTAAGTTACCATTACAAGTTCAGTATTTTAGGGTCAGAGCTGCCTCCTCATCAGAAAAAAGTGATTTTTTAAAGTTGGAATAAAAACATATCATATGACTGAATGCGACAAGGGTGCCAAAATCTGGTGCAGATGACAAGCTCAATGGAAAATAGTTATTGTTGTCAAAAAGAAAACATTCAGGAAAAATAGTCCCAACAAATTCATGGTGATATTAAACATTGACTCTGCAGAATAAATTATTTAAGGCGCAGATCAAATATTAATGCAGCAAAAATGAATAGCCTGAGCTCTCAACACTGCTTATCTTTTATTCAAATTGGTGAAATACGAGAAATTTCCCAGCACTAAATTAAATTTGATTTAGATGCCAGTCGGAAAAGAAATGATATGCGCTGTCTTGATCATTTTGTTTCTTCGTAAACCCCTTTGTTAATATTTGGCATGAACTCATTTTAAATTGAAAAATAATTTTCAGATCTTGAAGCTTGTGTTCAATGCCTCATACCATCTGGTAATGTAAAACTCATTGATTATTAGAAGAAATATTACTTCATAACTTAATAAAGTAATCATACATTCTCATTTTTTTAATGCAAAACATTTTGGCATATTCTCTTTCTATGTTTAATTCATTGTAATAATGTTTGTTCCGTTATACTGGTCCATAATATAAGCAACCGTACATGGACTTCAGCGCACAGAATATAGTTCACACACAAAACTCACGCTCTTATTTCTCAAGCATATATTATTTATTATAGCATTGTTTTTTTCATTTTGTATCTTTCTTTTCACTTAGTCTTGTGCATTTGGTGCAGATTATTTGATACTTTGCACAACACTTTCATTTTATTAGCCGCTGTGTTTTTCTCTGATCACACAGGATGCAGACTGGACCTTCCAAAATTCCAAAATAAGTAACTGTTCAAAAAGCTTACCTCCTGCATTTTAATTTTTCAATAACTGGATCATTGCATAACTTAAACAGAGGGAGAAAATGGTGGAAACAATTAGGAGTGAAAAATTGAAAATAAAAGGGACAAGGGTTCAAAGCACAGTAGAAGAGAAGGTTTGATGAAGCTGTGTAAAGTGAAAGGTTGGTGGCAGAATGGAAGAGTTATATGTAGAGAGCAGGAGTGGAGTGGCTGAAAAAACTAGCCAAGGAAAGTTGAGTAGGAATTGACTAAAAAGATTCACACAGTGTCAGTGGAGCTAAGTGAGCACCTGAGGCCATATGTCTGAAGGTAGAGAGATGGTAAAATGCATCCATGGAGACATTTGAAAGCAAACCTGAGACCCCTCAAGTCAAATGGAGTGCAGAAAGATGCACTGGGGCTGATCAGATTCTCTCCCAATTTGAAACTAAATTTGTTTTGGAGAAGGTTGAGGTGAATATTGAAAACATTTCACAGATCTGAAGATGGACAAATAGTTTAGATGATGGTAAATTTGTTTGATAAATGTGGTGTTCAGATGGTGATAAGTACATTTTGTCCAAAACATTTTTTAACCGTGCTCCTTATTTAAATTAATCTTGAAGCATTACGATTCCGAATGAAAGATCTGGATTCATGTAAAACATATTGATTAAGTAAAGACAACACTGTACAAACTCTGCTCTTACTATTAGCCCTCACAAAATGGGGGAGAGGATCAGAGAGGGGTTAAAGAGTTAACTGTGGAGAACATGGCCCCAATCTGTTGTCCATGTGACCTCTGTATTTTACAAGGCACCTGATGTTGGTTAAGTCCAAATAAGGCTTCATGAATATGTTTCAATTGGACTCACACAGTGCAAAACGGTGCTGTATGGGTATTGCAAGGCAAACAAGGCCATGAATGGAAGGCGGGAGAAGTCATTTCCACAAATATCTTGTTTCACTCATTGTCCAGCACTCATTGTAGCTGGGTAGGAGGAAAACTCCCATCCACTTATCTCAGCAAAGAAGACTTCAGCCTCCTGTTAGGAAATAGAGACGATTATATTTGTAGGTGCTAAGAATGAGTTTTAGCTTTAAAGTTCAAGTTTCATTTATATTTCTGTATCTGTGTATTAAGGAAAGGTTGAATTGAGTTTTAGTTTCACTTTATAAGGTGTCTGCATTTCTACTGAGAGTTTTACGACTGTGGCAGCTAAATTAAACAAACAGGAATCGAGAAATTGGGTTGTTGCCCAGAAACAGGGGTCCAGAGAGGCAGGACCTTCCCACAAGCACATACAGAAAAAACTAAAGAAACAGCAATTTTGAGTTCAATTTGAAGACAGCTGCCAAACAGAAGCTACTTAAAGGGACAGATAGCCAGTCCCAAGCTAAAGAAGAAAGTCCCAAAAATCCAGGGGAGTGGAACAGGAGAAAGTCCCAAAAAGACCTTCTAGTCAAAGGGAAGGACAGGAACCTGGAAAAGGTCCTGTTAACTGAAATTAAGAGTGAGGGGCAGAAAGAAAGACTCCAAGCTTCAGGTTTAAAGAGACAAAAGCTGAGGAAAGCAGCGAAATGTTGCGAATGCGAAAACAGTTTGCAAGAAGCCAGAAGGTCCAGAGAGATGGCTGAAGGTCTGTAACTCTTTGCTATGGGCATGTGAAGCAGTGGTGTACTGTTGACAGCTGTGTCAGTGAGAGAGACAAAGTGTGTGGAAGAAAGCTTGAATGCATGCGGTGACCCAGTGGAGAGGAACATTGGAAAGAGAGTTTGAAACCCTGAAGATGAACCTTGCAGAAGGCATCTGAGAGAAAACGTTGATTTGGGAGAAAATTCCAAACTGTGTTCTTGGAAAAAGGAGATTGGAAACCCTCATGTGAAAGATGGAGTTCAATGAAACCGGTTGGCTCATGGTAGGACAAGCATCTGGGGGGAGTTGATGAGAGATCCACTGCATCTGATTGAGGTTAGATCTGTCACTTGGTTTCAGAGTGTGGTGTGTCTGACCACCGGGTGCCTATTGGTTTATATGGACTGTGTACTTACTATGAACCTTAGAGTATAGGATAACTTTTGTAACTTGTGTTATCCTTACAAATCTGTATATATCTCTAAAGGTATAGTTGTGGGTTAAGGAGTATTGGTATGTAGATAGTTCATCTTTTCTTGTTTAATAAATGTTTTATTCTGCTGACTCCTGTGACTCTGTTCAGTAGCTACTCTCCACGTATTTAAACAAACAAATAAAAGTTAAGATCTAGTGAGCTGGGTTCCACCCTGGGATCAGGCTTGTCCGTTGGTAACCTCAGCTGGGGATCATAGCACTCCCCTCATCCCCGACCACCGGCCTAATCACTTGCTGACATCAGCCCCACCCCCAGAAAAGCCCTCGCGATTGTGGGCCTCTCCAACCTCCGGGTTGCAAGGACTTTTCATGGGCTTCCATATCCCCAGGCTTGTCAAGATCTTTGGTTGTTTTCATTCTCTCCACCTCCCCATAAACATAGGGCCTCTTCAATAGGAACAGGGTATTCGAGACAGAAATGTCCTTTTGAACAGTGTTGACATTGTTTGATCAAGTTACTTAATATCCGCCCACTGACATTAAATTATAACTTATTTTTATAAGAGTGTAATTGGTAGCAGAAAGGTGCAGTTTGTGGGCTGGTTGTTCAGCTTTGCCTTGTCCTGAGGTATGAAGATGATCTTGCTCCAGAGGGTGCAAAGACTGTACTCTTCTTGTTGATGAAGGATTGAAACTGTTGGATAGTTTCAACTGTGAGATGAAATGTTTTGTACGACTGATTCATCATCTGAAATGACATGAGATGCAGAAGGAAATTTGCTATTTGCACCAGGCATGCTGTCCCATCCAACTTCAACATGAGGTCATGTTTTGGTTTATAGAACTTGCCTATGAAAGAAACCTTTTACCATTAACCACGAGAAAAAGTATCTGGGTGATTCATAACAATTTATTCAAATAATTGTCTCAACATTTTTGCAGACTTGGGGAGAGAGAGAGAGGAGTCACACACGTTGTCCCTAAGTTGGATAATTTGTTCAGTCAAGATTAGAGAATTGAAGCTGAGATGTATGGTTCGATAAAGAAGTCAAGTAATAGAATTCATTATAAAGTTAGTCTGAAGAATAGATTACCAGACTTGTTCCCATAGGGATCATTATGTGAATTGAGTATCTTGACTGCTGTGTTTGCAAGGGCGTGCATATTAACTTTACTTTCAGGTAATATAAAACAAGTCAGTCAACTGTCAAGGGTGAATTTTATGTGGCTGAGCTTTATTTGAACGAGAGTATTTTTATCAGCCCAGGAAGACCTTCGAACATGCTGTGATTCTAACTGCATCCCAGATGTAACACCTTGAATTGTTTTCACGGCTAACCGAGGCAAGATTGTCGAATATATTTTGACCATTGAGATGTTTTCCACATGGCTGTCAAGCTCACAAATGCTCACTGTCAAGAAAAAGTCCACTGGGATGCTGTACCCTTTACAGTCTTTCAATGGAACTACGTTATTACATTGATGTAGCTGAAGATGCGCATTGTCTGCAAGGATGATCCTTTGGACATGTTATCAGAGGTCTGATTATCAGAGTGAAAGCAATCCTCCAGAGCGTGCAGGGCAGTCTTGTCAGAGATATTGCTGATGTACGTTACTAAATATTGGACTCTGTCCTGAACCAATAAGTGATGCTCACACCAAGGAGCAGCCTACACCTCCTCCAGTCCCAGTGGCTCTGGTGTGGCCAGGCTCCATTACAAGCAACCTGCCATGGAAGAGTAAATGGGAGCTGTGGTTAAGGTCTGAAGTTGTTAAAGTCAATATTAAGGCCAGGAGGCTGGAAAATGCTGAGTAGAAAGATGGGATGTTGATCCCCAAGCTTTATGGAATAGTGTGGGAGGCCTAAGGCAGAGAGGTCAGAGTAGGAGTGGGCAGCAGAACTGAAGTGACAAGAAACTCAGGGTCATGTTTGCAGTAGGGTTGCCAGCTCTCCTGGAATGTCTGTGAGTCTACTGGATTTGCCATTTATCTCCTGGTGGCTATTAAAAGCAATCCAGGAGATTTTGAAACAATATTTCAAGCAGATAATGCTCATAATTCCCACAGAATTTCTGGACAGTCATCATTCATTGTAAATGGTGATCTGATTGCATTTGCAGCATCATGACATATACTTCGGGGCAACTCCAAGGCTTCACATGACTCCACAGATTGGGTAGCTGTATGGGCAGCAGAATAAAGTCTGCCAAACCAAGTGGGAGGGTGGGAAATTCCATGCCGGCAGCCATTTTGAGATACTTCAATTTAATGCAAAAACCCAGTTTAGATGCCAGGACTGCCCAGCAGGGGACACAGAATACTTCTATCATGGCAAAACCAGACAGTTCAAGCATTTCTGAATATCCAGTCGTTTTAATTGAAGCTGAAGACTAGAAAGTATTTATGAAAGACATTCCATCAAAAAAATGGAAAGTCCAGAAAAGGACAAAATTACAGAGTTCCTCAGGGAAGTAGATGGTTTTCATCCAGACTATTGGTCAGCTACAGTGCAAGTTCGAGAGTTTGATACTACTTTTAAAATTGATGGAGTTGCCATTAACATAGTCGTAGATGACCTCAACTGGCATAAGCTTATGACCCTTCATCCATCAGACATCAAGTTACAAGGTCCAGATGGCATAGACCTTCCAATCAAAGGCAGGATTATTGCTCCTCTGAATAACAAGTGGTGACAGATCGTTGATTCGCTCTTTGTTCCTCACAATCAACATATGTCCTTATTGAGTGTGATGTTGGCATACTTCCAGGAATCCTAGGAAAAACAGATGATGTTTTTCATTTGAACAACTCACTATATTTCATGGAATAATCTTCAATCTTGTATTTTGAAGCAGTGGAAATTCAGCTTTCAGAAGCTGAAAAAGTTTATAAATTCAGCAGGAAGTTCCTTTCTTTCACAGAGATCCCACCTGACCATCCCCATGAAGACCTGCTGGACTTGAATTGGCTCTTCCTAAAGAGTGACAAGGAAGAATCCTTTGCAGTGAGGTTCCAGGGAATGATTTGTCTTTCTCGCTGATGGATGCACCTTATGAAATTTCGATTATCTTTTTAGAGGAGTCAGCTGTGTTTTTCGTGGCTGAGCAACATTCACATCTTAGCTCCACTGAACCTACCAATGTATTGGCTACTTTATCTCCTGTTATCCATGAAGAATCTCCCAAAGGATGCTTTGCCTGTGTCCATGGCCAGGATTTTCCTTGCCTGCCAGCGTCGGGCGTGTTTGGTGGTGTGAGCGGACAATACGGCACGATTGATTTCACAATGGTATGAAACCAGTTCGCGATCATCCACTCAGCCCACCGATAGCAGGGTGCGTTCCCCATCATTGGACGTCAGAAACCTCATTTTAATACATCAGCATATCATTGTTAGGCCTGCCCACTGGAATCGTCCACCCCCTGCTGGATCATCCGTCCACGTTGGTGGCAAAACATGTCGACATGTTTCACAACAGCACATAAGTGACATGCACTTGGTGGGCTGCACTTTACTCGGGACTTCAAGGTTTGTTTGCCTACCTTGCTTCGGTCAGCACTCTCAGTCATCAGTGCCAGGCTTCACAGACAGGCTCCACATCACTTTTATGGGGGGGCTCATGGCAGGTCTCTACCTACCTGATGAGCCGTATGTGGGTGGTTTTTCAATGGCTACAGGTCTAGGGCTTGCTTGGTGAAGGGTGAGAAGTGGCCTCGGGCAAGGGAAGATGCTACAGGACATGGGATGTACTGGGGAGGATGGTAAGCCAGGGTGTGTGTGGGGAGCGCATGTTGATCTGTACAAGTGGCCTCAAGTTGGTGATTGCTGAGGAGGCAGTCCCCAGAGGAGATGAGGCCAGATGGACATGTGAAGGTTATGTGTGTGAGAATGGGTGGTGATGTCCCTTGAGCTGACAGTAAGTGAATGCCAGTGAATGTGTGATGGACTTCAGTGTGTGAGTTGGTTGCCATACCCTGGCTGCACAGGTGAGATAATCCATCCTCTATCTGCATTGGATCGCCAATCTCTTCTGCGCAACATTGGCACTGATCATCACCACTGCCATTGCCTACCAAGCCGCAGTGGTAATGTTGTTGCCCCTCCAGCGGTCAGAACGGGGGTAGAGGACATCACAATGGGCCTCCTTGGCATCCAAATGGTGCTTGAGGGCTGCAGTTTTCTTGCCTTTCAGGGCCATGTCTTCTTTGCTGCAGTCCTGGGCTAGAAGAACTGTACTTTAAATGTGGTGCCTGGCGTGATGAAACAGCAGGGCGACGTCGTGGCAGGTGAATTGGAGCCCGCCCGTATTGGAAACGGCGTGTTTCCCGGGAATACACAAATAATGTGGCGGGTTTGGATGATACGACATGAAAACCCGCCATCGTGACTATTGGGTAAAATATCATTTTACCTTCCCGCTACAGCACTTAGTGCAATTCTGGGACGATCTGGGACGATTCCACCTCATGTGAGAGTCCATAGAGGATCACGCTGCTAAAGAGCTGAAACCTTTCAAGGGTGAAATTCAGTTGACACCTATACCTCAGTCTCTGCTGAAAGTTCTTCTTCTCACCAGAGCTGGAGGTTTATACAGAAGCTGTAGCAGAATCTTAAGCATTTCTGAAGCTGCAGAATCCTGTACAGGATCTTGTCCTCGAGTTGAAATCCATCTCATTACAGAAGATGAGGCTCTCCTGTCTCCATATCCTCAGCAATTCTTCCCATTATCTAGAGTGGAACAACCTTGCACAGAAAGAAGTGTGACTGTCTTATCCCTGCCTACAGAAAGTAGACGGTCCTCCTGAAATATCATTGGGAGATCATCTCTTCTTTCCCTTACGGTCTTACAGGCAGTTGGTCATTTTTTCCCTCGTCACCTAAGTTCATTGAAATCTCAGATCTTCAATGTCTTTTCAGACTTTGACACAGCAGTGGATGATACAGCTTTGACAGTCTTCCCTGCAGTTGAAGATCATTCTTCTTCTGAAGCTTCTTCCCAGAGTCATTTGAGGAGGCAACAAGTTCCTCAGCATGTCTTGAGTTCTTTCCTCTAGTCCCAAAGGGTCCAAAGGTCAATTGTCTTCAGTCTTCTCTTTTCGAGCAGTCTTTCATTGTCCTTACAGCTTAATCATCCTGCAAACTGCAATTGGCTTCCCAGCTCTGCTGGCAGCAATGCTGCTGAAGTGTTGCCCTATTCTGCAGATGATGATGTCCTACCAGATGCAGAAGAAAGTCCTCATGTCTCCAAGATGTCTTCCCTAAGGGCTGAGAACACTGTCGGAGATTGAATCCCCCCCTCACCCCTGAACTGTGACTTGGGCAGGGGAAGAGTAGAGTTGGAGTTGGGTAGAAACTGCAGTTGTAAAAAGGAAGTTACAGAAATGCAATGTAAAAAGTAGGATGCTATACTTGGGGAGAGGTGTACTATAAATGGTTAGCAGATGGGATATGCTAATATTTGACATGGATGATGATGTACCATTGAAATCAGTCAGTCATGTGTTAGACTCTCAAGAAAAAGGTTTGGAATCATGCATAGGAGCAATGTGCCTACTCTGGGACCTGTTTAGAGGTAGTACAAATAAACAAGTGTTAAGCAAATACCAGAGTATGTCGACAGTCTGCCTATGAACCAAGTCCCATGAGGGCGGGAAGGGGAGGGTGATGCTTCTGAGCACTTCCTCAGTCTCTGCCCCTTGCAATCCCCAGAGAATGGAGCTGGATCCTGAGCTGCAGACCGTGCTGGAGAATTGATGCAGATTCCAGGATATTTTCCCCTTCTCCTCATGCCTATGGCTCACAGCAAGTCTTTTGGGGCTGAGGCTCTGGGTTAATGCAAGCAGTCCCAGGATGGAGATGGGAGAGATTTTTTTGGGTTGGGGATGATTTTAAAGGAATTTTTGGGGAGAACACCATTGGACCGGCACTGCAGATTTACATTGGCTCTCCAGAGACAGACAGCGCAGTGGGGTGTCTCCAATGGTTTCAATCTGTGTCTGTGAGTTTCTCCCTCTTTATCTTTTGGGCGGAAGCTGATCCAAATGGGATTTTATTTTTGGGGAGAGGAAAATATTGACCTTTATGGGATTTTAATCCAGGCAGGAATTGGAAGCATTTACAAGTTTCAACTTTCGGATAAGATGCTCCTCAGGGCAGTTCATTGAAACGCTGTGTTGTTGCTAGTTTGCACAAAGCTACAGTGATTAGACAATGTTGAATTCTCAAGTCTGATCTGTATAAAATCTGCTCTGCATAAAAGGGATATATTTCCCACTCTGTACAAATAGGGTGTTTCACAATAGGAATCTTTTGCCAGGCATTTGTTTTTCTCTCTCACGTTCCCTGAGATCCTACTTGAGCCATGTGACGTGGCTTTCTATGGCACCACTTGTTTGACATCTCCCGAATATGTCCGGCCAGAGTTGGCAGCCCTGGTTTGCAGACAAAGTGGAGCAAGCAATCACTCAATCTGTGTTTGATCTCCCCCATGTAGAGAAGATTGCACAATAAGTGGCGAATGCAGTTTGCTGTCTTACCTGTTAAAAGTGAATGAGACGTTAAACTGAAGCCATGTCTGCACCACACAAAGGCCAGAATTTTACAGCCCCGCTTCAGCGTGTCTACTTCAGTGGATGCAGCAAGCCTTTTAAGTCTCCATTCAGTTCAGCAGGACCATAATATCCTGCCAGGCAGGAGGAGCCATAAAACCCTGGCCAATGTTTCTGAGTTTCTGCCACTTGCCACATTCTCATAACGGAAGCAAATTTTGCTGCACTTGCTTTTAATTACTGGGATTATTACAACCTTTTAGCCACCCATCTTTTTAAAGTAAAATCATCTTTATGGAGAGAGATATCACCCTGGAAGTCAACCTGTTGCAAAATTGGAAGCTTGTGGCGTCGAGGAGAGGTTACCGGAAACCGAGGTGGAGCACCTTGTATATGCAAATCGTTTTCCTAATAGTGGCTATAGGACCCTGTTTGAAATTGGTCTGCAAATGGGAAAAGCTTGCACAACACTCAACTGTTTTGGACCTTGTGAAGGGTAAACAAAGAGACCAGTGTGTATTACTGGGTACTGCTAATACTTGGCAGCCATTGTTCAAACAGGACTGCTGTACATAATCAAGAGGATGACTAACACTTTGAAACTAAACTGGACTAGCCCTATAAATACTGTGGCTATAAGAGCAGGTCAGAAGCTGGGAATTCTGCAGCAAGTAACTCATCTCCTGACTTCGCAAAGCCTCTCCATTGTCGCATAAGGGCCTCTGCATATGGGGTTAATGTGGGACTGAGTACAGTACTGCCCACACATCATTTAAGAGGGCACATGACCCACACCCAGGGTCAATGTGGTGTTGGACAGAGCTGCATGCAGACCGAAACATAGAGGCAGCTCTGAGCTTGTACCCTTTCCTACAAGTAGTTTAAAGAGTCAATCAAGACCTACATAAGACTATGAAGATTTTTTCAGACCTTAACTGATCTATAACCAACACCCCACAACATCCACCATGTACAAGACATGAGTCATGAGTGTAATGGAATGCCCTCGACTTGCCTAGATGAGTACAGCTTTGGCAACACTCAAGAAGCTCAGCATAATTCAGGACAAAGTTGCCCACTTGGTTAGCACCCCATCCACCACCTTAAACACTCACTCCCTCCACCACCGACTCACAGTGGCAGCAGTGTGTCTCAGATACAGGATGCACTGCAGCAATTAACCAAGCTCCTTCGACAGCAGCTTTCAAACCCACAACCGCTGCCATTTAGAAGGTTCAGGGCAGCAGATGTATGGGAACACAACAGTCTACAAATTCCCCTCCAAACCTCACACCATTCTGATTTGGAACTATGTAGCCGTTCCTTAACTGTCACTGGGTCAAAGTCTTGGAACTCCCTTCCTAACAACACTGTGGGTGTAGCTACGGCAGATACAGCGGTTTAAGAGATGGCTCACCACCACCATCACAAGGGCAGTTAGGGATGGGCAACAAATGCCAGTAATGTCAACAACATTCACATCCCATGAAAGATAGAAAAAGAGGCCAGGATTTTCCGGCGTGGGAGGTTCAATGGCCCAGCCAAAAGCCCACTGTCTTTCAACAGGATTGGACGACCCTGGCGGCGGGTGGGGCCGAAAAATGCCACGCAGAGACTTTCCAAAAGGTCCTCTCCCTGTAGATTGGCCAGAACTTAGCCTTCAACGTTGCCTCTTCCCAAGACTTAACTGCCCATCGGCTTGGGAGAAGCCAGAATTGGTCAGACGCTGACTTGCGAGCCTTTCAAAGAATTGAGCAAAAATCTAGGCTGACAATTGTGACTGTCTTTTGGATGAGGTGTTAAACTTCTTTTGCTGCCTCAGTTGAAAGTAAAAATATCCCAGGGCTATGATTGAAGAACAGCAGGAGAGTTCACCTCTTCGGTCAATATTCATCCCATAATTTATCTCACCGAAACACACTGGGCTATGCGCTTCCTGTGCACTGTCAACGTGCGCTCTCTTGCGCATGCACGCGAAAGAGCACACTGCTCCCTGAGACAAAGTCCTGCCTCAGGGAGATTAGTGACAGGTAAGAAAAGTAAAAAAGTGGAAAAATTAAAAAATTATTAACATGTCCCCCTCATGTGACAATGTCACACGAGATGGGACATGTTAATAAAAAGGACATAAACTTTATTAGACTTTTTAAAAACGGACATGAAATCTCATCCCGCCAGTGGATGAGGTTTCATGCTTTAATCAGAAGCCCACTGGGGATCCTCACCTGCCCGCCAGCCTTAAAGTTGGACGGGCAGGTCTTTAATTATCTTAATTAGCCTGTCAATGGCCTCAATTGGCCATTGAGGTTGGCGGGCGGACAGCTGATTTCACTGTCCGCCCGCTTTCCTAAAAATTTAAAGGGACCAGGATGACATCGGGGGTTTCTCCCAACGTCATCCCACGTCATTTTCCCGTTGGCAAGTGGGCCCCGCCCCCAAATCATCAACGGGAAAATTCAGGCCACTATCTGTTCGTCATCACAGGCTATTTGTGAGTCCTTGCTGCGTGCAAGTTGGCTATCTCATTTCTTACATTAATGTTCAGCAGTAACGACACTTCAAAAGTACTTCACTAACTGTGATGTCTTGGGAGCATTAAAGGCTCTATAGAAATGCAAATTCTTTCTGCTAATCATTATTTGAGGAATTTTACATTTACCAGTTATTGCTATATTTGCTGAGAAGTACAGGTACTGGCAAACCTGTGGGTCAGAAGACTGACAAGTCACTTGGACCTGATCGCCTGCATCTTAGGGCCTTAAAAAAAAGTTGCTGCAGAGATAGTGGATGCACCAGTTGTCATATTCAAAATTTCCTAAGATTCTGGAAGTGACCTAGCAGATTGGAAAACTGCAAATGTATCTGCCCTATTCTGAGGGGCTTTACAGGGTAAATACTGAAAAGATCTTTCCCCTCCTGGGAGAATCTAGAGCTAGATGCATAACTTCAGAATAGGGTCTCCTTTTTAAGATGGAGATGAGGAAGAAGTTATTCTCTTTGAGGTTCATTTAATACTTAGAATTCTCTTTCCCAGTGAACAGTGGGGCCTAAGTCACTGAATATATTCAAGACAGAGTTAGATAGATTTTGAAGGGTTATGGGATATGGGCAGGAAAGTGGAGTTGAAACCAAGATCAGCCATGATCTTATTGAATAGCCTTAACTTGCTCCTATTTCTTATGCTCTTGGGTTCTTAGAATAATACAACCTGTAGTATTAGGATGTTTGAGTCTGTTGGGGCTATTGTGAGACTGGGGAAACAGTACCACCCACATTATGATGTCGAGTTTCACATGGGAGCAGTAGAGGATAGTAGTGAGCCTGGTAGAAGGTGGCATGGAGATAGCACCTAATCGGGATATATATATGTGGTTATAGTTATGTGTTATTCATAAAGAGTTGTTGTTCATCCATACAAATCTTTAGACCTCTTCATGAAACAACATACAACCTTACAATATGCAGCATGTGAAGGACACCAAAATCCCTAAGAATGAAGAAGTAAAGAAACTACAGTCTGACCAGAGAGAAGTGCAACTAACTTAAAGACCTTGAATATACAGCCTAAGGCACTCCATTTTGGAGATCATGAAGTCCTATGACACCTACTTTAACCTAAGAAGCAATGAAATTTTGGAGCAAGCAAAATTTAACAAGAGTCCAAAAGCCTAGGGAAGCCATAGACTCTTTCATAAATGAGTTATACAGATTGGCTGAAGGCTATGACTATGGTGACCTTAAGTTGGAGCTCATAAGAGACCTAATGGTTGTGGCTGATGATACTCTTTCGTATGTACTCCAATCTAAAGAAGATCTGACTTTGGAAAAAGCCAACCAAATCTGCAGATACTCGGAAGTCCACCAGCAAAACCGATCCATTTTTTTGTGATGAAGTTAAACTGTGGTACAGAGCAACCCTGACAGTTAAGCTCATAAAGCAACAAAAGGGCAAGGAGACTCCAGGGCAAGGAAAGCAACACCTGAACCAAAAACACAATGCGGTGATGGACCATGTCAGTGCTGTGGTGCCAAAGACTTCACAGCTGTGGGCAGTGTCCAACAATTACTGTGCAGTTCTTTCACTGCAACTGCCTAGGACATTTTGGAAAGGTGTATAAGTCCAAAACCTCAAGACATGCTGAGGATCCCAAACAAATCCATGAGATAAATGAACCATGCCAAGAAGTTCAACAATGCTTCTTGGGAGAACTTAAGGTTCCCAGATTCATATTTTGGAATGCTGACGTATCTGTAAATAGTTACCTCATGAATTTCAAGTTAGGCACAAGAGCCAGAGTGGCAGTCCTGTGGAAACATGGCTAATGAAACAATGTCTGAAGCTACCTACAAAACAGTTATATGGACCAGGAGGCATCAAGCACAGTGTCAAAGGTTTGTTGCAAGTAATGCTCCAATATAAAAACTAACAAATACGGGAGATGTATCATGTCCTCCACAACCACGCATTTTCTGCCCTGAGCAGGAAAGCCTGTGTCAACCTCAACCTTATCCAAAAGATTGACAAGATTAACCGGCATGGATCCGGCTCCAATTTTAAAAAGGATTTTTCATAACTTTTCACTGGGCAGGGGTAACTGAAGACTGCAGAGAGCATAACACTGAGAAACAATGCCAAACCCAATGCTTGTTTACACCACGGAAACACCGCACCCACTTATGAAGCAAGTACAATAATAGCTTGATGAGATAACCAAAATGAGGGTCATTCCCCCGTAACTCAGCTGACAGAATAGTGTTCCTGGATGGCCCCAATTCCAAAACCAATCTTGCTTATTCGCATCTGTGTTGACCTTATGCAACTCAACAAGGCAGTGGCAAAGGAAATCCACCTGATGTCTTCGGTGGATGACAGCTTAACCAAACACTATAAGAGCACAGTGTTCTCAAAACTTGATGCCAACTGTGGCAGGTTCCATTAGATGAGAAATTTAAGCTGCTGACAACTTTTATCACCCCATTTGACAGATTCTGCTTCAATTATTTGCCCTTCAGCACTACCTTGGCACCTAAGGTTTTTCAGTGCACAATGTTGGCCATCTTGCAAGGCCTGAAAGGAGTCATCTGCCATATGGATGATGTCCTTGACAATGGCACAACTGTCAAGAAACACAACAGTATGCTCACGGCTGTCTTGAAATGCTTGCAGGAAGCAGGATTGACATTGAATGATAAGTGCGAGCTCTCTGAAACCTCCATTTGGTTCTTAGCTCATATTGTGAGCAGCAAAGGCATCATGCTGGACCCACACAAAACAAAGACAATTATTGAGTTTCCAACCCAACATTCATTCCAGACCTCCAAAGATTTCTGGGCATCGTGAACCAATTGGCGAAATTTCTGCCCAACCTAGCGCAGGTCACAGGGCCTCTGCGACACCCACTTCATCAGATCAAACACATGCTGCTCTCACCAGATATTCTGGCTCACTATGATCCATCCCTGTCAACTACAGTTGCAGCGGATGCCTTGTCAACTGGATTAGAGGCAGTTGTGTTCCAAGAGCTGCTGGATAGATGCTGCTAACCAGTATATTACACGTCTAGGGGGCAGTCAGACTCAGAGATGCAGTATGCAGTTATTGAAAAAGAGGCCTTCACAGTAACATGGGTTTGTGAGAAGTTCACAGACGATATTGTTGGGCTGAAAGTGATCATCAAGACAGATCACAAACCATTGGTCTCACTATTGGACAAGAAAGAACTCGCCAGGATGCCTCCCGCAGAATTCAGAGATTCCACTTGCGTCTCTTGTACTTTGCATATGAGCCAGTGTACATCCAGGGACGCATCAAACGATCACGGACACATAGTCCAGGGCCACAGTTGACCATTCTGCGACAGGCACTGTCAATCTGGTCAATGAGTTCGAGTCATATTCTCATTCATGACAACACAATTGCCAGCGATCTCTAAAAGGTTTCAACAGATGAAGGGTGCGATCGCATCTGTCAGTGCAACCTGCAAGGCTGGCCCCAGCAGCATCCAGGTGGCAATGTTCTGAAAATATACTTTGAACAGCATGCACTCTCTCTCACACACACACACAAGAACACACTACTCTCCCTCTCTATCTCTCTCTTGCTCTCTCTCTCCCGCACACACAGACACACACATACACACACACATACACACACACAAACTCTCCCTCTCTCTCTGAAATTCAAATACACTCACATGCACAGACGCACACACACTTGTCTGTAACAGTTCAAAACACTTCACTGTTGTTGATGATCTGCCAGTGTATGATGAGCGGCTGGCCATTCCCATCTCACTCTGGCTGGCGATTCTGCTACAAATCCACCAAGATCAGCTGGGCATCACAAAGTGCAGAACACTTGCCCAGGCTGCAGTGTGGTGGCCGGGGATATCAAGAGCAATTGAAGAGATGATTCTAAATTGCAATGTGTGTGTGCTGCTCATACCAGCCCAGAGGAAGCCTCTTATCCCCACACAGTTTCCTACCGGGCCATGGGAACATTTGGGAATGGATCTGTGCATATACAACAGCAATTCCTTCCTCATCATTGCTGACCATTTCTCTCAGTGGATTGAAGGGCAGAATTTTCCCGTTGGTGTGCGGGGGTGAGCTCCGCATGTCTGCGCATAAGATGACGTGCGGTGTCGTTGGGTGAGCATCCTGATGTCACCACGTGCCATCACAATATTTCATTGGCCGGGCGTGCGATGATATCTGCTGCGCACCCGCCATTAATTAACGGGCCACTTAAGGCCCTTGACTCACCAATTTATGCCGATTTTTCGGCACCCGTGCAATCTTTGGGTCAGTGCATGGGCGCAGTGGGCAGGCAGGGAGGACATTTGTATAAACCTCATCCACGGGTGGGATAAGAGGGCTTGCTGGGGTCGCAAGTGTGCTCTCTCAAGAATTAATTTTTCAAAGTTTTTGAAACATGTCTGTGTGATCTGTGATACTTCAAAACACATACCAGCTGCTTTGTCTGGACTCTTAACCCTCAGGTCAGCACTCTGCAGTGAGGAATCTTTCTTCGGCCTGCAGGTTTCTGGAGCCTTCCCATAGCCTGGGAATGGGAGCTGAACTCTCCATTGGAGGCACCTCTCTGAGGAGGAATGGAGGGCTGTAAGAGAGAGGAGGCCAGGAATGCACATTTGGCCTCCAGGGGAGCCACCTTTGGGAGGCCAGGCGCAGCCACAAGTGGTGCAGGGCCAAGGGGTAGACCAAGGCGGAAGGGGCCACAAAAGATGCCACTATCCTGCTGCCAGGGTATATAAGCGGCAAAGCAGCTACCTCAATCTGTCTGAGGTGCAGTGCCGAAGGAGGCCCCATCTGTCAAGGGAGACAGTCAACTATATCTGTCAGATGATTGGGCCTGAGATCTCCGCGAACTGTATGGGTGGATACCCAATGCCAGTGGCTCTAAAGGTCACAGCTGCCCTCAACTTCTATGCCTCTGGCTCCTTCCAGAGGTCGGTGGGTGATCTTTGTGATGTCTCCCAATCAGCTGTCCACACTTTTATCAAGCAGGTTACAGACCGTCTGTTCAGACATGCATTGACCTTCATCCACTCCTGCTGTGACCAGGCAAGTCAGGCACAGCGAGCCAGATGCTTCGCGGCCATTGCTGGCTTCCCCCGCGTCCAGGGTGCAATCGACTGCACACCTCAAGGCTCCAGCAGGTGAGCCCGGTGCCTTCATCAATAGGAAGGGCTTCTACTCCATGGTCATGCAGATAGTGTGTGATCACCGAGCTGGGAAACTTGGTGCCCACATCATCTCCCACATTGGCACTGATTAGCTGAGGTCAATGCTACTGTCCCCATGGAGGTTGCATGGCGCATGGACATGTGACTCATTGCTTCGGTGATCATCTGTGTAGACTCCTCCAGCACAGACACCAAGCCAAACATTGCCTCATGTATCTCCCCCAGATGCTCCCGCACACCCGGCTGCATTTCATGCCCCTGCTGCATTGCGGACAACTCCAGAGGCACATCATCAGGCACTGACTGAGCATGTGCCTTGTCCCCTGCTGTCCTCCAACTCTGCTGGCGCCATGGGCACTCTCTGGGCAGAATTTTGCCCTTGATGGGTGGGCTGGCCCCACTGGATCAGCGGCAGGCGGGCAGCCGATTGCCACCGCCGAAACGGGCCCCGCCGCCATTTTGAGTGGGCGGAAGAGTTAAGGTCCTCCCAGCATGATGCCCGGCATGAAGCGCTGTGTGTGGGGGGGGGAGGGATTCCCCAACTGTCAAAGTGCGCTCTTTCCCGCATGCGCACGAAAGAGCACACACCTCCCTGAGACTAAGCGCTGTCTCAGGGAGAGCGCTGAAAGTGTTATAAACTAAAAAAATAGAAAAATAAAAAAATTATTAACATGTCCCCCTCATGTGGCAATGTCACACAAAATGGGACACGTTAATAAATATCACATAAAGTTTATTAAAGTTTTTTTAAAACAGACATGAATCCTCATCCCACCAGTGGATTAATGACTGGAAAGTTTAAGGTGAAACATATATCCATAACCAGTAACTCTGCATTGTATAGAGTTAGAAGTGACAAGGGCCCAGCCGTTGCTTTATATGATCGCCCTGGTCATGAGAGTCAGCGTCTTCTGTGTCTGGAGAAACACAAGGGTGATGCCAGAGCCATTGTTTTTCTAGTGGACAGTGTGTCATTTCAAAAAGAAGTGAAGGATGTAGCTGAATGAGTGAATGAGGTTTCATGTTTTTTTCAGAAGCCCGCCAGGGGTCCTGGCCTGCCCGCCAGCCTTAAGGTTGGACGGGCAGGGCCTTTAATTGGCTTAATTATTCTGTCAATGGCCTCAGTTGGCTATTGACAGGTCGGTGGGCAAACAGCTGATTTCACTGTCTGCCCGCCTTCCTGAATATTTAAATGGAGCAGGATGACATCGGAGGCTCCCCCTGACGTCATCTCATGTCGGCGAGTGGGCCCTGCCCCCAACTCGCCGACAGAAAAATTCTGGCCTCTGTCACTGCCAGCTCCCCCAGTGATTATGAAGAGCCCTCACCACTGTGCCCCAGGACACTAGCCAATGTTCTAACTCCCACCGAGGTGCTAGTATCTGCACTGGTGCCTGCCTGGCAGAGATGGTGTGACACTGGTGAGACTTCAGGGCCCTCAGGTGTGAGAGAGGGCCTCGGTTGTTCCTCCTCCCAGCCCTGCTCTGCTGATGCTGAAAGGAAGAACAAGAACATTGGATCAGTTGACATGGAGACAATGGCAAAGTGCATCCTTGTCCTCCGGATCATTATGCGCTCATCCTTCCATTAGCAATGGCCAAGCCATGTTGCAAAATTAAATCACTTAACATTCAGCACTGCTATGGCTGTTGGGAGAACAATGCTGTGGCACCCCAACCTCATCGACACCAGTGCACCAGTGCATGGTGCCTCTTGAAATCCAGGGCCTTCTGCTCAAACCGGCTGAGAATGGCTTACTGCACTTGGCCGCCGCCAGTCCTCGTATGCTCTGCCGCATTATGAACAATCTTCTGAAAGTGAGAGAAGAGCATTGATTTTTTTCAAATTGTACATGGACTCTCTTTGCGCACGGCCCATCCCAACCAGAGTTGGACATATCAGGGCTCCAGTGCCTCCTCATCCCGCTGCTGCCAAACACTCACACAAAGATGCCAGGCCTGTTCCCCATTCACCCACCCGTCCTTTGGACACATGCTGCCAACATTACATTAGGCACCACATGGTTTTTCCTTTCATAACAAGGAGGGACAAGCACGTGGAGCACAGAGGGCAGCAGATGGTTCGTTGCCATGCCACCTTGAAGCTCCCCTCCCAGCATGTCATCACCCTGCAGTTCAAGAACAACGCCTAGGTGCAGCTCCTCCAGGTTGCCCCCAGAACAGACATATGGGTCTCAATGTACCACATGCTGCGGGCGCAGAACCCATCTCTTCACCACCCTCTCTTGGCTTGGGTAATATCTGCTGACCCACCCAGCGAAGGACACATGCCGTCAACGATTCAATGCACACTACACTCAGACTTGTGGTGGGAGACGGGTGGGGGTGGGGGTGGGGGATGGGGTGGGGGGGGGGCGGGTGGCAGCAGGGGAGAAAGCTGACCTGCTGGGTTGACCATTGCCAACATTGGTTGACCAATGCCAACATTGTCCCCACCCTTCCAGAGCTCAACAAGTCGTTGAAGCGCTTCCGACGCTGGATCCAGGTACACCGCACCATGTTGTGGGAGGTCACCACCTCCGCCACCTCCTCCCAGGCACATTTCATCATGCTGGGGGGCCTCCTCCTCCCGTCCTGGGGAACCAGCACCTCCCACCATGCTGCCACCTCCTCAAGGATGGCAGCAAGTCAGTCATCGGAAAAACGAGGGGCACACTGGCTCCCCCCCGCCCTACCTTCCTGCCTGGCCTGCCCTGATGGCCTACCCTCCAGACTTGCATAATGTCCATTGCCCCTCTGCAGAGCCCTACACCCAGCCATTGCGAGCAGCCTTTCCAAGGCTGCCAGGCCTTCCTTTATGCAGGCTGCTGGGTCACCATTGGACTCGGTGGGCTGAGCGCGTCCCCTGCCGCCCACTGTAACTAAGCACAGGAGTTGTGAAGTACGTTGGGTGGGCCTTAATTGGTCCGCCTGCATAAAATGATGGCGCAGACCCGATCGCGGGAGGCAATCAGGTCCGCTCCCGCTCTACCCCACCGCCATCCAGAAAAATCTGCCCGAAATGTTTACACACAATAACCACAGCATCAGTTATTAACTCTTTGAATGAAATCTTTGTGATCCATAGCATCTCGGACCACATAGTATCTGACAATGACCACAATTTGCTTATGAATACTTCACTCATTTTTCCAGAAATTATGGACTTTAACACCTCACCAGCTCCCCACAATCTAACAATGAAGCAGAATAGGGTGTCCATACTATTAAAATCCTCTTGAAGAAAAATGATGTCTTTCCAATGGCACTTTTGACATAAAGATCCATTCCATTGCAACGTTGATTAGCCCCATCAGAGCTGCTGACGGGCAGAAAACTTTACATTCAACTTTCCATGTTTCCAAAGAAATTAATCCTTGAGTTGACAGTCAGGGGCCATCAGATGGTTCAGAACCATGATTGGTCC
Organism: Carcharodon carcharias; assembly: GCF_017639515.1. Classification (NCBI taxonomy): domain Eukaryota; kingdom Metazoa; phylum Chordata; class Chondrichthyes; order Lamniformes; family Lamnidae; genus Carcharodon; species Carcharodon carcharias. The sequence continues at coordinate 21,814,587 of NC_054483.1, read as the reverse complement.
TAAAGATAGTGACAAACTTCCACTAAACAATAGGAGATATCGGACTAGAAACCTGCCCCAGCTAAACAGAGGTCGGTTAGTTGGATCAGGGACCTTGACAGAGAAGGCAACGTTGTCCTGATGATGAAGATCAAAGACAGTCTGACTTGATGCATACTCTAGACTGGTGAACCTCTTATCATACAATTTTTTAAAAATTCATTTATGGGATGGACATCACTGGCTCAGCCAACATTTGTTGCCCATCCCCAATTTCCCCTGTTCAGAGGGCATTTATGGCAATTGGCAATGTTTTCACAGTCATCGTTAGACTTCTAATTCCAGACTTTTATTGGATTCAAATTCCACCATCTGCCATGATGGGATTTGAACCCAGGTCATTACCCTTGGGTTTCTGGATTACCAGTCCAGTGACAATACCACTACCATCACCTCCACAAACCAGATCTAGAAACTCAAATAATTGAAGAACCAAGCACTAGAACTTCAACTCCAGACTGACAAAGTTAGCCCAAAGCAGTTGAGTCTACTACCCATCCAAACTTGAAAAGAACCAGATCGGGAAGAGCCGTAAAGCCTCCAGACTGTATGAGTCTGTAAAGTCAAAGCCTTGGGTGGAGAAAGGATAGCAAGTAAGTATCATTGTAAATATATTTGGGTAAAGATGTAGAGGGAGGTGCAGTATTCGGATTTTCTGGACTGTGGGACTGGGGAAACAGTACCACCCACATTTTGATGTAGAGAGTCACACGAGAGAAGTAGAGGCTAATCGTGAGTATGGTAGAAGTCAGCATGAAGATAAGCACTTAAACAAGACTGTATCCTATATATATGATTACAGTTATGTATTATTGACAAAGTTATTGTTCACCATTAAAGCCTCTAGACCTCTTCTGCAGACAACATACAACCTTACAACACAACCTACCTGACTTTTCTCAGCTCAGTAATAGCAGAAACTATGTTGTGAAATAGTTCAGATCTGCTTTTTTCCAACATTTGTATTTTTATAAAACTTCTAATGTTCTTAAGACACCCCAACATTTTGTCAGAGGCAGGTCGCAACTTAAATGGAAAAGAGTGTTGCTGTGTGCCAGTATAGGGGCACACTTCTTATACTGGCACTTTAGTATGTTTTTGAGAGCTTCTAAATGTTTGGGCACTTGGACTTCTTTTTTGAGTTTTAGCAGGTAGAGGTGAGAATTCTTAGGTTGCTCTGCATAGTGAGATTGTAAAGGTGTTTTTTGAAAATTTGGTAAAGCTTAGTAAATTTGCCGGCAAGTTTTAACTGTACATGTTCTGATTTTAGTCATAAAGTCATAGAGGTCGACAGCACAGAAAAAGGCCCTTCGGCCCATCGAGTCTGTGCCAGTCAAACAAGTAGCTAACTATTCTAATCCCATTTTCCAGCACTAGGTCCATAGCTTTTTATGCCATGGCATCATAAGTGCACATCCAAATACTTCTTAAATGTTATGAGGGTTTCTGCCTCTACCACCCCTTCAGGCAGTGAGTTCCAGATTCACACCACCCTCTGGGTGAGAAAATTCTTCTTCACATCCCCTCTAAATCTCCTGCCCCTTACCTTAAATCTATGCCCCCTGGTTCTTGATCCCTCTACCAAGGGGAAAAGTTCCTTCCTGTCTTCCTTATCTATGCTCCTCATAATTTTATACACCTCAATCAAGTCCCCCCTCAATCTCCTCTGCTCCAGGGAAAATAACCCCAGTCTATTCAATCTCTCTTCAAAACTAAAACCCTCCAGCCCAGGCAACATCCTGGTAAACCTCCTCTGCGCTCTCTCTAGTACAAACACATCCTTCCAAAATGCGGATTCCAGAACTGCACACAATACTTTAGCTGTGGCCTAACTAGCATTTATACAGTTCCAGCGTTAGCTCCCTGGTCTTATATTCTGTGCCTCGGCTAATAAAGGCAAGTATTCCATATGCCTTCTTCACTACCTTATCTACCTGTCCCATTTCATTAAGGGACTGGTGGACATGCACACCAAGGTCCCTCTGATCCTCGGTATTTCCTAGGGTCCTACCATTCATCGTGTATTCCCATGCCTTGTTTGTCCTGCCCAAGTGTTTCACCTCACACTTATCTGGATTAAATTCTATTTGTCACTGATCAGCCCATCTGACCAGCCTGCCTATCTCCTCCTGTAATCTAAGGCTATCCTCCTCACTATTTACCACCCCACCAATTTTCGTGTCATCCACGAACTTACTGATCAACCCTCCTATATTCAAGCAATTTTTGCAACTTCAGCAGACCTACTCCATCATCGCCTCAGAAAAAAAATATAATCATTGTGTCTAGCTTGTGTGCATTCAAATTGCTTAACATTGAATAGGTTGAAGTTCCTCATTCTGCCTTGAAAGCGTGTGGCTAAAACCAGTGGGATGGAAGTGTGCAAATCAAGTCCAGCAAGTCTCATTCCAAGTCTGTGCATTCATGAGTTTTCAGCACCGACCAACCTGAGAATTGGCAGCTTGTAGAATAAGTTCAATCTCTCAGAAATCACAAAATGACCTGATTGCAGAAGTGCAAAATGACAAACGAAATGAAGTAATAAATGATGCTTAAAAAAACTGGAAAAAATACAATGAAGATTCAGTTATTTCCTTCAGCTGTAAATAACACTTTCTATGTTTATGGTTTCTGTATGTACTGCGCTCTGTTCTTTATAGAGGTTCATAAAATGTCCTGACAGCATCGAATAACTGCCTTCTTTCAGGACCGCGACTGTTAACTACAGGCATATATAATTTACTGGCTGTACTTTGATGGTGCACGAAGAAATCAAATGATATTGAATCCCACAAGAAACAAACTTTCAACCAGGTTTCTTGTTTAGACAGACTTAGCATTGATTTTTTTCATTTCCAAATCAAAGCACATATAAGAATTGCTCTGGCCACTTATTATGTATTGAGATGATCGATGCATTCACGAAGATTCCTTCAGTGTGATATTGGTGGTGAGATCATAACATGCTCATTTTGGGTGCACTAATTTTGTCTGTGCACAGGACTATTCTGCCTCAACTATTCCTGATTTTCTCTCCCCAATATTCTCACCCTCTCCAATTCTGCTGATCTGGGCAATGGAGGAATTATTTATCTTGCACACATTGGAGCTTCAAATACTGTCGTCTTTTCTATCTATTGGGATAGCAGAGAGGAAGGATTCATGAAGATTTGAAGGAAACAGTTCTGTGCTTGTGTGAGAAAGTCAGAGCAAAAAGCTTTTTTTATTGGTCAAGTTATCTTACATCATGGTTGGCTTTTCTTATACTGAAAGCACAGTAATGTAAACGGGAATCAAAATTTTAACTAAAGGTAATGATTTCCTCTCAGAATCAAGATTTCTTTCAAGAATAGTCAGCAGGCCATGTATCTCTCCGCCTGTTGATAATCATTGACTTTGTAGTTCACCACGTAACAACACAACAGTTTTTTAGATATACGGTTTCATCTCTGAAGATGAAAGCTGCATGGAACCCAATCCAGCATGAGATTGTTCAGAGAACTTTGCTGTTGATTGGTTTCAAAGGCTTACAGATCTTCTTTGAAGCCCATCTTTGAAACAGCTTAGAAATACCAATATTTTGAAAATCACTATGAACTCAATGACTCCTGCAATGTTGGATAGTTCCAGTTTGGCTACTTGGACACACTTAGATGCTCTCGAACAGACTTCATGAGCAACACTGAGTTTTTCTTCCAGCTGTCTACTTTATAAGTCATTAATTCAATAAATTAATAAAAGGACTTCATGAATAAATTTGATATTTAAGACAGACACTAGAAAACTGAGTACATGGATGTCTTGAAATGATCTAAAGAAGGTGTGTGAGAAGGGTCAGATGATTCTGTTACATTAATTTGAATCTAATTATTATTATATTCAATAAAAAAAGGAAAGAAGAATTACATTCTGGAATTTATATAGAGCCTGATCACATGGTCATTGCTTATCAAAGAGTGAACATGTAAAATTGCTTTGAAGTGTGAGACTTCACAGGCGAATGTGGCAACCATTGTGTACCAGCCAAATCCCATGAACAACCAGTTTACCTGATTTCAGTGGTATTGATTAAGGATGGAAGGTTAGCCAGACCACCTTGGTCTTTTTGAAGTCGTGTGATTAGATCTTAAACCACCAGATCTGTATTTCTTACCTGAGGAGTAGCATCTCTGACAATGTAGCAATCTTTCAGTGCTATGCTAGAGTTTCAGCCTTGGTTATGTTTTCAAATGCACACACACGCGTGCACATATACCCCTTCAGAGGGACCACTAGAGAAATCACGCTGAGTATTTCAGACTAGATTGCAGATCCAATCTGGTGCAGCAAAGCTGAGCAACCATCTAGGGTTTATAATGATTTTTTTTTTGTTTTGCAAAACAGCAAAAGCATGCGTGGCCACAGTTTCAGAAGCTCATTGAACTCCAGTCCACCGAGGGAGGAAGGGTATGGAAATGTTATCCTGGTACTTTTATTTTAAAAATCCCTCATTTTCAAAACTGTTCCTTTTTCTCTTTTTTGGTATGAGAGTCTATCTTAATTTGGAATTAATTTGTAGTACTATACAGGCACTGATTGTGTTCAAGAGAAGTAAAATATTTCCTCCTTTTTAACATGAGCATGGGAACACACAGGTTGACAATATATCCATGGCATTTGCACTGCAATGGACAATGAGCCATGGCTGGAAAACCAACCTTGAATATGTCCAGCTATGGTTTCCCACTGTATGGTCTCCCACTGTGCAGCCCTCTTCTAGTCAGTGTCTCCTGCTCTGACCACCACTGGAACTCTGCCAGCTGCTTCTTGTGTTTTCATGCCAACAGAGAATGGGATAAATTAATAGGATATGGAAATGAAGTAAATCATCAGTAAATTTGCACATTCGCTCTTAATTGCTGCTTAACGAGCCAGGCCCTGTGTGTTATGATGCATTTGAAATATCTACCCCCAGGAGAAAGTTTAGTTGCATGTGCACAAGTTAATGGCTATTCAATTAAAACAATCGCAAAATTACTACCCCCATACTGCATGTAGGCACTGGTTTTAATGTTCACAGGAGATAAAGTCTAAAGAATATTTTTCATCATTGCAATTGTTCTTTGGTTGCAATACAAACAAAAAATTCATTCGTAGTATTCAGTATGTTCTGGGAGTGAGCTTTAATGAAGGATGGATATTCTCAGTGCTCAAAGGATTAAATTATGAGGGAGATTACACACACTTGAGCTATATTCCCACAAATTTAGAAGGTTAAGGGATTATTTGATTTAAAGTTTCAAGATATTGACAGGAACAGGTAGGGTAAATAGAGAGAAATAACTTCTGCTGGTTCGGGAGTCGAGGACGAGGGCTTAAATCAAAAAATTAGTGGCAGACCTTTTAGGAGTAAAATTAGGAAAATTCTACACACTGGGTAGCAGAAATTTAGAATTATCTTCCACAAATGGGAATTGAATCTCGATTAATTGTTAATTTTGAATCTGAGAGTGATAGATTTTTGTTAAACAAAGGTATGAAGGGAAATGGGGAAAGGCAGGTATACATATCAGCCATGATCTCATTGAATACGAAACAGGCTTAAGGAGCTAACTGGCCTCCTACCTGTTCCCATTTCTATGCTTCCAGACAGCAGTGTTTTTGTGTACTATTGTGCCAGCACCTAGTGTGTTATAATTGTATCACAGGGGCTTTGACAGTCACCACAGGGAAGTAGGGGAAATGTTCCCCAAGTACATGCTTCACAACTGATGTGATGATTGTTGTTGATATGATATAATTTTCACTGGCTTTTCTTGATCAGAATCGCAGCCATGGCTTGGGGAACAAGAAAAAGGAGAAAATGTAACACAGAACTGGAAAAGTACCTTTTCATTTTTTTACAAATACGCTCTCATTTTAGATATGAAGAAAGGTTGAATAGGCTGGGATTGTTTTCTCTGGAACAGGACTGAGGGAGATTTAATTGAGGCGCGTAAAATTATGAGGGGCCTAGATAGAGTGGATAGAAAGGATTTACTCTCCTTAGCAGAGAGGACAACAACCAAGGGCTTAGTTTCGAAGTATTTGGTGGAAGGCTTAGAGGGGAGTTGAGGAGCAATTTTGTTTATGCTGAGAATGGTAGGGGTTTGAAATTCACTGCCCGAATGGGTGGTAGAGGCAGAAACCCTCACATTTAAAAAGTATTTGGATATTTGCCATAACTTTCAGGACTATGCGGCAAGAGCTGGAGAGTGAGATTAGGGTGGATAGATCTTTTTCAACCAAGAAGACACAGTGGGCCACCAGGTTTCCTTCTATGCTGTCAATTTCGATGAAAATAATGTTCACCATTGTTGGCTTTTAGGCATTTTTCTACAATTTCTACAATTTATATTGAAGTGTTTTGTTTTTATGAAATTCAGTTCAAAATGATTTTAAAGCCACCTTAAAGCTGTATTCTGGAGCCACTGGGACAGAGAGGAGAATGGCATGATCATGAACTCACCCAGGAGACAGTGGGGTGATTTTAACCCCCCACAAGTGGGTGCGTTTGGTTCAGTGGGAGGTTAAAAAGTTAAAAATCTGAAACAAGAATCCAACCTGATTCAAACTTGTCCATTTCCAGTGTAAACAGGGAGGGCTTAGGGCTGGACAGCCAGTCTGCTCCCAGGAGGCAGGTCGCTTGCTGAACCGTTTTAAGCAGGCAGCGTTCCTTGATTTTACCATTGATTTGTTTGTTAACCACAGACAATCGAATTTCCATGGCCTCAGGAAACCCTTTAAGTAAAAGGAGGCAAGAAGGGCTGAATCCATAGGCCTTTATTGCACTGCTTGTAGACCAGTTTGAGGGTGCATTAGCTCCATGGCCAACAAACTAACCTCTGCACCCACTACCCTATGACTTATGAAGCATTGTGAACTTAGCATCAAAGCAAATCTCCATCCTAAGTCATATCCGAAACCTTTCCATGAAAGAATGGTCAAAATTTCCAAAATTTCTACAGAAACATGACCTTAATATCCTCAACTTTACCCTTTGCAGAGAATATTACAACTATTACCCTCAAGATCCTGTCTTTTAATTTTGGCACTCTCTTCTGGTCCTCTCTCAGCAAGATCTCCTCCCTGTTCTGTCCCAATATTATCCATCCCAACATGCGCCACAACAATTGGATCTTTCCCCCTCCCTTTCCAAATGCCTTTCTAGTGATCCAAAAGTTCGCTAATGCATATTTTAAAAGATTGGAGCAGTGAAACAGAATGTTGCTGCTACATCATGTCTTAAACTTTACAGTGGTCAATAAAGTGCAGATGTATGTGGACTTTCAATAATTCAGATTACCTGGGCTAGCTGAAAAGGTTTTAGTGATACTCATGATGCTTCATCAAATGACAATTCCTTTCATGTTAATTGGATATTCCTTGCATGTCAGTACTCAATATTTGCTGAAGAATACAAGAAACAATAGAAATACAAGGAAATTATTGTTTGCTATTGCTAAGTGATGGGATCCCTGACAATTAATGCTGCAATAGCCTAGTAATCGCTGTTAGTAATATGAGTAAATAAATGCTTTAATGAATTCATTTTGACATTCCTGTCCTGCTATTTTAGCTCAGGTGTACTGTAAGTACCTCTACTATTTGTTCTGACGATAGGTCATCAACCTGAAATGGTAACTCTGTTTTTCACTCCACAGATGCTACCTAACTTACTGACTATTTCCAGCATTTTCTGTTGTTATTTCAGATTTCCAGCAACCACAATATTTTCCTTCTGCATTCAGCCTTGTTCTGTAGCATTGCCAGGGGTCATTTGTCGGCCAATATCATTATATTGTTGTTCTTTGCTAATCTTTCCTTCCCAATGTCATTCTAACATTAGCCATACATCAGATTAACACAGAAGAACTTTTTTTTTTAAAAAGGGAATAGACTTCAAAGAGATTAAAGAATATTTGTAAGAAAAGAGTCACACAGATTTGGATCAGTTTTTTTAATCTTGGATGTTGGTTGTCTGTGAGGACTGTGCCCTGGAAATGGAAGTATTCTGTGTTATTCCAAGGATTTTTAAACTTTTTAATGTTGAGTTCAATTCATTACTGAGACTCTGAACTCACATCAACTCTAAAATATATGATTTAATTGAGCTATATCGAACTAAAGTCAAATGAAATTCATTATTTGCAACTGCTCTTTGATCTTAGTTCCTCACTATTTTTGTACATTAGAGTGATACTATTCATTACATGACTGAAAGATTATCACTCAATACATCCTGCTGTCAATAAGAAACAGCTGCAATGCCCACACTAATAAATTGCTGTGAGCTGTAGTTTGAAGCCAACCAAGGGAACAAATAAGGTTCTCTGTAATCTGAGTCTTCACATGTTCACAGCAAAGCAGCACAAAAAGGCTCAACAGTCAGGATGTTTCCCTACACCAGATGAAGAATGCATGCAGAGTCAAAAGGAAGCCACGATGGTTATTTTCTCCTTTGTAGTGAGTAACATGTTCGTTAATGTCTAACCAGGTGCTGAGTCACAAAGCTCAGGCTCAGTAAGCAATTTGGGAGAACAGAAAGAACAGTCAGATCTCCTACGACTTTGTTCATATCACGTTGAAGGACACTTAGCTTTGTAAGGTTGGAGGCATTATATGATGCAGCACATGTATCTTTCCACTGCTAGACTGAAGCAGTATGAAACTGATATGTCTCCATCATGTTGGAGATTCTAATTGCTGTAGAGGCACATTCTGAAATTGATTAGAAACTAATTGCTATAAGGCAGACCCAGAGGTATACTGGTCGATGCTTTCTGTTGCAAAGTAAATTACTCTGAAACCAACAAGAAATAACCAGACTTCTTTCTGTTTTCTCAAGTGTGACAGATGAAATTTGCATGGTGATATTTCAAGTATGGTTGGTTGAGAGCTGGTCCACAGTGAGGTCTGTTCGTTTGTTTCACCAGTACCGTGACAGGCATTGAGTTAGAAATTTTTTTCTTTTGGGACTTAGGTTCATTAGAAGTAAAGTTTCATGTTCTTGTAGTTTGCACCACGGGAAAAAGAGTTCCACAAACTGGCTCTTCACAGAAAATTTGACCACTTTAAAAACTAGAAGCAATACAAGTACTACATGAAATTACATAGTGTCTGCCATGATCTTCGAAGGTCCCACACTGCCTTACAACCATTTCAGTACTTTTGGAGTGTCATGATTGTGCTCATGAAGGAAACATGACAGCCAGTTTGTATGGACCAAGCTTGCACAGTTGTTATGATCCCCAAAGAGACTGAAAGCTTTTAAAACGAAAATTGAACTTCTAGTTAATAGCTGAATGGATGACATAACAAAATTTAATGTTTTAAGATGTTCACTGTAACAAACAGACTAAAGGCACTATTAATTAAACACTATTTTTGTAGGCAACTTACACTTTAATAACAGAACAGAACTTTTAACATTACCGAAAACACCCACAATCAGGAATATGTTGCAGTCTCTTTTAAGATGTCTTCAGTTCTCTCGGAACCAATCCAAAATAATTCTGAGCTCCCAAGGGTTGACTTCTGATCCTTCCCTTTCCCAGTCTAGAAATGTTTAACTCCAGAGCTATCTTTTATGGTGTGAGTTTTCCTGGAGACTTCTCCCTATAGCTAAAGCTAGGCAAATCTTCCAGCCTTATTTTAACTCCTCATGAATTTGGTCTTTCCGATCTGAGCATGAGCTCTCGTCCGTGTTCCTGCACAATGATTCATAGAAACTTGCCATCTCTAGCTGCTCTTTCTTTGTCTCTCTCCCAGACCCTGGCACACTAACCTTCGCTGTGACTTTTTAGAAACACTCCCCTCTCAAAGCCCATCTCCATGGCAGTGTGAATCACATGGGCCTTGTATCCAAGTAGAAATTTACTATCTTTGAACCCCCAACTCTCTTTTATCCTGGAAGCAAACAGACAGAATTTAAAGTACAACTCAACATTCTCACCACTTTTCTATGACTTTGGAGACTCATGGCCCATCCACTATTAGCACATAGTTGCCAGTATCTACAAGTATATATAACCTTGCACCTTGTTCCCAATAAGAAAAATCTGGTGCCAATTAATCTCTAACAGTCAAACCAGGTTTGCTGTCAGGCAGATTTCACAACAGGTCACATGACCTCCTTTATTTAATCTTAAATTAAAAACACAGTCCCAAAATATAACAATCTTATAAACCTCATAATTGTACTACGGCAATGTGATAATGAGATAAAAACAGCAAATGCTGGAAAACTCAGCAGGTCTGGCAGCATGTGTGGAGAGAAAAACAGACTAATATTTCAGGTGAATGGATCATTCATCAGAAATGTGAGATTGATTCTTTTTTTTAATGTTGCAGGTTGAGGGATAACTATTGACCAGGACACCACATTGAGTAATGCAGTGGGATCTCTTATGCCCAGCTCAGAGGGCAGACAAGACCTTGATTTAATATCTCATTTGAAAGGTGGCACCTCTGACAGTGCAGCTGTCCTTCAGTATTGCATTGGAACGTCAACCGAGATTGTGTACTCAAGGCTTTGGGCTGGAGCTCGAACCAACATCATTAAAAAAAAATTGCATTGCCTTTAATGTGACCTTGTTGTGCACAAATTGGTTTGTTCATTTCCTGTGTTTAACAGTCTCTGTAGTTCAAAAATATTTGGTTGACAAGTAAGGGATTATGGGACATCCTGAGGTCAAGAAAGGCAATATATAAATGCAACTCCTTTCTTTTTATGTTAAGGTTGTTGTCAGAATTGTTAGTTTCAAAATCAACCTTCTACTAATTCCTTGATGTATTGCTTCCCAGAGAAACCCAATGGTACTTGATGAATATATCCAATTAACACCAAGGAACAGTGGTCATAAAGATGCTGGTAATATTTTAAATCAAAAATACAATGCGATTAGTTCAACAAATTATTGTGATCTTTTGAGTCTGATATTTATGTAAATGAAACATTTTTTTGTTTGATATGAAAAGTCAATGAGGAATACAATGATCAAGAAATATTCCAGTGATAAAGACACCTGTCGATTAAATGGATTATTTGATGTTCGAATGGAAATGGGAGAGGATGGATTGCCGCACAAATGGACATTTCCACATAGAATCTTGCTTGAAAGGATTATTGAGGCAGATGATGGTGGTCAGGAGTAAAGATTATCCCTTGGCACTGGGGTGTGAAGAGGCTTGTGTCAAGAAGGGCTTCTCAATCTTTTTGACTTTGAGAGCCACCCACCCCACCCCCGCCACATTATAAACCTCCACAGACACCCTGTAACACAATTCACATATTTTCTTTTATCCACAACTGATTATGCAATTGATTATAGATAATCAGATGTGAAACTTGCTGTTGATGCTAAGCAACAATTATATCAAGTCATGGGGGCAGTATCTTCATCAAGCATGCACATGTCATGGTCAATGTTCATTCTGAATCCAGCTTTGCATAAGTAGGACCAATACTTTTAGAACAACATCAGAAGCAGTGCCACATTCCGTTGCAACATAACCAACATGAACCTGCTTCGTGTCATGTCCACACACGAGGTGGAATTTAATGAGAGTACCAGGGTGCCAGTACTAAAACTGGCAGCCCTCCTGCTGACCTGATCTCCTGAAGCCCTGAGGGAATTAAATTCCTAGTTGAAAGTGCAAACCCTGCTGCTGGGGATCCCAGTTCCACGGGGGACATTTAGTCGTTGCGCTTCCCCCAGTCGGGTGGAAATCGTGTTCCTGAGTGATGCTGACTAGTCAGAGGCTAACAGCTCTCTGTTATCAGCATCATCACCAGGAACTGTGGCATTAACAGAAATACACTCTGGCCTTCACCAGGGATCATCGTTAGATCACTGGAGAAAGGTAAGTGAGGGCAGAATTTGCAGGGTCTGCCAGTGAGCGGGGGAGAGAGGTCAGAGGAAAGGGTAGGGAGCTACCCCCCACTGTTACACCCTGAGTACCTTTGAGCAAGGGGTCAGTTCCCCCCTGAAGAAGAGTCATACGGACTCGAAACGTTAACTCTGTTTTTCTCTCCACAGATGCTGTTAGACCTGCTGAGTTTTTCTAGCATTTTCTATTTTTACTTCAGATTTCCAGCAGTATTTTGCTTTTATATCAGTTCCCCCCCAGCCTGCTTCCACCACTATCTCACCCATAACAAAGAAGGCCGCAAAGAAACCCAATAGGCTTTACTTGTCAATGTAGCAGCATGCCAAGTTCCCTGCCCAGCACCAATTGAATACCAACAGCAGGATAAGACCCTTAAGGAGGCATTAATTAACCACTTGAGGGCCTCAATTGGTGTCAGAACATAAAGGCTGCCTGAAAGCTCTCCTCTTCCGGACTTAATTGGAGGAGGGAGCTTGTGGTCGGGAGATCCCCACCCACACACTCCCGCCCAATCAAATGCCTCTCCCACTTTGGAATTTGCCTCTGAGGGGGGCAGGTATTAGCTTCTGCCCATACACTTTCCAGCAGGGGTCACTAGATTGCAATCAGGAGCGGGAATGCTGGCTGACTTCATTTTACCCTTCCAACAGGTGTTGGAGGCACTCTTGCTGCCTGAATGGCTAGCTCAGCACAGAGCAGGTATCCAACTGGGATACTCATGCACTTGTAGCACCTTGGGCCATTGTATTTGCTGGTGCATTAAGCCAGTGGTTCATTGGTTCTATATATTCACCAGATAACATAAAGTATCACACAAGGCACGTTGCCAACATAAATCTTCCTATAGGGCTTCCTGAGATAACAGGAGGTATGGCTAAGCATTAATTTGGTTAGGATGTCACAATGGGCAGAATTTAATGCCCCTCCACCCAGTCAGATTCAGGGGTGGGGAATGCCACCTGATCGGATGGGTAGGTGAGGGTGGAGATTCCTCACCTTCCTGCCTCCCTCTAATTAAGTCTGGGGCAGGAAGGCTTGAGGACAGCCATCCCACCCACAGGCCCGAAGTGGCCTCTTAAGGGCTTCATGCTGCTGTCACTGGTATTTAATTCTGTGCCTGATGGAGACATCCACTGACATGAAGGGAGAGACCCTGAATAAGACCGTGTCCCCCAACCTTCAAATCATCCTCCATTCCTGGGACCTCCCCTGCTTGACCATGGCCGAACCCACCCCGCTCACCTTACTCCTGGGTCTCCATTGCTGATCCTCTGCTGAGGCTACACATTAGTATCAGCAATGGGCACAGCTCCCGGTGGCAATGGGGGCACTGGAGAGCTGCCAGCCTTCGATCAGAAAGCAGCTTTCGGGGGTGGGATATCTGCTCTGCTCTCAGATTTCTTTAGGGGCTATTCCCTTCACAGAAGCCAGAAAGCCTGAATTAATCCCATCGGATCTTCCAAAAGATGGCTGTAGTGGGGTTGTCACCAGTTTTTAACTGATTAACGGATCCCCGCCACGACCACACACACTTTTTACCACACTCGTACCAGACGTTCTTTCCTGTTGTTATTCCCCTGCGTACATTTGATATATGGTTTAATGGATACACACCACTGCAAATATAAACTCAGTGAAAGCTGCGAGAGTTAATTCCTGAGGTAGCAATGAAAGACAAAATCCAATGAGGGAAAGTAAATTAAAGGAGCCATTGTTTAATCTGAGAAGAGAACAAGTGACACAATCAGAAAGAATATTTTCGGAAAATAGGAACTAAAACTGATTGACAGAAAAAAGATGCCATTTGTTCGGCTTGGTGCCTGATCCCTGTAACACTTTTGTTTCAGGCAAGTGTAAATGCTAAGACAATGCTCATATTCTTAAATTTAAAAAAAGTCAGCGATGATAAAATGATGAAACTTATGATCAAAGATTTATGAACACAAAAACTCAAGTATGGAAAAACATGGCAACCAGCTGAGCGAATGAAAGAAAGATGGGGAAGTGCATGTTTCCATAAGACCATAAGACATAGGAGCAGAAATTAGGCCATTCGGCCTGTCGAGTCTGCTCCACCATTCAATCATGGCTGATAAGTTTCTCAACCCCATTCTCCCGCCTTCTCCCCGTAACCTTTGATCTCTTATCAATCAAGAACCTATCTATCTCAGTCTTAAATACACTCAATGACCTGGCCTCCACAGCCTTCTGTGGCAATGAATTCCATAGATTCACCATTCTCTGGCTAAAGAATTTTCTCCTCATCTCTGTTCTAAAAGGTCTTCCCTTTACTCTGAGGCTGTGCCCTCAGGTCCTAGTCTCTCCTACTAATGGAAACATCTTCCCTACATCCACTCTATCCAGGCCTTTCAGTATCCTGTAAGTTTCAATCAGATCCCCTCTCATCCTTCTAAACTCCATCGGGTATAGACCCAGAGTCCTCAAACGTTCTTCATATGTTAAGCCTTTCAGTCCTGGGATTGTTCTCGTGAACCTCCTCTGGACCCTCTCCAGGGCCAGAACATCCTTCCTGAGATACGGGGCCCAAAATTGCTCACAATATTCTAAATGTGGTCTGACCAGAGCCTTATAAAGCCTCAGTAGCACATCCCTGCTTTTATATTCTAGTCCTCTCGAAATAAATGCCAACATTGCATTTGCCTTCCTAACTACCGACTCAACCTGCAAGTTAACCTTAAGGGAATCCTGGACTAGGACTCCCAAGTCCCTTTGCATTGCAGATTTCTGAATTCTCTCCCCAGTTAGAAAATAGTCGATGCCTTTATTCTTCCTACCAAAGTGCATGACCTCCCAATTCCCCACATTGTATTCCATCTGCCACTTCTTTACCCATTCTCCTAACCTGTCCAAATCCTTTTGTAGCCTCCCCGCCTCCTTAATGCTACCTGTCTCTCCACCTATCTTTGTATCATCTGCAAACTTAGCCAGGATGCCCTCAGCTCCTTCATCTAGATCATTAATGTATAAAGTGAAAAGTTGTGGTCCCAACACTGACCCCTGCGGAACTCCACTAGTCACCGGCCGCCATCCTGAGAAGGACCCCCTTATCCCCACTCTCTGTCTCCTACCGGACAACCAATCTTCTATCCATGCTAGTACCTTGCCTTTAACACCAAGGGCTCTTATCTTACTGAGCAGCCTCCTGTGCGACACCTTGTCAAAGGCCTTCTGGAAGTCCAAGTAGATTACATCCATTGGCTCTCCTTTGTCTAACGTACTCGTTACCTCCTCAAAGAATTCTAACAGATTTGTCAGGTATGACCTCCCCTTGATGAAACCATGTTGACTTTGCCCGATTTTACCATGCACTTCCAAGTATTCTGAAATCTCATCCTTAATAATGGACTCTAAAATCTTACCAACGATTGAGGTCAGACTAATTGGCCTGTAATTTCCCGTCTTTTGCCTCACTCCCTTCTTAAACAAGGGGATTACATTAGCGATTTTCCAGTCCTCTGGGACCCTCCCTGACTCCAATGATTCCTGAAAGATCACCACTAATGCCTCCACTATCTCTTCAGCTATCTCCTTCAGAACTCTGGGGTGTAATCCATCTGGTCCAGGTGATTTATCCACCTTCAGACCTTTCAGTTTTCCTAGCACCTTCTCCTTGGTAATGGCCACCATACTCATCTCTGCCCCCTGACTCTCTTGAACTTTGGGGATGTTACTCGTGTCTTCCACCGTGAAGACTGACGCAAAGTACCTATTCAGTTCCTCTGCCATTTCTTTGTTCCCCATTACTACTTCTCCAGCATCATTTTCCAGTGGTCTAATGTCCACTTTTGCCTCTCTCTTACTCTTTATGTATCTAAAAAACTCTTGCAATCTTCTTTTATATTACTGGCTATCTTACCCTCATATTTAATCTTCTCCCTCCTTATTTCTTTTTTAGTTGTCCTCTGTTGGTCTTTGTAGGCTTCCCAATCCCCTGGTTTCCCACTGCTCTTCACCGTGTTGTATGCTTTCTATTTAGCTTTTATGCTGTCCCTGACTTCTCTTGTCAGCCTTGGTTGCCTCATCCTCCCTTTAGTATGCTTCTTCTTTCTAGAGATGAATTTTTGCTGTGTCTCCCAAATTACTCCCAGAAACTCCTGCCATTGCTGTTCTACTGTCTTTCCTGCTAGGCTCATCTCCCAGTCAATTCTGGCCAGCTCCTCTCTCATGCCTCTGTATTTGCCTTTATTCAACTGTAATACCGTTACATCTGATTCCAGCTTTTTCCTCTCAAATTGCAGCGTAAATTCTATCATATTATAGTCACTTCCTCCTAAGGGTTCCTTTACCTTAAGCTCCCTTATCAAATCTGCCTCATTACACATCACTAAATTTAGAATTACCTGTTCCCTAGTGGGCTCCGCCACAAGCTGCCCCAAAAAGCCATCTCGTAGACATTCCACAAATTCCTTTTCCTGGGAACCACTACTAACCTGATTTTTCCAGTCTACCTGCATATTGAAATCCCCTATGATCACTGTAACCTTGCCTTTCTTACATGCCTTTTCTATCTCCTGGTGTATCTTGTGCCCCACATCCTGACTACTGTTCAGAGGCCTGTACATAACTCCCATTATGGTTTTTTTAGCTTTGCAGTTCCTCAACTCTACCCACACAGATTTTACATCATCTGACACTATATCATTTCTTGCTATCGATTTAATTTCATTTCTTACTAACAAAGCAACCCTACCCCCTCTGCCAACCTGCCTATCTTTTCGATAGGATGTATATCCTTGGATATTTAGCTCCCAGTCCTGATCCCCTTGCAGCCATGTGTCCGTAATGCCCACCACACCATACCTGCCAATTTCAATCTGCACCACAAGCTCATTTACCTTATTTCGTATACTGCTTGCATTCAGATACAACACCTTCAGTCCTGTATTTCCTGCCCCCTTCCTCATTGTCGTCCCTTTATCTGATGCACTTGAAGTTAGATTCCTAACCCTTTCCAAACATTCTGTCCTATTCTGTGTTCTGGGGACTTTAATAGCCTCTCCTGGGCTCTCCTTTCTTTTCAGTTTTTTCATAATTTTCCATGAAGTTGAATCCACCCCCCCACACGCTAACCTACTGCTTTGTTTCCCATTAGTCATAATTGTTTGAGTTTTACCCTTCCCTCTCCACCCTCCCCCCACTCTCTAGTTTAAAGTCCTGTTGACCACCCTATTTACCCTTTTCGCTAGAACATTGGCCCCAGATCGGTTCAGGTCAAGACTGTCCCAACGGTACAGATCCCTCCTGTTCCAAAACTGATGCCAGTGCCCCACGAAATGGAACCCCTCTTTCCCACTTCTTTAGCCACGTGTTTACTTCCCTTATTCTCGCATCCCTATGCCAATTTGCACGTGGCTCGGGTAGTAATCCGGAGATTATAACCCTTGAGGATCTGTTCTTTAATTTAGTTCCTAGTTCCTGATAATCCCCAAACAGGTCCTCTTTCCTAGTCTTACCTATGTTATTTCTCCCGACGTGGACCACAACAACTGGATCCTCCCCCTCCCTCACCAATATCCTTTCAAGCCGGTCAGGTACCGGGCAGGTAACATACCATGCAGGACTCTCGATTCTGCTTACAAAGGATTATATCAATTCCCCGAATTATAGAATCCCCTACAACTACCACTTGTCTTTTTGCTCCCCCCCCCTTGAATGGCCTCCTGTGCCACGGTGCCGTGGTCAGCTGGCTCATCCTCCCTACAGCCCTGTTCCTCATCCACAGAGGGAGCAAGTACCTCGTACCTATTGGACAAGTTCAAGAGCTGAGGCTCTTCTGTTCCTGAACACATGATCCCTCTACCTGCCTCACTTGCAGTCACACCCTGCTGACCCTGACCACTGACCGAACTTGAGGTACTTAATCTAACAGGTGTGACCGCCGCCTGATACAAAGCGTCCAGGTAACTCTCCCCCTCCTGGATGTGCCACAGCATCCAGAGCTCGGTCTCCAGCTCATCAATTCTGAGCTGGAGTTCCTCCAGCAACCAACAATTGCTGCAGATGTGGTCACTGCGGCTCGCGATGGGATCTGCCAACTCCCACATCATACAGCTACAGCACATCACCTGCCCAGCCATCTCAACTTACATAATTAATTTATAAATTAGCTTTTCAGTGTTTTTTTTTTCAAATTTGGTGCACATTTCCTACCAACCAATCAGGTCACAGCTTTCCTGAGATGTCACTTTTTACGTTTTGGCTTCAGTTACTCTGTGCCCCGAGGTCACTGCTCCTGTGCTCCTCCTTCCGAGGCTGCTCCCTGGGGACAAGGATGCGAATCCCCGAGGTAAGCTAGATTTATACTCACCGCTCCTGTGCTCCTCCCTCCGAGTCTGCTCCCAGGATTTACTCACCAATCAGCTGCTTTTCCTTTAAAATCCACTTTCAGAAGAGTGTCCCTCGCAGGTCTGGTGCACTCCTGAAGGCACTGCCTCTTCCTCTCTCTTTTTTTTAGGTTTGAGGAGGAGGGAGGGATGGAAACACTCCCTCCTGAAGAAAATGAATAAAAGCAGGCTCATGCTCAAAGCAAGTTTTCAGCACAAGTCAACTCATCCAACCCTTGTATATTTTTAAAAGCAAAGGTGGATGGGTTTTGATGAACCTGTTGGAAACAGTAAATTTGGAGTCGGGGAGATAGAGAAAGCCTTGTGTTTGAGTATCAAAAACAATCAGAACGGCTTTGCTGAGGATATTTATGATGATTACAGAAAGGTCACCCAGGGAAACACAGCAGCTTCGCAAAATTTTTTTTTCAAAAAGACATGCCTGGAGCAAGGGAGAGAAAAAGTTGCCATGTAACTGATTCCAGTTCTTGCAGCTAGGACCTCCATGTACAAATGAGGATCCATATCCTGAAATTATTTTTGGCAGATCCCGTGAATCCTTCTTCTTTGCTTCATGGGGGCTGTGCACCCTGGTTGAGGACCTGGGTATAGAATATAAATCTACGACACTCAGACTGATGATAAGGGAGGAGGAACCTGAGCAGCCCTGAAAGGAAATGAAATGTTCACATGTGAGCTTGCAAGTATAATGTGTCACAGTGTGTCCATTTATTCTCAAGAATTTACGCATAAAGTGACATTTCTGGTATTTGATTGAACATAATTTGTTGGGAATACCAAGTAGCCAGCAGTGATTTTAATGAATATTAAGTATTTGAATCGGATTATAAAGCAAATGTGAGAGCAACACAAATAGCTTGCATTTTTGCAGCACCTTTAACATAGAAAAACATCCTAAGGCAGTTTGCTGTGATGTGCCCTGGTCAAAGGCAATTGGGGCTGTATCCCGGAAGAGCTTGTGTGAGATGTGAACAGAGCTTTAAAGCAGCCCTGTTTTCACATTGCCTGGAGCAGCAATAAGAATCAGCAAAGCTGAAAGAACAGGCTTACCTACTGCATGTCCTCAATTCAGCTTTTCCAGAAAGGATACAAAGTGGAGGGGTTGGGGTGTGAGGGGGGGCCAAGGGGCACCCTTAGCCCAAGGGTGAGAACAGGCATTAAATGGATGCAGTGTCAATAAGACCAGCCTGTTTGTAAGTCTGGATCTGGTACACAACTTTGTTCCTAATTACTGATTAACATCATTTTGAACTTATCTGGAGGCACTTAACCAGAAAGTGCTGATGACATGCAATTTTTGTGGGGTAATTATACCCACTTCCACTGAAGGTGTGGAGTGCACTTGTTGGCATACAGCAATGGGAGGCAGTGGCGCAGTGATATTCTCTGGACGAGTAATCTAGAGACCCAACGGAATGCTCCAGGGACCTCGGTTTGAATTCCACTTTGGGAGACGGTGAAATTTGAATTCAATTAAAAAATCTGGAATTAAAATTCTAATGACAATTGTGGAACCATTGCTGATTGTCATAAAAACTCATCTGGTTCACTAATGTCCTTTGGGGAAGTAAATCTGCTGTCCTTACCTGGTCTGGCCTATATGTGACTCTAAGCCCAGAGCAATGTGGTTGACTCTGAAATGCAAACCACTCAGTTCTCAAGGGCAATTAGGGATGGGTAATAAATTCTGGCCTAGCCAGCAACACCCCCATCCCATGAACGAATAAAAAAACAAGTGGTAGGATAGCTGAGGGATTTAGGGAGAGGGTACATACGTTCCTGGATATGGCACCTAAGGTGCTGGAGGAGGCCCAGAGGATGATATGCAGAGGTGAAAGACATCACTTTGCCCTCCTGTTCCTCCCCTGCAGCAGTCAGATGCTGCTCTGCCTGACCTCCTGTCCTCCTCCCATTCCTTGTCCAGACAAAGGAGTACCTCGAGCAAGATGCCCATGACCAAGCTCACGAATTCTCCTAGTAATTCCGATATGGGAGCATCAGCCAAGATTATACTTAAGTCCCTAGAGCGAGCCTTGAATCCATGACTTACTGACTCACAGGTCTGGAGTACCACTACTCAGCCAAGGTCAATGCTTAGAAGGAATTCCATAGCATGTGGTTTAGGCAACTGAAGGCATGGTTGCCAATAGTTGGTCAAGGGATGGGGATTCAACAAAGGGTGGAGCATGTGGATGGAAAGTTGGAGCGAGGGAGGCAGTTGTGGAAGTTATAGAGGCAGGAAGGAGTGAGGTAACGAAAGGATGTAAACATTCTCTTTTGTCATTTAAATATTCCTACACTGGATATTTTAAGATGCCATCCATCTGATAAACATTACCATATAAGATAGGTTTTAGCATGACAATTTTCGACAATTTGCTGATCAGCAATATTCAATCCCAATTTCCACACATGCTTTGGTTTTGATTACAGTATTATGATGTTACTAAGAGCATTGCTTGAACCTTATTTAAAGAAAGAATGTGAGGAGGAAAACCCAGGAGAGGGTAATCACTGTGGATGGTATGAGATTGATGGGTTCAGACCCAATGTTCTTTTAAAATGACACTGTGAAAATTAACTGTTGTTTCAATACTACCTGTTTGCCCTAAATCTTTTCATGCCTCCTTTAAAATCCCAGACAAACAAATTGCATGGCAATGTATTAGATTAATATTGGAATTTCAAGCTTTTTGTTGTGCAAAGTTATTAATTTTTTTCCAACCAAAAGCTTCTGATAAATTACAATGAGCAACTTTTTATGTTGCTGCAAATAATGAAAGCTGTTGCAGGTAATTCATATAATGTTCCACCGTTACATGAACTGTCGTATGATATTTCACTCTGTCACTTGGAATTAAATATGTAGAAACGTAAAACACTGAAACAATGAACAAAATGGTTCTGGCAGTTGAGAGATGACACTTCTCATAAGATGTACGTTCCAAAATGAATCTTGGTGAGCAGATCAACATTTGAGGTCACCTTGAGCTATCTCCCAAGTCTTGCAACATACAACTGAAGGCAGACTAATATTTTCGAGCAATGTGCTTGCAGCTAACTACTCTTTCTTCCCACAGTAAAGCATAACCTTTTCATTATTAACAATAGTGCTGTCAAAATTGAGTAGCGATTCTCTGGAAAATAGCTGTGTCAGGCATGAGGTGCTCGCAACAATATAAAGAGCAGAACTGCATGGTACACTAAATCTTCAATGGAGTAATTTCAGAAATATCTCATCTGAGAGTTCCTTGATATTTGACAGAATACCTTCTTTTTCCCAAAAATGTTGGTGCAGTCAGTATCTGTGGCCAATATTTCTCCTTTATCAGATGCGGGTCTCTCTCTGAAGCCTATTGTGTAAACAAATTGCGTATTATCCAGCACCAAACAAGTTGGAGTTAAGATCTCTCCTCACTTCTTCAGATCTGGTGCTTATCAAACAACTACTGTTGAATTTGTCAGATGCAAACATGGTCTAACTAAGTAAAAGATTAATATTGCCACAGGCGACCATCTACTTTCTGATACCCGTGAGATTAGAGTCACTGTCAAAGCCTGTAAAGTTGCCGTGAAGCCATTGATGTGCACAGTGTGGCATAATTTATAATCTAAAGAGACAGTGTCACAAAAATGTCAACAGACTGCTTATGTGTAATACTATGACCAAGTATTCCTTGAATATAGAAGGCAAAGGGGTGCTTTATTGGATAATTTTGAAAGAAAAATTGATAGGGTAGGTGGGGAGAGAATTGTTCCACTGGTTGAGGGGGCCCGGACAAAGGGACGTAGCCTTAAGCAGTGATAGTGTGCACTTTCAAGCTATCTTGGGTAGAATGTGACACTTACCAATTGTAAGACTATGGCCTGAATTTTATCCTTCACGGGCACACGTGATCGGTGGGCTCAGGACCATTCGGAAAACAGGCCCCCGACCGTGATCGGCCCACAACCGCGATTTTTACACTGGCTGGCCAATTAAGCCCCGCCCAGCATCAAACATGTCTTCCCAACAGTCGGGAAGAGCCAGCGGGGGCGGGGCCAGTCAGGCACGGGGTCCAATGGCGACACAGCAGGCAATTTAAAAATGGCACAGGCAGCTCCTTGAAGGTTGCCAGGGAAGAATCATATATTCTGAATTCTGTAGAGTGAAGCTATGGCCGCAACAGCAGCTGGAGACGCCAGGCAGGAGGGCAGGTTGGGTGGGCAATCGGGCCCCTGTTTTTTGGATGAGTGCCTCGTGGTGCTCTTGGAGGAGGTGGCAGCCAGGGGGGACACTCTCGTTCCCAGAGATGGAAGGAGGAGGGCACCACATCAGGCAATAAGAGCTTGGGAGAAGGGTGGCAGCCGAGGTCAGCAGCCATGACGTTGTGTGGCGCACAAGGGCTCAGTGTCGAAAAAAGTTTCAATGACCTTCTGCACTTCTGAAGCATGAGTACTGTGTTGGCATGAATCATCAGTGTGGTGAAGTGCTAAGGGCTGGTCGTGCCCTCCCGTAGAGCTCAGGAGTGTCAGAATGTGAGTGCCAACTGTCAGTGATGCCCAAGCTGGCCAAGGGGGGCGAGCCCTGGCTGCTTGAACTAATTGCCTTGCGGCTCAAGGACCATGACTCAGATGTGCCATGCAAGGTGTTCCTCAGGTGGGGTTGGCCAGGCTGCAATGGTGCTGCAGGTAGAGAGTGGACTAATCAATGTTCCGCTGATCTTTCAGGAGAAGACGGCCCATAACCCATTGAGAGGTCACGGACAGACAGAGGCCCCTCAAACCTCCTAATATTGACTAGATTAGCATACTTCTGCTTCTCCATCTTATGGACTTATCTGAACAGGACACCTTGGAGCTGGAGAGCAGCTATGCACCATGCCAGTCGTGGAGAGGATGGGGTGTCAGCCTAAGGTAATAGTACAGTGCACAGAAGTGAGAGTTTTGGATGGTGCAACCGTTCTTGTGTAATCTTTTAATTGATGGAATCTTCGAAACTGGAGTCCCCATTGATCATTGAAAGACAATGGCACCATGATGCAGATCTGCATTGTCTCACCAGGATGCCTGGCATTCACAGTGACAGTGTGATGACTGAAACTAATGACATATCATTGTTCTCCCTTAGATTCACCAGCAGACTCTCGTTTGCAGGACCCAGAAGAGCCACCTGCCAGGCTTCAGCTGCATCTGCGTCACACCCGCTCTCTGAACCAGGCATCAGCGCAGATACCAGTACCTCGCTGGGCATTAGATCTTTGGCTAGAATGTCAGTGCACAGCAGTGAGGGCACTTAAACTTGCTTGAGATTTAGGCGGAGGCAGAGAGTGCCCAGGGCACTGGCATTGGAGGACTGCTAGGGACCAGGATGATGCTGAGTCAAAGGCAGATGAAGTGCCTCTGGAGTCGTCCATTGAGCGGCAGATTCTGGATGTCCAATGGGTTGTGCAGGATGATATGGCAGAGATCCATGAGGGTATGCGTGCCATGATCTCTGTTGTGGAGGAGTCCATGCGGAGCATAAGCACTGTGTTGACCCTCATGGCCAAGCACACTGCCTCCTCCACAGAGAGAATGGTGACTGTCATGGAGAGGCAGCTCCATGGACAGAATCAGGGGTTCCTGGGCTTGTGCTCAGACTTACAAGCCCTCACACAGACAATCACCGCAGAATGGGAGATGGATGTGCCACCCATTATCCCAGCTAGGTGCCTGCTCATCATTGGCGAGCAGGGAGGTCCAGAGTGACCTCACGTTGGCACACAAGCTGCCTGTTGTCTCTGTGGGCTCCTCTCAGGGCACTCTGGATGACGGCAGCAGCTCTTCGCCCCTCTTCCAGCGACCATGGCATCTGATGAGGCTGCGATAACTGGCCGTGACACCGGCTGCTCCCTCCCAGGCAGGGCAGTACAGACTCCACTGGCCAGAGGATGACCGCCTAAGTCATCAAGGCCAACAAGGCAGCAGAGTTAGCAGAGTGCCTCCAATGCCGCTGCCAGCAAGGATGGGGGGGAACACCAAGACAGCGCTCGTAAACTTGTATTTAAAGAGCCACAAGCACAAGAGGGACTGGTCACAAGCGATCTTCTATTCTGTAATGTTTTGTTTATACGTTTACTGGTGTGGAAATGAACACCAGAGATGGTAATGTTAATTTGATTTGAGTGTGAAAATTACATAAATTTTGTTTTTGTCATAATGGCCTGAGAATGCTTCCCCTTATTTTTTGGTGCAGGGTATACCAGTATATAATGCTGGACGTGAGTGTCTCTATCTTTATTGCACAAGCACTGAGTGGATTTGGGTTCAAATGAAAGGGTCATTTCAGACATCCTGGATGAAGGCAGCAGCCCTGGCATGTGTTTGAAGCTGATCTTTGGTAGCCTAGTTGAAGGAGTATTGGATTAAGGCATCCATGGTGTCCCTGCCTCCCTGAAGGATACCGAGGTCTGCCTCCATGCCCTCAGTGTTCTCCTCATTGTGCTCCTCTTCTGACTCACTACTGGATTCATCCTCTGTGGCTTGTGTAGCTGTGTCAAGATCCTCTTCCTCCAGTAGGTCACCCCTTGCCAGTGGCAGGCTGTGGACAGCACAGCATGCAACCACGATCAGTGACACCTGTACTGGGGGGTTTTGTAGTGCTCCCCCTGAATGGTCCAGACATTGGAAACGCATCTTCAGAAGACCTATCGTCCTCTCTATCATCACTCTTGTGGAGGCGTAGCTCCTGTTATAACATTGCTCTGCCCCTGTTCTTGGGTGACAGAGAGGTGTCAAAAGCCAATTTTGTCACCCAGCAGCTAAGCATCCATTCGGGCTGGAGCACTGAATAGCCTTGGTACCTAGAAGTATCTCAGGATGCAAGCGTCATGGGAGCTGCTAGGGTACCTTGCACAGACTTGCAGAATCTGCATCTTGTGGTCACACACTATCTGGATGTTCCTCGAGTGGAATCCCTTCTTATTGCCGAAGGCACCCGGCTGACCCGCTGGGGCCTTGATGGCCACATGTGTACTGTCAATTGCACCCTTGGTGTTGGGGAACCCAAAGATCGCTCTGGCTCACTCAGCCTGGCTGGCCTAGTCCGCATGGAAATGAATAAATGTCATTACCCACCTGAACAGAGCTTCTGTCACCAGCTTGACCTAACTGTGGACAACCGATTGGGACACTCCACAAAGTTCCCCCACTGACCCCTGGAAAGAGCCAGAGGCATAGAAGTTGAAGGCCACAGTGACCTTCAGAGCCACTGGCATGGGATTTCCACCCACACAGTTAGAGGTGATCACAAGCCCAATCATCTGACAAATGGAGGTCATGGTCTGGAGAGGTGGAGCCTCCTTCAGCATTGCACCTCGGACATATTGAGGTAGCTGCATCGCTGCCTATAAACCCTGGCAGCAGGATAGTGGCATCTTCTGCGGTCCCTTCAGCCATGGACTACCTGCTGGCCCTGCGCCCCTTGTACCTGTGTCTCTCCTCCCACAGGTCGCTCCCTTGGAAGCTGCATTGGGACACCTGGTCTCCCCTCCCTTCTGCCTCTCTCCTCCTCAGAGGTGGATGTGCCACCAGTGGAGAGCACAATTCCCAATACCAGGGTTACAAAAAACTGTCTGATGTCTGGAAGGGTCCACATGGTCAAAATCCTCCAGGGGCCTTGGAGACACCAACGAGTCCTGAAATGAAACCTGGAAATGTTAAGAATGAAGCTCAGAACTGAAGTGAAGCTGTCAAGTTCAAATAAGCAACCAGCAGCAAACTATCTCCTAAATTACTCACTACTCACAATGCCTTCAGTAACCCACCTAGTGAAAGCTTGTGATTTATATGTGGCTTTCCTGTGAGGGTCCCTGTGACTTTCAGGAGACAAGGGGCTGAATTTTTTGGCTGGCGGGGGACGGAGCGGGAGCAGCCGTGGACCGGATTGCCGCCCGCGATCGGGTCCACGCTGCCATTTTACACAGGTGGGCCAATTAAGGCCCGCCCAGCATGAATCGCGGCTCCCGAGGACAGCAGGAGTGGGCGGGCAGCGGCAGGCCTGCAAGGACCAACGAGTCCGAAGGTGACCCAGCGGCCTGTTTTAAAAAGTTGCTGCAGCCTTTCCAAGGCGACAAATCATGGCCAGTGGAAGGGCTCCCCAGAGCGCTGCTGGTGAGCAGGCCAGGCAGGAGGGTAGGGCAGAGGGGGCACTGTGCCCCGCGTTTTTCCGATGATTGCCTTGCTTCCCTCCTCGAGGTGGTGGCAGCACGGTGGGAGGTCCTGGTACTCCAGGATAAGAGGCGGAAGCCCCTCCACATGACCTAACGTGCCTGAGAGGAGGTGGCGGAGGTGGTGAGCTCCTGTGACATGGTACGCGCACCTGGGTCCAATGCAAGCACTTCAATGACCTGTTGCACTCAGGAAGGGTAAGTACCATGTTGGCATTGGTCATTTAACCCAGCAGGTAGGCTTTCCCCCCTACTGCATCCACCCCACCACCCCCCACCCCGACCCCACCCCACCCCCCCACCCCCCACAAGTCTGAGTGTAATGACTGCATTGAATCATTGACAGCATGTGTCCTTCGCTGGGTGGGCCAGCAGATATTGCCCTTGCTGAGGTCACCCTGAGAGGGTGGTGAAGAGATGGATTCTGCCCCTGCAGCATGTGGTACACTGAGACCCACATTACTGTTTTGGGGGCACCTAGGCGCAGTGCTGGAACTCCAGAACGTGTCAAAGTCAGGGTGATGACACGCTGGGAGGGGTCCTTCAAGGTAGTGTGGTTCCAATCAATCAGCTGTCCTCTGCGCTCCATGTGCTTGTGCCTCCTTGCTGTGGTAGGTTAGACTGTGTGGTGCCTAATGTGATGCAGGCAGCATTTGGCCAAGTGGCTGGGGGACAGGCCTAGCATCTTTGTTCGAGTGTTTGGCAGCAGGGGGGGGTGAGAAGACACTGGAGCCCTGCAATGTCCCACTCTGGTTGGGGTAGGCTGTCCGTGAAGAGAGTCCATGTACAATCTGCACTAATCAATGCTCTTCTCTCCTTTTCAGGAGAAGAATACACATAATTCAGCCGAGCGGGTGAGGACTGGCAGTGGGCCGGCACAGTGAGCGATTCTCAGCCGTTACGAGCAGGAGGCCCTAGATTTGGAGAGGTGCCATGCGCCCAGGTCCACCAGTGTTGGTGATGATGGGGTGCCATGGGCAGGTATGTTTGCCCAGCATTGAGGTCACCACTGTTCTCCTAGAAGCGAGTGTCCCACGGCACAGCATGAGGTCACTTCGCAGTCTCTGGAGCAGCTGGCAGAGACAGAGAATGCCCATGGTGCCAGCAGTCAGAGGGCTGCAGGGAACCAGGCACATGCTCAGTCGGTGCCTGATGATATGCCTCTGGAGTCGTCCACGACGTATGGTGCTCAGCCATGAGGCTCACTGCTTTGGTGATAGTCTGTGTACACTCCACCACGGAGTGTACAAGCCAAGCATAGCCTCATGTATCTCCCCCAGATGCTCCCCCAACATCCACAATGGAGGTGAAGGCAGCCTGATGACTGTTATGCTCTGTTTGTGATGACTTTGGTGGGCGTCCTCTGGAAGGCTGAGACCTGGAGGGCCTTGGCCTGCTTTCGGGACCTTGCTGTGTTGGCAGTGGCACCATCCTTGGCCTGTGGACCTGGAGCTACGGGAGTCACAGGAAGAGGGGATTCGGATGGGCTGGACATTCCCGGAGTCACCTGGGTGCATGGCCTCAGAGTGTCGTGCTGCTGGTCCTCCTCCTAATGGGTGCCCGGTGGCTCCTGGAAGAGGAAGCTGGAGTGAGATCGAGCTGAACCCTGCAACCCTCTTGCATTAACACTGCTGGAGGCTAACTATGGCATCAGTGATAGAGTTCAGCCTGTGCAGCAGCGCAGGACTGATGTCCAGGACCAAGGTCTCCATAGTGGCCACATTCCTGCACTCGATGCATCCGAGGTTGGCACTGCTGGACAATGGTAGAAGGGGAAATAAAGGTGCCAGCACTCAGGGGGTGTGCTGCCAGTCTCATAGAGGGGCAGTGGAACGTGGTCCCAAGGACCAAGCCTGAGGGACCTTGGACAGAATGTGCAGGACAAGGTGAAAGCCCACCTGCCATGGACCTAATGCACCCCATTGTGGCTTGCCCATCCTCGAGAAGGAGGAGCAGCTCAAAGTGAGGGAGGGTCAGGTAGCAGCAAGGGCACATCAGCAATGTCAGAAGCAGGAAGAACGTCAGCCTCCAGGTGGGCACACCTGAAAAGGATGCAGAGGGACATGCCACCTGCCTCCTACCTACCTTCGAGAGAGAAAGAGTCTACAGCAGATGCCTCAACAATCTGCAAAGGTTTGTGCCATGGCGCCAGTGCAGACTGAGGCTCTGCAGGAAGGTTACCATGCTGCAGGAGGAGCTGGGATATCAAGTAATTCTGACCACGGACAGTTTCTAGAATTTTCCAGAAGATCATCTCCACATGCGAAGCATGTGAAAAGTTTAGAATTTTTCAGATGATTTTAGAAAATGGGTTACTGATTATGCTAATGAGGCCATGATGATATTAATGATGTGACTGTGACATCAGTAGTCAGATGACCAAGAAGCTCCAAGAGAGCGAGGAGCAGAACAATCTGTCTTGAGAACCATGTGCTAACTCTGAGGTCTTTGTAAATAGTTCTTAATAAACAGTTTCAAGCAAAACTATATCGACTACCTTAAGTCTGTCAGAAAAGCAAAGCCTCACCAAGGTATTGTAAGACATGGCAGCAGGCAAACCTCCCCAACCTCGGTGACAATGCAAAACTAAGATCATTTCCATATTTGAAGATTGTGAACAGTTTCTAAAATTTTACAGAGGACCTTCTCCGCATGTTGATAATGTGAACAGTTTCTAGAATTTTCTAGAGGATCACCTCCACATTCTGAGCATGTGAAAAGTTTAGAATTTTCTGGAAGGTCATGCGCCTTTTCTGAGCAATGTTTCTATCTTCACGAAATGAAGGGTTAATTTGATGCCTCACCCTGAGAGATTCTTCCTTTTTCCAAAAGTCTTTGAAAGAAACTGGATGTTGAATTTTTATAGAGATTTATTTCAAGTAGTTTTTATTTCAGGTATGAACAGTGGTTCCCTCAATCAGGTGGTTGAAAATTCTGAAAAAAATCTTCCTCATCAGGAACAGTTTCAAGGCCTATTGAGATTTCTTTCACTGAGAACTAAAAAGATGCTTAAACCAGGAACTTTTGGGTGTTTCATTCAGTCATCATTGGTTGTTTATGGAAATATATTTACAGAAGCTGTGTATATTGGCCAACTAATATGGTGCAATAATATCTTTCATGCTATTTAAGATAGGAAAGTTCGGAAAGTCAATGAAGGAACAGGAAAATCTTGATGACACAAAGCAAGTTTCAAATGGACTATGGAATGATCCTGACTGATGATACTGTAATGGGCATATGGGTTATGCGGTTGAGGTCTAATGGCCTGAAAGAGGCCATGTCCAACTTGGATCCCTTTTGCATCCCTCTAGCCCAAACAAGGTCACTAAACTCTGACCCCCTGTTTGCTGCCAGTTTGTAAAAATCTCCAGATCTGCCAGATGCTATATCCCCTCCCATTCTCTCAAAAATTCCCAAATTTTATTCTGTAAGTGTGAAGAAAAAATCCTTTGATTCCCACATCCTTTGATCCCATTACTACCTCCAAATGCTCCCAGGCATTGGGATCCCACCACCCTCCCTCCTCTCAAGGCGCTTAAATCTCAGGGTCTCCAGCTCAGGCCTGTCAAACACCTACGCTTCAAAAGCTATCAAATCCTCAGGATGCTCCACCAGTTCATCCAAAGGATCAGGCCTTCTCCAGTGCAATTAAATTCAGCTATCTTGCATTCCATCTTACTGTCCAAGTAGTCATGATAAAGTTTAAAATTAAATATATGCAGAAAGGGATATAAGTTTAAGGCCATGAATTTACAGTTTTCACACAATATTGGATAAGGTTATGGAGTTATCAGTACAAGTCATGGAACGCCTTTCATGAAAATGGGGTTTGACTGATTTGTTTTGGCACTGTAATTTAGTTACCCTGACATTATTCCATTTGTGAAAGACTGCCCTATTTTGTAACAATGTAGGGCATTCTTCAACCCACCATGAACAACACAATGGGCAAAGAAATAAAAAAAATATATATTTTCATGCTTCTTTCACCACAGATCTGAAACTTTCTGGATCAGATGGCACTTTGTAGAAGAGATGTTGGAGGATCCCATGAACAACAAAGGAACTATCTTGTTGCTGGTGAAATGAAAATCTCTAACAAAAAAAAAGTGAAGATTGAGACCAGAAGGTAAACTTAATACTTTCCTGTTTTCTTCAACCCACTGTTGATCACAATAAATGCACAACACTGATATGGGCAAACTGTATGGCTTAGCTTAAGGCACCACTGCACTTATGGACACACAAACCAGATGGCATTAGGCGCTATGGTCTCATCCACATTGAACTGGTTGAATTTTTTGAAACTCAAGGCCAAATAACTTTCTGTCTGGCGGGCAATAGAAAAAACATGAAACCTCATCCACCGGCGGGATGAGGTTTCATGCAGGGTTTTAAAAAGTTTAATCAACTTATTATGTAAATTATGAACATTGTCACACGAGGGAATTTTTTTTTTCTATTTTTCATATTTTTTAAAAGTGTAAGTGATCTCCCTGAGGCAGCACTTAGCCTCAGGGAGATGTGCGCTCTTTCATATGCATATGCGAAAGAGTGCACTCTCGCTTTTGGGAAATCCCCCCCACCCACCGCCCGCACAGGGAGTGCTTCTCGCCAGATGTCTCACCGGGCGGGCCTTAAATGGCCTACTCACGTAAAATGGTGGCGGGGCCCAGCTCTATGGCGATCGGCTGCCCGCCCGCCAGAGAACCAGGAGAAAATTCTGCCCACTGAGTTCATATCCCATAAGAGCTTGTGTCATTTGGATGAGATGTTAAACCATATCCCCCTGATGATTCTGAGTAACATCAAGATCAATCTTATCCAGAGGGAATTCTCCTGGAGTTCTGTCCAATATTCCTCCCTCAGCCAATACTGCCACCAAGTCATATTGCATGTTACTCTTTACCATATTTTTCTTTCTGTAAAAAGGCTATAGCAATTACTTGCATGACATTGTATATTATGAATTACTTTGAAGTACAAAGCATTTTGAGATACTTGAGGAGGAGCTTTCCTTTCCCACCTCCTCTCCAATGTATTACTAAAGCCTCCACTTCCCCAACAAATTGCCTCCCTGGTTTTTAACTCCATTAGTCAAACCTGACTGCCCTGATTGTGCTCCTGCTTATCATTTTCTAATATATATTGCTCTGTGCATATCATGGCAGGAGACAGGTTAGCTCAGTTAGCTAGATAGCCAGCAGGCGGTTCAAAATAATGCCAAAAGTGCATGTTTGATTCCCGGGCCAGCTACGGTAGACTTAAATCCTGCCTCCTCGTCTTGCCCCTGAGAGTGGAAGATACTAGCAAAACAATCACTGACAAAAAAAGCTAATAAAACAGTTCAAGATGAAGCATCAGCAGACAATTAGACAAGGACTTGCCTTTAGGCAGAGCACACAAGAATGAATGTCACATTACCACTGAAAAAAGGTGTTTTAATTTTGTACTACTCAACTCCAAGTTGTGAAATCTTGTTATAATTTTGAGCAATATCATGGTCTTCAACTTCAAGCTCTTTGCTTTGTTCTTCAAATTCCTTCATTCCATCTTCCCTCCCTTTGTCTGAAATCTTTTCTAGCTCTACACCTTTAACTCTTTTGATTGTGATTTGTTAAGTGCCTTCTTTTCCCTCTGCTCCACTGCTAGTTGGATATCCTTCAGCTTCATTGTTCCCTTAAGCTGCAATTCCCTTCCTGAACCTCTTTTTCTTGCTACTTAGTTCTCTATTTCCAAAACCCATGTGAAAACCTATTTCTGACTGTGCCTTGAGTCAATCCCCCAAAATTTCCCTCTTGTTTAATGCTTGGCACCCATAACACACCCTGGCCAGGATTTTCCCCTCAGCGATTTGGGGACAGGGCCCACTCACCGAGGGGAAAATGTCGTGGGATGATGTCAGGAGGAACACCTGATGTCATCCCGGTCCATTTAAATCTTCAGGAAGGCGGGCGGACAGTGAAATCAGCTGAGCGCCCACTGACCTGTTAATGGCCAATTAAGGCCATTGACAGGCTAATTCACCTTGTTAAAGACCCTGCCCATCCAAGCTTAAGGCTGGCGGGCAGGCCAGGAGCCCCAGCGGGCCCCAGATTATTCTTGAAACTTCATCCACTGGTGGGATGAAATTTCATGTCCGTATTTTAAAAATTTTAATAAACTTTATCTGTTTCTTATTAACATGTCCCATCTCGTGTGACATTGTCACTTGAGGGGGACGTGTTAATAATTTTAATATTTCTCTATTTTTTGACTTTTCTTACCCGTCAGTAAACTCCCTGAGACAGCACTTTGCCTCAGGGAGCAGTGCGCTCTTTCATGTGCATGTGCGAAAGAGCGCACTTTGACAGATGGGGACTCCCTCCACCCCTCCTGCATAGGAAGCGCATTAAATTAAACATTCTTTAATAAAACGGCAGTTAATTAGACAACTGAATTGCAATAACAAAGAATTGTTTATCATTAATAAAATGTTACAACAGAATACGTTGCAATTTACAAAAAATAAAATTGTGTTTAAAGAAAAAATTTTTTGCTCCTTAAATGCTCCATTGAAGGCTGAGAATAATTTGCATCAGATTTCAGGATCCACAGCATTAATTGCAAGAAAATGTGTATTGCATACTTCATAATTTGCTGAAGACTTTGTTATTGTGGTGTGAAAGTAAACGAGTGTTGCATTGTGGTCAGTTGCATTCTTCAGGTGGTTTGTAGATTTAATTATTGACCTGTGCTAATATCATCGAAGAATAAAAGCTAGCATTCTTCTCGTGCTTCATTATTGTGGATCCCACAGAGGGGATGGGCTGATTAAGTGTTAATTGAGTGTAACATTGTCTCTAGTTCCACTCAGTGCACCCCACTATAAACCCATTAAAGGCACATTCCCTTCACTTTGCGCTTTAGTATTGAAACAGCTCAAAGCCCTGAAGAGATTTAGACAAATAAGGTTTTAATGTAATTAAAAGTTCAATTTTGTTTCACTTGTTCTTCCTTGAGGATGATGTATTACGTCCACAGTTTAAAAACTGTGTGTAGTTTATTTCATTCCATGGATTGGAGTGGGAACGAGTTCAGCCTGCGGTTGATGACAGTTGTTCTCCATTCATTGCTGATGTATTATCAGCATGTCTTAATGGTCCATGCAGAGTTCAAAATTAACTTTTCGGGCCATGAGCACAATTTGATTACAGCTCATAAACCCAGTAGTGAATTTAATTTTAAATTGCGAAATATACTGGAGAACAAAATAGTTTTTTTTGCCCTAAAACTCTAAACCATTTTTTAATACGCCTTTTCGATTACACATATTATTTTCCGCTATGGATGTTGTCTGCAAGCTTGTGTACTTGGCAGTCCATAGACTTGTCCCATTTGTGACTTGTCCTCTCTTCAAAGTCAGAACCAGCAGAAGTCATATTGAGAAATACAGTTAGTTCGAATATGGTCCTACCAGCTAAAGTGACAGTGAGGGTTCTAGAAGGTTTTGACAATTTTAATCCCAAGGTGCTTTTATTAGCTGAGTACATCATCATGGTTTGGTATTGAAAAGATAGTCTGCAAAATAGGAAGTTTCCTTGTGAATTCCTGCAAATATTGACACGATTCCAGGAGTCTTCAGCATGTATTGATGTGTTCGCAGGAACTCCCTACAAATATTAACAATTTCTTACAACCTCTGACAAGTACAGACACACTGCTGGAAACCTGCTGCAAAAACCTGACACACTCCCAGGCACTTCTTGAAATATTGATGCCCTCAGGCATCCCTGTTAATATTTCCAGATGCCTTGAGACTTCCGAAAACAGCAACACACTCCGGAGACCTCTTCTAAATATTCACACTGACATAGGGACTTAGTGCAAATATTAACCACCTCCCTGAGACACCTGCAAATATTGACAGACTCTTGGGATCTCTATTGAAGATCTTTCACATCTGCTCAAAGGAAATTATTTTTATGAACATAAGTTAACAGTTTATTAACTGAAATACTGTGCTCATATGTTGAAAAATGGAAGAAATATGGAACAGAGAACCTTGGGGCACAGAGATACACATTGGCCAGGATTGTACCAGCCCGCTGGATACAGGCTGGAAGGGGGGAGGGTTTGTAAAATGGCAGGGGAAAGGCGTCAGGAGGGAAACCCAATGACCAGGTTAATGATTGCGCTGTCTCATGTTGTTTCATTCGGTGGGCGCGCAGCCGACTCCAGCGCATGCCCACCAAATTGAAACATTGCGAGATAAAAGGCCGATTAAGGCCATTAAGGAACTAATTAAGGCCAATTTTGCACTGCCCATCCAACTTTTGGACCTTTATGTTATTTAGGAAACCTCATCAATGAGCAGGATGAGGTTTCCTGAAGCTTTTATGAAATATACAAAAACATTTTCTGAAATATAAAAACATGTCCCATCTCATGTGACACAGGGGACATGTTTAATTAAATTTTTATACTATTTATTTATTTCGAAAGGGAGGTTGAAGCACTCTTTCATGCACATACGCAAAAAAGTGCTGGCCCCGACTCTCCCTCCTCTTCCCACCCGCACAGGTAGCACTCGCCTCTTACGTTGGTCGGGCCTTAATGGGCCCGCCCGCGTAAAATGGCGGTGCGGAGCTGATCGCGGGCAGTGGACGGCTCCACAACAGCGACCCCCCTTGCTTCGCCAAGCCTGACCGACGTGGGAAAAATTCAGTTCAATGTCTTCCCACCACCATGGGATGTTTCAAGTGGCGAGAACAGCAGTGACTAGGCTGCCCGCTGACTGGAGGCAAGCAGCCAATTAAGATAATTAACAGACCTATTAATGACAATTTTATGCCTCTGCCGGCATTTTACTGGCATCAAGACTGTCCAGGACAAAGCAACCCGCTTGATTGGCACCCCATGCAGAAACATTCATTCCCTCCACCGCTAACGCATAGTGGCAGCAGTGTGCACCATACATAAGATGCACTGCAGGAACTCACCAAGTCTCCTTAGGAAGCACCTTTCAAATCCACGACTATTATCATCTCAAAGGACCAAGGAAGTAGACGCATGGGAACACCACCAACTGGAAGTTACCCTTCAAGGTACTTACCATACAGACTTGGAAATATATCATCATTCCTTCACAGTCGCTGGGTCAAAATCCTGGAACTCCCTCCCTAAAAGCACTGTGTATATACCTACATCTCATAGACTGCAAAGGTTCAAGAAGGCAGCACACCACCACCTTTGCAAGGGCAATTGGGAATGGGCAATAAAAGTTGGCCTAACCAGTGATGCACACACCCCATGAATACAAAAAATCAGAAAGGTCCATGCTGCATAGAGAGACTGCCAGGTTTTTAGTTTATTCATTCACGGGATGTGGGCTTCACTAGCTGGGCCAGCATTTATTGCCCATCCCTAGATGGTGGTGGTGATCTGCCTTCTTGAACCACTGCAGTCCATTTGGTGTAAGTTCACCCACAGTGCTGTAAGGAAGGGAGTTCCAGGATTTTGACCCACTGCCAGTGAAGGAATGGTGATATATCTCCAAGTCAGGGTGGTGAGTGGCTTGGAGGCGAACTTCCAGATGGTGGTGTTCCCATCTACCTCCTGCTCTTGTCCTTCTAAATGGTAGTGGTTGTGGGTTTGGAAGGTGCTGTCTAAGGAGTCTTGATGAATTCCTGCAGTGCATCTGGTAGATGGTACACACTGCTGTTACTGTGTGTCGGATGTGGAGGGAGTGAATGCTTGTGGATGGTGGTGCCAATCAAGCGGGCTACTTTGTCCTGGATGGTGTCAAGCTTCCTGAGTGTTGTGGGAGCTGCACAAATCAGGCAAGTGGGGAGTATTCCATCACACTCCTGACTTGTGCCTTGTAGATGGTGGAAAGGCTTTGGGGAGTCAGGAGGTGAGTAACTCATTGCAGCATTCCTAGCCTCTGACCTGCTCTTGCATCCACATTATTCATATGGCTAGTCCAGTTCAGTTTCTAGTCAATGGTAACACCCAGCGAGTTGATCATGGGGGATTCAGTGATGGTAATGCCTTTGAATGTCAAAGGGCGATGGTTAGATTCTCTCTTGTTGGCGATGGTCATTGCCTGGCACCTGTGTGCCACCAATGTTACTTGCCACTTGTCAGCCCAAGCCTGGGTATTGTCCAGGTCTTGTTGCATTTGGACATGGACTGCTTCAGTGTCTGAGGAGTCACCAATGGTGCTGATCATTATGCAATCATCAGTGAACATCCCCACTTCTGATCTTCTGATGGAAGGAAGATCATTGATGAAGCAGTTGAAGCTGGTTGGGCCGAGGATACCACCCTGAGGAACTCCTGCAGTGACGTCCTGGAGCTGAGATTAGTAACTGCCAACAATCACAACCATGTTTCTTTGTGCTAAGTATGACTCCAACCAGCAGAGAGTTTTCCCCCTGATTCCCAATGACTCCAGTTTTGCTAGAGTTCCTTGCTTACCAACGGCCTCCTTGAGGCTGGGATGGGGTGGCGGGGTGTGTGGTGGATGGTGGTGGTGGGTCAGCTTCCTTTCATGATGCTTGGGCCATGGGGGTGCTCCCAGCCGCAATGGCTGCCCCCTCGGCTCTAACGCCCCTTACTGGAGGATTCACTCCTCCAATTGCTGAGGCTTGCCTGCCTGAACCCGTAACATATTAAAAAAATTATTTCCTGCCTTTTGAGGATGCTTCAATACCAAGGTGACCGCTCCTTCTCCCTGCAGCCTCAGCAGCAGACAGCTCTATTGGCAACACTGCCAGATTGCTGGCCCAAGAGGAGACAGGTTGCTGTCCTTAATGGGATGGCAGTCCCGGTGGTGGCCTAAATCCCCTCTGCAGTCCTACCATTGGCCAACACCAGTTCAGGACCCACTTTTTGTCCCAGCCATGGAACCTACCATGTGCTGGTAAAATTCCCACCAATATACCCAGATCAGAAGATCAGAAATGCTTCTCGGGATCCCTTGTGTGTGAGGATCCCAGCTTGAAAACCTGCAATGTAACAGCATTAACATAGCCAGATTGTTAGAAGCATAAGATTTATACTGGTCTAGATACCAAGTGACAGCTTGCAAATCCACTATATGATGAGAACTGTGTTTTTCTCTCGCTGAGTACTTCAGCAAAACTGGTTCAATTTATTTACAAAAAGGCAGTGACCGTCACTGCAAATAAGTGAGATTTGACAAGTTTGAAGCAACTATTTGTGCGGTGGTGTTTGCGACATTGTGGAATTGAGCCTTCGTTCAAGAGCTAGTATTGAAACTAAAACTGCTGCAAAGCTGCGAGGTTTCATGATTTGTCGTTAACAATGTTCACCAAGATCCCCCTTCTCCACCTGCTCCCACTCCATTTTCAACCATCACATTTTTGGACTCTGGAATTCTCTGCTTAACCCCTTCCACCCCAGCTTCGAATACCTCCTCAAAACGTAACCCTTTGCCCATACTTGTGGGCACCACCCCTAATTCTTTGCTCAACTCCTGCTCAATGCCTCACCCAATTTATTAGGTGTTTTAGGATGCCTTGCTAAATTAAACATGCAGTATATACATCAGTATGTAGCATCACAGCAGTGAGCAACCAAATTCTCTTTGTTTTTCTTTCCCCTCCTTCATTGTGAGCAGCTGCCCAGAACATAGCCTTAGATGCAACAATCCCTTTCTCACCTTGTATTACCATTGGGGAGGGTCCACTACTTTGAAAAGAGTGCTGAATTGTGAGCCCACATGTAATTGTGTGTCTGTTCGTCTGCAACGTGAGCAGGGCAGATCCCACAGCATTCTCTGAATGGGTATTAGTTTGTTCATCAAGTCTCACACTTTGAAAGTCACACCAGCATTTTTTTCACATATAAATCAATTCACAAGTTGAGCTTTTTAAGTCTTCCCCCAGATTTAATTTTACAAATGGAAACATTAAATTTGGCCTTCAAAATGTATTATAATGATCACACACAGTTCTGTATATCTGCATATAAAATACTCGTTTTGAGCACATCTGTCACACTTTAAAGAAAGAATAAATAAGGAACTTGAGTGCTGAATCTTAATACCTTAGTCCCTGCTGGATTGGTGGGACCATTTTCAGGTTTGGAACCTGTTATGAAAACCAAACCACCTTCTTGTTGAGAGCAGAGTTGGGGAATTCCAAATCCTGACAGACGTTGGAGTTTTTGCCAATGCTCGGACCAGGAGTGGGTCACGCATGTGCAATTCAGAATTTAAGTCTATGGCCCCAGCGTGCCTGTGTAGAAAGGGAAAATGGCATGAAAACACAGGTCATGTGACTGGGAGTGGAGCGCCATTGCAGACAAGAGTCCCAGGCAGGGGACAGGGAATGGGGACAGAGAGAGGTCCCAGTTGAAAGAGGCTTCAAGCAGGAAAAGGGCTGCAAGTTAGCAGACTTCAAGTGAAGAGGCTCAGGGGAAGCTTCGCCAATCGAAGAGGAGGGCAGCAGAAAGTTGCTGACTCCATTCTACTGGCCACTGGGGTGAAGGTACCCCTTTGGAGTTGTGGTATTCTGCTCACTGTGGCCAAAGAGTTGAAGTTGTGCTTGTGATACTGTGTATCTTGTGATGAGTGCATACTTAGGAATCAAGGGGAACACAATCTCAGGAGACAAGATTGAAACCCTGCGAGTTGGGCCATCATTGACACCATGCAAGTTGGTGCAACTTTTGCAGAGAGTTCCAAGGCAAAATCTTCAAAGGTGAAGACTGGAATATCTCGTATCATAGTGTTTACTGATGTCTGGGTGGGTTGTTGAGAAATCTATGGAATCTGTCTTGGTCACATATGCCATTTTCAGCACAATGTGGGGTGTTTAACCACAGTTTGCCTGTTAATTCACATATACCTCACATTTGCTGTGAATTTTAGAGTATGTGATAGTAGTTGTAAATTGTTTTCTTCCTGACCTTGCAGTTTGTTAAAACCAGTGAAATCTTGTGACTTTATTCTCTTGGTAGGTAGCTTGAATCTCCAACTCAGTCTACTTTAAACAAAACAATATTGGTTCCTAACCATATCTTACCAAAAACCTGGGGGTCAAGTCCAGGATACATAAAAAACCCTACTCTCTGTGCAGCCTGCCTTTTAGTTGCTCTTCACCAGAGCAAAACTAATACATCTGAAAACCACTTAGGAAGAGATGGCAGATGAAATGTCAGTTCTCTAAAAGGATGGATTTCTAATTGAAGAGCTATGGCACATGCCAGTGAAGCTCATCAGCACTTGGATTTTTGAGGCTGTAGCAATCAAAGGAATGGAGACAAGGCTTGGGAAGGCTGGACCCTGGGTCTCTCACTCTTAACAGAGGATTCTGCTGAGGGATCTGAGGGACTGCAGTGGCAAGCTCTACCAATGAGTGGAGAAAGAGGACAAGATTTCCAAACATGCAGGTGAGGATGGATGTGGCCAAGGAAGTCAACAGCAAAAGTGTGCTCCCTCCAACCTGGAAACAGCACACCATGAGGACCTCAGAAGGGCATGACAGGCGAGTGCCAAAATACTTCCAAGTACCAAGCCCCACACCCTGACTTGTCCACCATTCTCCTCGACAGCACATCTCATGTAACAATTATTTCTCAAGTGTAATCACTGTGTTATGCAAGCAATAAATGTTGTTTCAGATTATCTTAATTAATTCAGATGTCATTAATACATCGGCCCCCACTACAGCCTTCATTCCCGAGCCACTGATTCCATCCATTTGGCTAGAAACTGAGGATGAACCAGACTGTTAATAATTTGGTTTCATAACTGAGCTTCAAGCTGAGCTCCCGGCCACAAATTTGCGCCAAAACCAAGTCCGCCTATCCCCACCTCAATAACATCGCCTGACCTGCCCTGCCTCAGCTCATCTGCTGCTGAAACACCCATCCCTTTTGTTACCTCTACATTTGGCTATAGCCAAACTCACACCTGGCTGGCCTGCCACATTATACACTCTGTAAACATGGGGTAAACCAGAAGTCTGCACCCAAATTCACCCATCACCGCTCTGCTGCTGACTGACATTTGCTTCCACCAGTCAAGAAATTCCGAAATGTTTCAACTCTGATCCTTCATTTCAAATCCCTTCATGGCATTGTTCCTTCCTATCTCTGTGATCTCTTCCAATTCCATAATCCTCTGAGCTCACTGCACTCTTCTCATTCTGGTCTTCCAGATTTAAATTGCTCCACCATTGGTACTCTCAGCTGTCTGGGGCCTAAGCTTTTCAATTCCTTCCCTGTGCCCCTCTATCTCTCTCAATCTCAATCTGCTTTCATGACGCTCCTTAATTTACCACCTTGACCAAGCTTTCGATCACCTGCCCTAATATCACCTTCATGGCTTGGTGTCAATTTTTGCTATATTGTTGTTGCAAAATAGGAACATATCACTATTATGTAGATTGAGTGTCTGCCAATTAATAGCTAACACCTCAAAAAGAGAAAAGAAAAGAATTTATATCCATTAAAACAGAAAATTTTGGAAGTACTCAGCAGCTCATGCAACATTTGTGGACAGAGAAACAGAGTTAACATTTCGGTCGATGACCCTTCACAGATGCTGTCTGGCCTTCTGAGTATTCCCAGCATTTTCTCTTGATATTCCAGATTTTCAGTGTCTGCAGTATTTTGCCTTTTACACTGAGGAACATTCGAATTAGGAGCAGTAGTAAGCCACTCAGCTTACTCAAGTCTGCACTGCTGTGCAATAAGATCATGGCTGACCTGATTTTAACCTTAACCCCACATTCGTGCCTACTCCCAATAACCTTTCACCCCTTTGCTTATCAAGTCTATCTACCTCTGCCATAAAAATATTCAAAGGGCAGAATTTTCAGCCTACCAGGCAGGCGGGCCCGACCCAATCTCTGGCGGGCAGGCAGCCCATCCCCGCTGGAGAAGCGGGCCCTGCCGCCACTTTAAGTAGGCGGGCCAATTAAGGCCCGCCCAGCGTGTCATCCGGCAGTGAGCGCTATGCGCTTCCTGTGTGGGCGGGGGTGGGGTGGTGAAATTTCCCCAAATGCAAGAGTGCACTCTTTTGCGCATGCGCAAGAAAGAGCGCACATCTCCCTGAGGCTAAGTGCTGCCTCAGGGAGATCACTGACAGCCGTATACACATTAAAAATTGAAAAAAAAATCTTTAACATGTGCCCCTCATGTGACAATGTCACACGAGATGGGACATGTTAATAAATTTCACTAAAACTTTATTACACTTTTTTAAACCCTACATGAAACCTCATCCCGCCAGTGGATGAGGTTTCATGTTTTTTCAGAAGCTCGCTGGGGCTCCTGGCCTGCCCGCCAGCCTTAAGGTTGGATGGACAGGGCCTCTAATTGTTTTAGTGATCCTGTCAGTGGCCTCAATTGGCCATTGACAGGTCGGCGGGCGGACAGCTGATTTTGCTGTCCCCCTGCCTTCCTGAATATTTAAATGGGGCGGGATGACATCGGGGGTTCCCCCCTGACATCGTCCCGCATCATTTTACGCGTCGGTGAGCGGGCCCGGCGAGCAAAATCCAGCCCAAAGACTCTGCCTCCACCGTTCTTTGAGGAAGAGAATTCCAAAAAAAATACAATCTTGAATTTCCTTCAGGGTGTTTACAATAGCAGTTTACTCCTAACTCACTTGAGAACTTCTCAGAAAGTAGATTTGGTGGCCGTAAAAAGACAGACCAATTAAAAGCACGGGCCCATGTCAGCTGGAGAATACAATGCATCAGATGATAAAGTGCTCCTGTCCTTATAAAACACCACTCCATCCAATTCATTATGAGGCCCATCAGTCAAAGCAAAAAAGAGAATGAATGGCAAAGGGAAAGATGTCGGGCTAAATTTGCTTGGCACAATGAAGTTCCACTGTGAGGGATGAAAGTGGGAGCCAACCCTGCTTCTGCTGGACGCAGGACCCTGGGACAGGATACTGCTGACGATGGCCACTTAAGAATGCCGGCCCACCCCCAGGAACTGCTGGTCCAATGAGAGGGTTTGCAGCTCAGTAGCCTCAACAGCATCACTGCTAGCGATGGTCATTGCTGAGTCTGCAGCTCCAAGGCAAAGGCGCCTCAAATTGTGAGGCAACCATGAAGAGGGGAGAGCTAGGTTGGGGAAGTCAGGCCAGACAGGCAGGCCTCAGCAGTTATACAGACATTGCAGGTGGTGGAGGGGTGAGTGGAGGGTGTCGTGGTGCACTAGCAATGCTATTGTTGCAGGGTGGATGTTGCCATCTAGGGCCCTTCCATGAGTCAGGGAATGCCCATAAAGAAGGGGCCCACACAACTCCCTTGGATCCCACTAGGACATGACCAGGGTTTACCTGGTGATCTCCCCCCAGCAACCACTGTGGCAAGGGAT
The DNA here is from genome assembly GCF_017639515.1 of Carcharodon carcharias. Taxonomy (NCBI): domain Eukaryota; kingdom Metazoa; phylum Chordata; class Chondrichthyes; order Lamniformes; family Lamnidae; genus Carcharodon; species Carcharodon carcharias. The sequence goes on along the minus strand of NC_054483.1, from coordinate 21,771,731 downwards.
GGTGGGCCCTGCTGACACAGGCAAAATGCCCACAAGGATGGGAGGTGGCCCTTAATTGGTCACTTGTGGCTCAATTGGCTGACAGACAGGCAGCAGCACTGCTAATCCCCATCGCTGGCTGAATGTCATGACCGTGGCAAGATAGCAAGCTCCTATATCGACACTTCCCCCTGTCATATTGCCAACCCTCTCATTTCCCAGCAGATCTGCAAAGGGCCAGGAAAATTCAGCCCAGCAGTTCTGTTGCTCTCTCCTGAACAGTTGTTTTATTCTATCTGAAATGTCAATAGAGAGGTCTACTTCTTCCTTAACCACTGTCATCCTACACAAAATATTGACACCTGTAAAATTCTCTGCCTGTTAATCTTTTGTTTGTTATCAGAAATTACAGATCTGGAAATTCTTATGAATCAAAAATTACAAAATGCAAAAATTGAACTATTGCCATCAGTGCCTAAGATGAGATATGAGCAATTAGAAACAGTGAAGAACAAGGGAGGTGGAATCAGAGCATGGGTGATCTGTGAAACAGCTTTACAGGTACTACCAGCACAATTGAAAGTTAAAGACAGACATATCACTTATGTCTATTTAATAATTTATGGGGCGACTAAAAAACCCAATTGGTGTTCCTACTCCATGTTGCTATTTAGTTTCCGTGGTGAGAAATGCTAGTAAGAGTTTTAGTCTGGACAGGCATATTTTGGCCATGATACCATCCATTGTCAAGGTATACTCCACAAGGTACTTACAAGGCAATCATTCATTTTGGACTTGGAACTCAGTAAATTAAATGGGAGTCATCTATTGAACCCTTTGGACCTTTTCTGCTGTTCAATTAGATCATGGCTGACCTGTATCTCAACTCAATTCACTTGCCAAGGTTCCTTTAACACCACCTTCCAACTAAAACCTTACCACCTGGAAGGACAAGGGCACCAGATGCATGGGAAAACCACGGCCTGCAGACTCCCTTTCAAGTTATTCAACATCCTGACTTGGAACTATATCATTGTCCCTTCACTGTTGCTGGATGGAAATCCTGCAGTTCCCTCCCTAACAGCGTGTGGGGTACCTACACCAAATGGACTGCAGCAGATCAAGAGGAAGCTCACTATCAACTTCTCAATTATAGGGATTGGCAATAATTTCCTGAGTTTACAGCGATGCCCACATCCCAAGAACTAATTTTAAAAATTACTTAACGGTCTTTCTTGACAAAAATCTATCAATCTATCAATTTTCAATTGATCCAGCTTCAACGGGTTTTTAGGGAAGAGAGTTCCAGATTTTCAGTAGCCTTTGTGCGAGGAAGTGCTTCCTGAAATCACTTCTAAATGGCCGAGTTCCAATCTTATGGTTATGGCCCTTGTGCTAGATTGGCCTCACCAGAGGGAATAGCTTCTTTCTATTTACCCTATCAATGGCTCAACAGCCATCTGCATCAGAGTCTACCTTGGAAGTCAATGCCTTTGGGTGAGGTAGAGAGTAAACTGGGAGGGGGAGCGGTGGTTGTTGGTGGTGGGATAATGTTGAGCCAGCAATCAGAAAGATCCTGTGTGTCCCCTGTTCACGCTCGTTTTTTTTGATTCAGCAAATCCAATCATTTCCACACTTGCAGTGTTATTACAAAAGCTACTTTTGTTCTGTATGTCTGACTATATTGAAGTACTAGGAAGTAGCAATGGGCACAATTAGTTATCATAATTCAGCATTATTTTACATATGGATGTGTCATATGATGGAAAAATCTTGTAAAATAATATTGCACCTTTAAAAATCTCTTGGTTTGTAAACTCCAAGGCCAGTTACTTGTACGTAATTGGCCATTTGTAGCAGTGGGTTTTAGACAATGTGTAGTAATTTGCTTGTTGCCAGTGTTAATTTTAAACCTTGGCACGCATTGGCTCTGTATAGTGTTTGCTGAAGCATTCAAGCAGTAAAGCAATATGTTGACCTCGGGAAGAAGTCAGACTTTGTGTGACAGCATCATAAATGTTAACTGTTCATGTAGCAGGCACCATCGGAAAACTTTAAACAGAAAGACTGGCAGGAGCAACTCCCCCTCCTCCCTCCATCGTCAATTTAAAAATGATTTTGACTCTGAACGACTAACAATGGACCTTTAGAAACTGTTCAAAGGGCTTCCATGGTTGGCAGAGAAAATTGTGGATATCATGCAAAGCAGGTCAGGGTTAATCACTGGGAAAAGTGACGAGTTGATAGTAGTCCACTGCTGATTCTGAGAGCCCTGTTAGCAAGCACGACTTCCCACTGGATTTATCCTTGCCCTCGACGACAAAGTGAAATTATAATGATTAGGTATCGAAGAATGACTCGGAGTAAAGCACATATTCACTTGTGCAGCTGAGTTGGAAGAACATCAATAAAATCCTTGTTTTGCCTTGTCCACAGATTCGCAGGCAGCAGAGCCATAAATCCAGGACTCTTCTCTTGCCCAAGGATTCAAAATTATAAAGACGATTATAAATGATTTAATAAAATCCTAGGGAAAACACAAATGGATATCTACCTATCTTGCATGGTAGAAAGTAATTTATTCAAGAAATTTTATGATTTTTTAAAACCATCAGTTTTTCAATTAGCAATTTAAAAAAAAATGATTCTTAGAGTGCTACCCATTTATGCAGTTCAGACATAGTAATTTGAAACTCAATTGGAATCAAAACAAGGACTTAATTGACACTTTTGCCCTTTTAATTATACAAAGTGGTTGAAAATTAGTACTTTTCAAAGCTCCTTTGATGTCCCAGTATGATAAGCACACTGTTTGATGTGGCACTGAACTACACAGACCAGCAAATGATCCCAGTCAAATGATCTCAACTATTGCACCAGCTTTGTCCTCTGTACACACATGCAAGGAAAGGGTTAAAAACAAGAGATAAGTCATGCTTATTGCGGCTGATTGCTGTAAGATCACTTCTGTTGCAGATATTGGTGTGCGGGCGGGATAAGGCTTGATTTTGATTATCTGCCTGATCAAGTCGCTTGATGAAAAAATGGTCGTTTGAGCAAGGAAGGACCTGCATTCTTGTACACTGCATCTGCAGAGGGGCACTGAGGGGCAGGGAAAGGAAACTGAAAACATTTTGATCCTATATTAACTGATGCCCATTGGCTGAAACACGTTAAGTATCCTCTGAATTGCCTACTCCCTGTGGCTGGGGTAATCCCCAGAGAGGCAATGTGGTTTTAGACTTTCCAGAGGAACCTCTGACATGGTCTTTGTTGCCAGACAAATTCAAGAAAAATGTCAAGAGCAACACCAGGAAATGTTCATTGGATTTATTAACCTGACCAAAGTGTTTGGCTCAGTAAATCACGAGGTTCTGTGGATTGCGCTCCAGAGATTTGGATGTCCAAAAAACTTCAACACAATCCTGCAACTGCTTCATGATGATATGACTGCAACTGTCTTGAGTAGGAGATCTGAAACAGACACCTTCAAAATCCAGACTGGCGCCAAGCAAGACTGTGATAACCCCCATACCATTTACATTCGATCTGACAGTGGCTATTTACCTCATCAAATATTAACCGCCCGCTGGTGTGAGTATTAAATACCACCTAGGTAAAAAACCCTTTAACTTCAGTCACCTCTGTGCCAAAACTAAACTGACCACCATCGATCTACATGATCTGCACCAGATTTACAAGTCACTCTCGATCTCTTCAATTCTACATACTAGAGACTTGGCCTGTCCTTGAATGTTGCTGAAACAAAACTCATATATCAACCCCAGACCTGATATGTGAAATATTCCACCTCCCATATATGTTGAAGGAGAGACTCTGGGATGTTTTGAGCATTTCTCATAATTTGGCAGCCACTTCATTCAAAAGTCTGCCATTGATGAAAAGATCCAACACCGGATCAGCTGCGCCAGCTTAGCCTTCTACAAACTAACACAATGAGTATTTAACAACAAAGACCTCCACAAGTCAACAGAAGTCCTCGTGTACAGAGCAGTTGTCAGCACCACACTCCTGTATTGCAGTAAGACCTGGACTAAGTATCAGCGACACATAAGAGCGCTAGAGAAATTCCACCAGCAATGCCTCCTCTGCATCCTTCAGATTCAATGGGAGGACCAACAAACAAACGTCATCTCCGCAAGCATTCAGGCAAAACCTCCACAAAACAAATTACAATGGACTGGATAAAGTATCCAGATGGCCAAAAGCGTCTCCTCACCAGATACTGTTTTCTCAACTTAAATGGCCATCATTCCGAGAAGGATAAATAAAACGTTGCAAAGACACTCTTAAGCTTTTCTGAAAGCACAGCAGCGTTGGCTTTAATGACTGTGAGGAGCTCGTGAAAATGGCCACAACTTGTCCATCAATCTGCATCATGCTTTGAGTCCAAATACCTTAACGATGAGACAGAGTAGTGGCAGAGATGGAAAGTAAAGGAAGCAAATCCTGCACTTCAACTCCCACTGCTTCGTGGGACATCCTGCCATGTGTAATCAAAGATCTGCAGGTCGAGAATTGGCCTGTTCAGTCACATGAAGACCAATGGCAGAAACTTGCCACCTTAAGTAGACATCATCCTCGAATCGAGGGACAGCGACAATAGCATTAGACCACAGTGATTACTGCTATGTGGATTTCACAATGATTTTGTGCCAATGAAGCCAATGATCTCCATCAAAGCTTCACAAATCTATTTTTAAATGCTGCATGTGTCTCTATTGCCCCCATACCCAATGCTGAAGTTCAGCGACAGATGCTTGAGAAATCTAGGTTCTGTCTGAGTGCATTTCCCCTTCAATTTTCTCTCCATAGATCACAAAGCAGGTTTGGATGAAGAAGATTCAATGGTCTATTTGGCTCATTGTCTCCTGATAGAAAATCACAGAATCACAGAACTTTAACAGCACAGAAGAAGGCCATTCAGCCAGTCATGTCCACACCAGCTCTCCAAATGAGCATTATGACCTAGTGCCATTGCCCTGCCTTTTCCCCATACCCCTGCACATTGTTTCCATTCAAATAATCATCTAATGCCCTCTTGAAGGCCTTGATTGAACATGCCTCCACCACACTTCCAGGCAGTGCATTCCAGACCTAAACCACTTGTTGTGTGAAAAAGATTTTTCTCACTTCACATTTACTTCTTTTGCAAATCACTTTAAGCCTGTGACCTCTCATTCTTGATCCTTTTTCAAACTGGAAAAGCTTCTCCCTATCTATTCTGTCGAGCCCCCTCATGATTTGGAATATCGCTATCAAATTTCCTCTTAGTCTTCTTCTCTCCAAGAAGAACAGTCCCAACCTCTCCAATCTATCCTCATAACTGAAGTTTCTCGTCCCTGGAACCATTCTTGTAAACCTCTTCTGTACTCTCTCCAATGTGTTCACATCCTTCCTATAAAGTGGCGCCAGAACTGTACACAATACTCCAGCTGAGGTCTAACGAGTGTCTTATATAAATTCAGCATAACCACCTTGCTCTTATACTCAATGCCATGATTAATAAAGCCTATATGCTTTATTAACTGCTCTCTCCACCTGTCCTGCCATATTCAATGATCTATGCACATATACACCCAGGTCTGCTACTGAACCCCCTTCAAAATTTTACCCTTTATTTTATAGTGTTTGTGCATCACCTCACACTTCTCTGCATTGAACATCATCTGCCACCTATCTGCCCACTCCACCAACTTGTCGATGTCCTTTTGAAGTTTCACACTGTCCTCCTCACAGTTTATGACACTCCCAAGCTTTGTATCATCCTCAAACTTTGAAATTGTCTTCTGCACACCAAGATCTAGATCATTAATATACATCAGGAAAAGCAAGGGTCCCAATACCGACCCCTGGGGAACTCCACTACAAACATTCCTCCAGCCCGAAAAATGTCCATTGACCATTATTCTCTGCTTCCTGTTTTTCAGCCAATTTTGTATCCAAGTTGCAATTATCCCTTTTATTCCACGAGCAATAACTTTTCCCTCAAGTCTGTTGTGTGGATCAATTCAATCATCTTCCCACAGCACTAACTTGTTTATTCCTAAGTCCAGTGTCTTCAAGCATCATTTCAACCTTTGATCTCTACTCCCTGACATCTTAAATGTATGCTTTGCTATCCTGGATGCTATGTGCTCTTGTTGTCTTGGATGTTGTTTATTATCATGCTTTAAGTTTGTGTAGATCAGAAGCTCTTTGGGCAGAATTTTTTTCCCTCATCGGGCAGGCACACGCCCAACCCGCATGGGAGAAAAATATTGCGCGCTGATGTCGGGCCTATTTAGGCCCTTAATCAATTCATTGAATTGAATTTTTTGCTGCCTGTCCAATGTTACGGTCGGCGGGCGGGCAAAAAAGACCAAGCAGCCTTTGCCTCTTTTGTGAAACTTCATCCAAAGGTGGGATGAGGTTTTGACCATTGATTAAAAAAAAAATTTTGAAAGCCACTTTTAACATGCTCCTGCTCACCTGAGGGGGACATGTTTTCCTTAATTATGAAGTCTTTACTTGTGAAGTTAAAAATCTTCTGCTCCCTGGGGCAGCACTGAGCCTTTCAGCATGCAATTCACGCTGGCTCGCAGTCAGGGCCCAATTGCGGGTGGTGGTCAGTTTCGGGGCAGCCTGCCTGCTGTGCCCGCCCGACGAGGGGAAAACCCTCTCCTTTATCTTTAATTTTGCCATGCCGTCTGGTTCAAATGAAAAACCAGAATTTGAACTGGTTGTGTACACATCACTTCAGTTTCTCGTGCCACTGTGAAATGTGGCCTCCTGGAACACTTCCACATAAGACTTCAGTTTCTAGCTATGTAGTTCCTAGCTATTTATAGTTATTTACAGATGATGCAACAATATATAACAGGTAGCCAATGTTGGACATAGTCCAGGAGATTTATGGTCACATGATGAGTTGCACCTTGCAGCCTCCCTCTTTATGCCTGCCTTGGCTCAGTGGGTCGCATTCTCCCTTCTAAGTCACGAGGTCATGGGTTCAAGTTCCACTTCAGAGACTTTCCAAAATTAAACTATCTTTTAGTGGGTCCATCCCAAGACATCACACTGCCCTTGTGTGAGAGGATGGGAAGCTTTCTCCTCAGCCTCCTGCTAGAGTGCCCTGAGCCAGACATCAGGAAGCACATGAGAATAACCAAACATCACTGCTGCTACTCCAACAGCTTATATAATACTTTTAATGGAATGAAGCATCCCAAGGCGCTTCATAGGAGCAGTGTAAAACTATGACACCGAGCCACATCAGGAGTTGCTTGGTCAGATAACCCAAAATTTGGTCTCAAAGCTATGTTTTAAGGAGTGTCTTAAAGGAAGATAGATCAATAGAGAAGCGGAGAGGTGTAGGGAGGGTATTTCAGAGCTTGGGGCCTTAGCAACTGAAGGCACGGCCACCACTGGAGGAGGAATTATAGTTCGGAATGCGGAAGCCAGACCAGAATTTGAGGAGCTCAAATACCTCGGAGGGTTGTGGGGCTGGAGGAGCTGACAGAGATAGGGAGGGTGCAAGGCCATGGATGGATTTGAAAACAAGGATGAGAATTTCAAAATCAAGACATTGCTACACTGGGAGCCAACGTATGTCCGTGAGCACAAGGGTGACAGGGGAATGGGACTTGGTGCGAGTTAGGACATGGGCAACAGAATTTTGGATGAGCTGAAGTTTACATAGGCTGGAAGATGGGAGACCAGTCAGAACGATGTTGGAATTGTTGAGTCCAGAGGTAATGAAGGCACGAATGAGAGTTTTGCAGTAGTTGGGCTGAGACGTGGGTGAAGACGAGCCATGTTCTGGAGGTGGAAATAGGTGGTCTTTGTGATGGTGCAAAGATGATGTTTTATTCCCCTTTTCCATGTGGCATCATAGCTCCACTCAAACATATCCACAGAGCTCAAACTGGGGGCTGAGCTTGCATCTCCTAATTGCATCCCAGAGTTGGTGCCTCTGGACACAATATTGCCCAGCTTCTTAAAGTGACCTTAAACTCAACATGTGACTATTTTTATATCCATATACATATCTGCCTTGGATTCCCTGTACACCCACTGCAGATGTCTCATCCACAAAGTATCCTGCTGTCTGCTCCTATATTTACATTAGAATCATCATCAAAAATAAATAGGCAAAATAATTTTACACATGTATCTGTTCACATTTCTAAGCACATTTAATATAAACTAGACAGATGTTTAACCATCCACATCTTGTAGCTGGAATAAATGCAGAGAGGAAACCTGCCACAACAGCTTCTATGTCGAAAAGAGCAGTCAAACTGGCCAAGAAAACAAACTGCAGGCTGGATTTTACGGCCCTCTGCCAGGCATGTTTTTGGTGGGATGGGTGAGGGGGAGTGAGGTCGGTGGGGGGGGTGGGGAGCACGTAAAACACGAAGGGTGGCAAGCCCGCTGCCTTCCCCCCCCCCCCCACCCCTGCGCTACCCCCATAACACGATAGGTGGCAGGTGCTGAAATTGACACCCCACACGCTGTATTTAAAAGAATAATTAAGGGTCAATTGACCTTGTTCACAAGCTCATATGCAGTCCACACCAAAATATGGTTGGCATGAGCTGGCTGGTGGGAGTGGGCAGGCTGTTTTTCAAGAAGATTTTTATAAAAGTGAAAATGAAATTGGGGGACATCATTTGGGAGGTGCTTTTTGTGCATCGGGGGCATCCTCATCCTCTGCCACAAGGTGAAGCCTTCCCCTTTGTTCCTCCCCACCTGACCTTGAAAACATCCTCTCCCAACACCACCACCCCCCCTTGTGCCCCATTCCCTGGACTGCCCGATCTCTCCCCATCCAAGGCCCCTGACTTACTTGGGTCTGGATGCCATGGCTGCCTTCCTTGTGGGCCTGCTTGCAGTCCCAGCAGCACCCAGTACTCAATTCTGGCACTGGGACTGTTAGAGCTGCAAGCCAAGCAGATTGGCCAGCAACTCTCAAGGGCAGTTCTTCCTCCCACTGAGAGGCAGAATTCCCGCCCTCCGCCTGTTTAGCCCACTGACAGCATACTATGGCTGCCGGGCAGGCTTGTTTTCCATGCATCAGATGCTGGCCAACTCTTGCAACAGGGGAGGGGTGAGCAGTCTGCCCCCACCCACCCCTGTAAAATTCAGCCCCATTACCTCACCATAACCTGTCCGCAGGAGACTGACATGGAGACACTTTTAAGGAAAATGCAACATTTGAGAGAAAGACGACTGCAATCAAAACAGTAATAAGGGCATCTAATGAGGTGGTTTATGAAGATGTGACGTGGGATTTTTGTATTTTTGTGGTTGGAATCAAGTGGATATTGCCCACGTATTCAGTTACTTTCCTTCTCCTCAACTCTCCTATTGTTGGCTTCAGTTCATCAAGGTGAAAAAAGAATTGGATTTTGCTCTCAATGAGTTATGCACTAAAGGAGCGGGGCCCTTGCAACTATTAACATGCTAACTTAGACTCTGATACAATAGGCAAATTTGTAGGGGGCGCTCAAAATATTCATCTTCTTCCAGGGATCAAACCCCCCCCCCCTCCTTCTTCATCATGACATGTTCCCAATATTAACACACAGTTAGGTATCTTCTGGAAAAAACAGACTAATCCTCTGGGACTTCCAATAAAGACTGAGAGATGTCTTGAGACTCCTACGTAAGGTTTTTGAAAACAAAAGATCTATAATTTGCTGTGGCAGGACATTTAATGGTGTTTCGTTGCAGGGTTTGGTTTTCAAAATTTTGTGCAGCAACTTGTTGAGTTGACAACAGGGCAGTTTGAGGGAAACCCAAATATCTGGAACGTGAGTGAACAGAACAAGCAATTGTGAAGTTAATAGTGACAGGATTGAAAAGGAACGCTAAATTAGGGTGGGTGAATTCAATGCAAAATCAGGTGCAGAAAGAGAAATAAAGAGCAGGAAAAGAAGATGCGATTAAGAGGAAAAAAAAGGATTTTTAAAAATAATTTACATTTAAAATTTTGCATTTTTAAAGTCACCAGCAGCAATTAAAGCCTGAAGGAATGAGACTCCACCCTTGTAACAATTTATTTTCAGTGCCAGAAATATTGGTTGACAGTAATTAACACTTAACACATTACTTAAGACTACTTAAGCTTGAGAAACAACCTGACTTGACTTTGTGGTGAGTTGAGTTCGTATCTACCTCGACAACAAAGTATCTTCGTAGCATTTAATATATTTCACTGATGAGATAGACAGTGACATGTTATTTTCACGAAGATAACAGCACTTCTTGAACAGTAGCTTTTGGATTTTCACTGTTAATTTAGCCTTTTTCACTCACTTGAGACGACTGTAACATTTATGCGTTGATAATGATGAGCACCAGTATCCATACTGTTATTTTGTCAGCAAAATTATGGAACATTATTAACTATGCAAAGAAAACTCCCTCTTGTTTAAATTGCTAATTATATGGCAATAGAAGCAACATGATCCTGAGTCAAAAAATACAGGAGGAAACTATAACACAGAATTCTTGGGGAATATGTGCAAAGCTCGTGATATGCCCAGTTCCAGGCAATGACTTTCTGGTTCTTACATATCCCAGATTGAATATTATGAATTCTAGTAATGTTGTCCTAAAAACTCTGTGGTCTGATGGCATGCCTCTGTTGGGCTGCTACGTCAAGGAGCTCAGGTAAGCAAAGCCTGGCTCATTTGTAGAGGTGTTGGACCTCCATCACTGTGCTGTTGCCTTGTAACACAAAATTAGGGTCCTGGGATTTGGTGCAATGGAGTTTCCATTCCACTTTTGCCTTTTAAAAATTTCATCTGAATTTAGCTACAAATTGTGTTAGTTGATTTTTACAGGCTTCATTTTTTGCAGTCTTTGTTCATGTTTTTTTTTTCTTTGGAATTGTTCAAGGTTATATGGAACAACCTTGTCAATTCCAACGGTTGATCTGCTACTCTTTTGCGGTAATTTCGTTTCTGTAAGGTACCGAGTGCAGAAGTACATGTTAAGGAGGCGAAAGTAGCCAGTGAATTGTTTATGTCAGCAGTTTAGAGTTTGTTAAGAGCAGCAATAGCCAAGCTAATTACAGTAGGAACTTGCATTTATGTGGCAAAATGTAAATTGACATAACTTGGGGATGTGGAGTAGCCAAGCATCAATTTTATTTCCTTGTCATGAATTCACTTGTGAAGTCTGCAACAATATTTGCATAATGCACATGGAACAATTATATTCTCTGTAGGTGCTGTGTTAAAGTCACCATGCACATTAAGTGTACAAAATGGATAAGAGCACTTCTCAAGACACGTGTGGGTTTGTAAAGTAGAATTAATGACAACAGTGGGTAGGAAATATGACCCCCCCCACCCCCCTTTAGCCCCGACTGTGTTGTGAGTAATCAATATCATTATGCAGTGTCAGACATGCTAACAATGGGTGACTGGAGCTGAATGGATCATCCAACACGGGCTGTGCAAAGATTAACATTCTCTGAACAAATGCATCTTCAATGATAAATTGGTGAAGCAGATTCTCCAACAGTTATGGAATTTACACCATTTTCATCCACTGAATCTATAATAAATTCTAGAACATGTGCATTCATTGCCATTAATGCTATAGAGGCATTCATGCCAGTATTTCTGAGTACAGCAACATCACATAAACAGTGAGATTGATTGGGTGAGATGAATTCTGATTTTGTTGGTGTTGATTGAGAGTGGACTGCTGACCAGGTCAGTGTAAGAATTTCTAACTCTTCAAACAGTGCCTTAGTATTGTTATTATTCCCCAATCTAGGCAACAATCAGGCAGAGCCTCATTTGACAGCAAGCCTAAGGATAACATTTATGACTGTGGTTTAATCACTCAGCATTGCACCAGCCTAGATTGTACACTGCAGTCCTGGAGCAAAAGTCAGAATAAATCTCTGTAATGGGTTCAATTTGTTCTGAATTTATAATTTAGGGAACAAATCAAAACCAAATCACCGGTTCCTTTGTAGTCAATTCTGCTTCTCTTTCTGATTGTAATTTATTTATAATTCTGATGTTTCGTGAAGAACCATTCAGTTTGATGGTTCATGAAATAAAAATTACATCTTCACTGATAATCCGCCATAGTTTTACCTATTGATGTAATTGTGAAAGAGCTTTGAAGGAAACTTGTTTTCTGGATATAAAGTCTGTGTCTCTATAGAAATTTAATCCACTCCTGATATGTACAGCTGTCAGTCTGGTCTGGAGCAATCACTGTTATTGCTCAACCGTGTGATTGCGTTTCTAGGAAAGAAATGCATGTTAAGTAAATTAGTCAGTTCTCGATGATCTTGTTGGATATTTATTATCAGTCTGAACAAATAAACTCTTACGACAATGAAAACCTGGTGCAGCAATCAAACAATTGGCTTATACAGTTGGCAAGGCTGAACCCATCACAACAGTTGCATTTATATCATGCTAACATCCTATAAAGTACTTGCAAGAGCAAATACCAAACAAACTTTGATTTCAAACCACATAATTAGGACAGGTGATCAAAAACTGGCCAAAGAGGAAGGTTTTAAAGAGTGCCTTAAAAGAGGAGAGAGAGGGAGAAAGGTTGAAGGAAAACATTTTAGAGCTTAGGGCCTGGACAACTGAAGTCATGGCCACCAATGTTGCACCAGTTAAAATCGGGACTGTGGCTAGAAGGCCAGAATTGGAAGAGGATGGAGATCTCAGCGAGGTTCTAGGATTGGATGAAGCTATAGAAATAGAGTGGTGCAAGGAGGCCGAGGAGGGATTTGAAAGCAAGGATGGGAATTATAAAATCAAGACATTGCCAGACCAGAAGTCAAAGGATGGTAGGCCAACCAGGAAAGCATGGGAAAAGTTAAGTCTTAAGGGAACAGCAGCACGGATGAGAGCTTCAGCAACAGATGAGCTGAGGCTATGGCAGAGTCAGGCAATATTATGGAGGTGGAAATAGGCAATGATGAGGCAGCTACATGGTTGGAAACTCATCATGGGGTCAAATATAACAGCAAGATTGAGAACAGTCTGGTTCAGTTGTGGACAGTTGGCAGGGAGAGGGCTGAAGTCAGTAGCAAGGGAATGGAGTTTATGATAGGAACCAAAGTCAATGGCTTCAGTTTTCCCAATATTTGCTTGCAGGAAATTTCTGCTCATTGAGTACTGGATATTGGACAAGCCATATGATGAAACAGAGACAGTGGAAGGGTCAAGACAGGTGATGGTGAAGTAGAGCTGGGTATTGTCAATGTAGAAGTGGAAGCTGACACGGTTTCAGATGATGTCAGTGAGGGGCAGCACTTATATGAGAAATACACCCGAATAAGTTGCAGTAATGCACCTTCTTGTCTTCTGCTGAACTTTCCCCACAGACTTAAGAGGGAAATAATTATTTTAGAGCTATTGGGAAGAATCAGCTTCCAATGGACACCTTATCACAAAGACTGAAACACTTCAGGAACAGCTAGTGCAGACTTTCGCAGGAGTTTAAAGCTCAAGTTGTTCTACTCAAAGTAGAACCTGAAAGAGGTCGAGGTACACAGCGGGGGTCAGTCAGCTTTGGAAACAAATAGACAGGCTAATGTTTGGGTCAGACTATTTCAAAACAAACATTTGCTTTTCAAATCAATAAACCTTCATGTCTCTCCAGTGCTGATTTATCTCCAGTATTCACAGTTCCTTTTATCACAAACATAGCTCTTATTAATCATTCAAAATGTTATGTCTTTCTCAATAGTCACTTCACTTAGCTCACACCTCGAAACTTATTTGTAGATTCTAACCATGGCTTATTATGTTAGATTATATTGCTGTGTTATTCTTATATTGTGCTGACTGTATTATTTTAGATTATATTGCTGCTATTATATTGTTACACTATAATCAAGTGTTTTATTGCTGAAAACATACAGGTTCCTCGCACACACTAACAATATCCAAGTTCTTCTTAAACACTGCCTCTCTTGCCCCCTCCACTGCTTCTGCACTGTCACGTTGCTTGTTGAATATCCAATATGAGATGAGCAGAAAGTTCCTCTGTGATGACCCATGTGCTTCGAGAAGCATGTGTTTTTTTTGTGCGATGTCCCTTTAAGACCAAAGTGGACTGGGAAGTATTCTGCAAGAGTATTAATTAGTTTCCTGATTATGACATCATTAGGTTCCAAGAAATGACATGTGACCTGCAGTTGCCCTGGGGATGAAAGGCTAAGATGCAATGGGTAAATAGAAACCTAATTGTAGTGGGATTGGGTCAGCCAGCGTTTTCTATTTGGGAGTTCAGTACACACGACATTCATGTAAAGAGGAAACAAGGAAACAAGCAAGGTCTGGAAGAGTTTTCTGTTTGGCAGTTTTTGAACAGATCCTGGTGTTGAGCAGGTTTCTGAGAATAGAGCAGAGACTGTGTTACTGTGTGTTATACCATTAGAATGAGCAGAGACCAGAAAATGGGAAGGGCAAGGGATTGTGGGTTGGAAAAGACCCATTTCTGCTGTCTCAGTATTGCCAGAGTTTACATGACCATTTCAAGGACTCGAAGAAGTTGTCTATGGGAATTCTGAGCCATCAGGATAATCGTGACCTGAATGAGAGACATGGTAACTATGTCAGGGACTTCGGGCGCAAAAGGACTGCTGGTTGTTATGATCCTAGACCAGACCCCCAAGTTCTTGGTACAATCTGGTTAGGGATGAATAAAGAGAATTACTAAGAAAATAAAGCCACAAGATTCCACAGGTCTTGACCAAACTAAAATAAACTTCATTATAGATGGTCAGAAAGGCAGCAGATGCTGGTTGTCTAGGGTGAGGTGTGTGGAGATTTGGCAGATATACTAGAGGGGATGGGTGCTCTGGTCCAGACTGTGGAGGTGTCGATCCAGGCCACGTGCACCCACAATCACCACTCTTCAGAGGACCAAACTTCCTTCGTGGAGAGATTGGTGACAGTCTTGGAGGGGCAAACCTAATGTATTGCAGACGCAATCATGGCTATGCGCTCCGACCTGCACACTATAGCCCTGACTCTGAGCTGAGGGGCCCAGAGCCAGGGTGACAGGGGGGACTGGAGCCAAGGCACTGAGCCAGCTCCTGGGACCTCATGGGAAGGCAGGGAGGACCAATCGATCCTGGTGGCGGAGGATGAGCAGCTTCTGCCGTCATCTGGAAGCATCACTCAGGGCACCTGATGGGGCAGCCTCTCCTCCACCATCAGCCATTGACACATTCCTCATCCATTGCCATGCTGATAGAAACTCTTCCTGCCACTCTGCGGGAGTCTTCTAATGTGGCGGAGCCCTCAAGGCCTCAGCCACACAGAGGACGGCTGGCAAAGTCATCCAGGACAAAGGCAATAGCAGATGAGCAGCCTCTCTCTCTAGTGCAGCAGCAAGGGGGGAGCACTGCGCCAGACCGCCTGCAAATGCTTTAAGAAAACTCCACAAAGGCACCAAAAGGGTCATATGGACACTTTCTGTAAATTTGTTCATTAGATGTCTCAAAGTGATTTTTTTTATCGTTCATGGGTTGTAGGTGTCGTTGGCTAGACCAGCATTTAACGCCATCCCTAATTGCCCTTGTTCAGAGGACATTTAAGAGTCAACCACATTGCTGTGGGTCTGGAATGACATGGAGGCCAGACTAGTTAAGGAGAGCAGATTTCCTTCCCTGAAGGACATTAGTGAACCAGATGGGTTTTTATGACAATCAACAATGGTTTCATGGTCATCATTAGACTTTTAATTCCAGATTTTTATTGCATCAAGTCCCCAGAGCATTACCCTGGGTCTTCTAGATTACCAACCCAGTGACAATACCACTATGCCACCGCTTCACCCTTATGTTTACGGTCCCTCATGCAGCATTCATTCAAACACCTAAGTGCCGTTGAACTTCTTTTGGGAGATATACATGAGCTTTTATAATTCGAGGCGGAGCAGGATGGCAAGAAATCTAAACACTGAGTGTACTGACAGAACATTGTCATGAATCTCACATTCCAGGTGGAATGACATTGAGACACATGCAGTGCATGCACCTCTGATGCCGAGACTTCCTAACCTGTTGGAACCTCTGCCTTATCAAGGCACCGCTTGAGTCATGGTAATCCATGTGGTCACGTCCGGGGCCTTGCACCTCTATGTTGGGGTGTTCCCTCACCTCATCTTTGCCCTCATTATCAGATGAATGGCCACCATCTGGCATCCCCTCTTCCCCAAGACCATCCCCTCTCTGAGTGGCGAGGCTATGCAGGGTGCAGCATGCTATGAGCATGAGTAACACCGGTGATGGACCATATTGCAATGCTTTTCCTGATCTATCAAGGCACCTGAACCTCATCTTCAGAAGCCCAATTGTCTGCTCTACGATGGCTCCTGGTGCTTCATGGCTGTTGTTGTGGCTCTTCTCTGAGTCTGCTCTGAGGGTCCTCACTGGAGTCATGAGTCATTTATTCTAAGGGTGACACGTCACCTAGAAGTCAACCATCCAGGGCATCAGGTCCACTGAACATGTCTGGTACCTGGGAATTATGTTGAATACACAAGTTGTAGCTGCTGCCCAGTTACCCTGCACATACCTGCATAATCCATTGATTGTGGTCACAGACCAACTGGACGTTTAATGAGTGAAACCCCTGCTTATTAGTAAAAGTACAGGGCTGGCTAGCTGAAGCTTTCATGATGATGTATGTGTAGTCAATCACTCCCTGGACTCTGAGGAAACCTGTGATTCCCACAAACCCTCTGGCTCTTTTGAGTTGATCCTGGTAGTCCATTGAGAATGAAATGTAGTTACCTAACCTTATTTTTTATTATTCATTCATGGGATGTGGGCATTGCTGATTAGGCCAGCATTTATTGCCTATCCCTAATTGCCTTTGAGAAGGTGGTGGTGAGCTGCCTTCTTGAACCACTGTAGTCCACGTGATGCAAGTACACCCAGAGGGCTGTTAGGAAGGGAGTTCCAGGATTTTGACCCAATGACTGTGAAGGAATGGCGATATATTTCCGAATCAGGATTGTGAGTGACCTGGAGGGAAACTTCCTGGTAGTGGTGTTCCCATCTATCTCCTGCCCTTGTCCTACTAGGTGGTAGTGGTGTGGATTTGGAATTCCTTTTGCATGTCCGTTGGTGTATCATGATGGCTTCATGACGTTCTTGGATTGGTGCAGCTCTGCCACCCTCATCTGTCACCCATGCATCTTAGCCCTCTCAATCTGCCCTTCCACTCACTCTCAATCTCCCTCCTCCTCCTCTCCTCCTCACTGGAGGATGTGTCTCCCCCAGAGACAACTATTCCCATATTTTCCCTAGTAAGACTGCTGAGGTGCTGTTGAGCACCTAAATTCACCTTAGCAGGAAGAATAAGGCCTTGAAATAACAAAAGTACAATATGGAACTCTGCTTTCTTTCTCAAGCACTGCCAGCAGTCACAGCACCCTGAACTGCTGAGTTCAAACTGAGGACTCAGATGGAGACTTTCACCCACCCTTACAAGCTTATCGTTAAAATAAAAGTTCCCCACCTGGTGTGAATCACACTCTCTAAGCGTATTATTGCTCCCACAGCATATTATTTGAGTCAATTGAGACATTAATAAGCATAAACACTCAATTTAATTAAATTTGAATAAGGTAGGAAGGCTCCCGATTTCTAGGCCCACCTACCTGCCATATTATACTGATCGGGTGTGCTAACGCGAATCCACGTCATCACACACAATAATACGTTGGCCCTGGCGTGGAACAGCCCCATTTTTGAAACATATTGCTCACCCCCAAGAGTTGAGGTAGTGCTCTGCAGAGCTGAAATAAGCTATGTGCCTCAGCTCACAGAAAGATTGGCTAAGTGATTTGGAATGGTTAACAGTTTTCAAAAAAAAAAATGCCAATCAGTTTTTCACACCTTGTTGTTCACACAGTTTAACAAATTCATAAATTATATTAAATCAGCCTTTCTCAGAATTAAATTATTTTCAAGCTAATATTCATTTAACGAGAATGCTGCTTAATTTACTAGAACCAATCTGCAATAAACCTCTTTGTATTTTATATTGCACATTCATAAGCAGTTTATGTTATGCTTAACACAATTTTAGTTTCATCCAAAACAGGCAATACGTGCCTACTTGGCCAGATGGAACTTTTTGCGGGTTACTTCTTTAACATATTCCATAAGACCATAAGGCCATAAGATGTAGGAGCAGAAGTAGGCCACTTAGCCCATTGGGTCTGCTCTGCCATTCAATGAGATTATGACTGATCTGATGATCCTCAACTTCACTTTCCTGCCTTTTCCCCATAACCTTTGATTCACTTACTGATTAAAAATCTGTCTATCTCAACTTTGAATATACTTAACGACCCAGTCCCCTGCCTGTGGTAAAGAATCCATAGATTAACTACCCATCTCTGTTTTAAATAAGTGACCCCTTACTCTGAGATTATGCCCTCTGGTCCTAGACCAGAAAACAACCTTTCAGCGTCTACTCTGTCAAGTGCCCCAAGAATCTTATATGTTTCAATAAGGTTACCTCTTATTCTTATATACTCCAATGAGTACAGGCCTGACCTACTCAATCCCTCCAAATCCAGATCAACCTAGTGAATCTTCTCTAGACTGCCTCCAATGCCTGTATATCTTTCCTTAGATAAGGGAATAAAATTGTTCACAATATTCCAGGAGTGGTCTAACTAGTGCCTTATATAGTTTTAGCAAGACTTCCCTATTTTTATATTCCATTCCCTTTGAAATAAAGGCCAACATTCCATTTGCCTTCCCTATTACCTGTTGAACTTGTATGCTAGCGTTTTGTGATTCATGCACGAAGACCCCCAAATCCCTCTGTGCTGCAGCTTTCTGCAGTCTTTCTCCATTTAAGTAATATTCAGCTCTTCTATTCTTCCTGCCAAAGTGCATAACCTTACATTTTTCCAAATTATACTCCATCTGCCAAATTTTGCCCACTCACATAACCTGTCTATATCTCTCTGTAGATTCATTGTGTCATCCTCACCACTTGCCTGCCCACCTATTTTTCTGTCATCTGCAAACTTGGTGATAGTACATTTATTTCCCTCATCCAAGTCATTAATATATATTGTAAATAATTGAGGCCCCAGCACTGATCCCTAAGGCATCCCACTAGTTACAGGTTGCCATCCTGAAAATGCCCCCCCTTATCCCAACTCTCGGTCTTCTATTAGTTAACCAATCCTCTATCCATGCTAATATACTACCCCCAATACCATGAGCTCTTACCTTATTAAGCAGCTTTATGTGTGGTATCTTATTGTGTGCCTTTTGGAAATCCAAAGATATTACATCTACTTGTTCCCCTTTATCTATCCTGCTTGTTACCCCTTCAAAGAATTCTAATAAATTTGTCAGGCACGTTTTCCCTTTCATGAAGCCATGCTGACTCTGCTTGATTGTATTATGCATTTCTAAATGCTCTGCTATTACACCCTTTATAATAGACTCTAAAATTTTCCCAATGACAGATATTAAGCTAACTGGCCTATAGTTATCTGTTTTTTGTCTCTCTGCCTTTTTGAATAAAGTAATTACATTGTCAGCTTTCCAATCCTCTGGGAATCTAAGGATTCTTGGAAGATTACGACTGGTGCAGTCACTATCTCTGTAGCTACTTCCTTTAATTTCCTAGCATGCAACCCATCAGGTCTGGGGGACTTATCGGCCTTCAGCCCCATTAGTTTCCCTAGTACTTTTTCTCTTGTGATAATTATTGTATTTATTTCCTCCCCCGCTTTTGTCCCTTGATTATTTATATTTTTGGAATGCTATTAGTGTCTTCTACTGTGAAGACTGATGTAAAGTATTTATTCAACTCCTCTGCGATTTCCTGTTTCCCCATTATTATTTCCCCAGCCTCATTCTCTAAGGGACCTATGTTCATTTTGGCTTCTCTCTTCCTTTTTATATTTTTAAAAAAGCTCTTACTGTCCATTTTTATATTACTTGTTAATTTACACTCAAAAGTTTGTTTTCTCCCTCTTTATTTACTTTTTGGTCATCTTCTGTCGGCTTTTAAAACTTTCCCAATCCTTTGGCTTACCACCAATCTTTGCCACAGTGTCTGTTTTTTTCCTTTCAATTTAATATACCCCTTAACTTCCTTGGTTAACTATGGTTGGTTTATCCCCTTCCTAGAACCCTTTTTCCTCACTAGGATATATCTTTGTTGTGAGACAGGAACCATTTTTTTAAAAGCCTGCCATTGTTCATCAACTATCTTTTCTGCTAAACTCCTTTCCCAGTCCACTCCAGCCAACTCTGCCCTCAATTATTTGTTGTTACACTTATTTAAGCTTAGCACAGTTGTTTTTGACCCAAATTTCTCACTCTCAAACTGAGTGCTAAATTCTACCATGTTATGGTCACTGTTTTTGAAGGGATCTTTTATTCTGAGATCATTTATTAAACCTGTCTCATTACACATTACCAGATCCAAAATAACCTTATCTCTGGATGGATCCACAACATATTGTTTGAGGAAACTGTCCCGAATACACTCTGTGAATTCTTGCTCTACCTCTGCCAATTTGATTTTCCCAATCTCCATGAAGATTAAAGTCACCCAGGATTAATGTACTGCCTTTTTTACATGCTCTCATTATCTCCTGATTTATTCTGTGTCCTACAGCAGAGCTATTATTTGATGTCCTATAGACTACTCCCACCAGTGTCTTCTTTCCCTTGTTGCTTCTTACGTCCACCCATATAGATTCTACATCTTACGATCCAATATCATTTCTTGTTATCCTACTTATTCCAACTTGTACTAACAAGGCTACCCCACAACCCTTTCCTTCCTGCCTGTCCTTTCGAAAAGTTACATACCTCTGAATATTTGGTTCCCATCTTTGATCTCCTTGTAACCAAGCCTCTGTAATGGCTATAAAAATATAAGCATTAACCTCTATTTGTGCCTTTAATTCATTTATTTTGTTCTGAATACTATGTGCATGTAGGTAAAGAGCCATTAATTTTGCTGTTTTATCATTTTTTCCCCTTTTGACCCTATTTGCTGCTTTTTTTTGGACACTCTGCCCCTTCCTGTCACACTCTGGATATCATTGCCTAAATAGCTGCCCTGCAATGCTGCCTTTCGCTTTGTAAGCCTACGCATCCCCTCTTCCCACCCCCCACATGCAAGGTAATTTAATGCCCTCTCTCCAGCCCTAGTTATTCGATTTGCCAGGGTACTAGTCCCATAACTGTTCAAGTGAAGCCTGTCCCAGTGGAACAGCTCCCTTCTACCCCAGTACTGGTGTCATTGCCCCATGAACTGAAACCCATTCCTCCCACACCAATCTTTGAGCCACGCACTTAACTCCTTGACCTTATTTATCCAATGCCAGTTTGCCCGTGGCTCAGGTAATAATCCTGAGATTATTACTTTGAGGTTCTGCTTTTTTAGCTCCTAACTGATCAAATTCTTTCAGCAGAACCTCCTTCCTGAGGTGTGACCGCCTCCTGGAGCAAAGTGTCCAGGTAATTTTCCCCCTCGCTGATGTGGTGCAATGTCTGCAGCTCGGAATCCAGCTCCTCAACTCAGTTCCAAAGTTCCTCGAGCTGCAAACACTTACTACAGATGTGTTTGTTCTGGGTCACCTTGGTGTCCAACAGAACCCACATGCTGCAGCAGCAATACATCACCTGTCTTGCCATCACTAACTTATTTTATTTAACTTTTGATTAATTCCTCTGTTGTCTCCGCTCTTTACACTTTATTGTAATTTTTTTTACACCAGCATTAGTTTTATACTTAACAAGTTATTTTTAAGAAAGAAAAAATAAAGTCTAAAGACCTAAACAGAAAATATAGACTTTAATTTTATTTTAAAGACTAGAAATACTCACCAATCCAACTCACCAATCAGCTGCTCTCCCCACTTTTCATTAAAAATGAATTCTCCTCACCCACTCCACGCGGTTTTTAAATGAATTCTCCACACTCACCCCATGCGGTTTTTAATTGAATTCTCTACACTCATCCCGTGCGGTTTTTAAATGAAGCCTCCACACTCACCCTGCTTTTTGTTTAAAATGAATTCTCCACACTCACCCTGTTCAGTTTATAAATGAATTCTCCACACTCACCCCACTCTTTGTTTAAAATCAGATAAGAGGGAGTTATATGGAGTACAAAGGAAGATGGTTGTGGTTGTTGGAGCTCAGTCATTTCAAATCCAGGACATCACTGCAGGAGTTCTTCAGAGTCGTGGCCTCAGCCCAACCATCTTCAGCTACTTCATCAATGACCTTCCTTCATCATAAAGTCAGAAGTGGCAATGTTCGCTGATGATTACACAATGTTCAGCTCATGACTCTTCAGATGCTGAAACAGTCGATGTCCAAATGCAGAAAGACCTGGACAATACCCAGGATTGGGCTGACAAGTAGCAAGTAACATCGGTGCCAACAAGTGCCAGGCAATGACTGTCTCCAACAAGAGAGAATATAGCCATCACCCCTTGATGTTCAATGGCGTTACCATCACTGAATCCCCCACTATCAACATCCTGGGGGTTACCATTGACCAGAAACTGAACTGGACTAGCCATATAAATACTGTGGCTACAAGAGCAGGTCAGAGACTAGGAATCCTGCGATGAGTAACTCACCTTCTGGCTCCCTGAAGCCTGTCCACCATCTACAAGGCACAAGGCAGGAGTAATGTAATACACCCGCCTTGCCTGGATGAGTACAGCTCCCACAACATCAAGAAGCCTAACATCATCCAAGACAAAGCAGTCCGTTTGACTGGTACCATATCCACAAACATTCACTACCTCCACCACTGACGCACAGTAGCAGCAGTGTGTACCATTTACAAGATGCACTGCAGGAATTCACCAAGCCTCCTCAGAGGGCACCTTCCAACCTCACTACCACTACCATCTAGAAGGACAAGGGCAGTGGATAGATGGGAACACCACCACCTGGAATTCCCCTCCAAGTCACTCACCATCCTGACTTGGAAACATATCACTGTTCCTTCACTGTCACTGGACAGAATCCTAGAACTCCCATTCTAACAGCACTGTGGGTGAACCTACAACACAGGGACTGCAGTGGCTCAAGAAAGCAGCTCACTACCACCTTCTCAAGGGCAACTAATGATGGGCAATAAATGCTGGGCCCAGCCAGTGAAGCCCACATCCCATGAATGAATAAAAAACAAAACACAGCTTGCAATTTCTTTCTCCCTCATGTACTTAGCCAGCCTCCTTTTTATTTGCTTTTTACGTTCTTTGCCTCAACCACCACTCCATGGTGGTAGTGAGTTCCACATACCCATCGCTCTCTGAGGAAAGAAATGATTTCCTTCTTGGATTATTAGTGATTATTTACACTTGCATAAACAAACATATATTATATACATTTCATGGATTGCTCACAACCTTGGCATTCAATTTGACTGTAGAAACTGTCATCTGTGCTTGTGTTGTTCACCATTCCGTGGCTGTCAGTGTTAACACCCCTTCATCTACTTCAATTTTATATTATTGTTTTTAATGTTAAATTGCAGAGCTGAGGAGGCATAGAAGCTTGTTGGAACAGAAATTTCCTTGCAATTCAGACTGAGGAACTGAGACACACAAACCGAAGTTATGACAGCGCCACCAGTGGCAGGACAATATTATTACAACCTGACAAGACAGGCTGTTTCCATTTGAAATAAGCATATTGGAATTTATAAAGTGAAAAAGCTCTCACACAAAGCATGCACTAACGTAGTATTTTGAGCGATATAGAAAGGATACTCATCAGTGGGTGGTGAAAGTCATTGACCAGCGGCATATACACAAGACCAGGTGCTGGAGGTGGATTTGAAGTCAGGATGTACACGTCCTGAGACTGACAAGAGAACCAAGGAGGCTAATCAGAGGAATTTACAGCACAAAAGGAGACCATTCAGCCCATAGTGCCTGTGCTGGCCAAGTGAAGAGTGGGTAAGGGTTTCAAAATTATGAGAGGTTTTTCGAAGTAAATATTTACACTAGTTTGTGAATCAGTGATTAGAGCCCATGAATTTAAGATCATCACCAAAAAAAAGATGGGAGAGGTTAGGAGTTTTCTTTTTCCATTGTGAGTGGTTGGAGTAACTCGTCCCAGACTTGGTGGCAAAAGCTGAATCCATACTAGCTTTTAAAAGGAAAGTGATTTTAATTGCGCTACCATTGATGTCCATAGCTTCAGCTGCTGTGGCCCAAAGCCCTGGAATTCTCTCCCTCAACTTCTCTGTCTCACTACCTTAAAACCTATTTCTTTGACCAAGCTTTTGGTCATATGTGTGAATATCTCCTTCTGTGGTGAGATGTCAAATTTTATTTGCTGGTGCTTCGGGATGATTTGCCACCTTAAAGACACAAGGTTGCTGTTGTTGTAAAGCAATAGTTCTTTCGTTGAGCCAAAGCAGACTGTAAAGTTCTATGATTTTAAGGGTCAAACTGAAAGCCACTGTGCTTTTCTTCAAGTCTTATTACCAAGTGCAAGATTGGAGTAGATGGCTGCTTTTATGTATAGCTGAAGCACAGAACTCAAAATCAGTTAGTTTTGTACTGAATTGAAGCTTTGCTTTGGGTGTGACACAGTCTGTCACAGTACTGTGTTATTGGGTAGACAAATGCCATGCAGCTGTACTACCAGAGAGCTGCAGTATCACCATCACAAATTCAACATGACTTTTTAAAAAAAAATAAGCCGAATCTGGAATCAGGCAGAGTGCGCTAAAAGCTGCAGCGATAATTCTTCTTGTCACCCTCCTTTTTTTTGTGTCTCAACCAAAACCCACCCTCCAGCTATTTTTCATTATGCTGTATGCATCCCGATAGCAAAGATCCTGCAGGTCGATGAGATGACAGATCAGTTTGTGAGAGGAATTTATACTGAGCCCAATGGACTTTTCTTTGCAAACAAAGGTTACTTCGTTCTCCAGTTCAGTCATCCTTATTGTCCATTGACTGTCTTAAAACAGTTTTCCTCCACAGAATTCCAAGGTTATCCCAAATGCATATGGAGTGAGCAGGGTACAATATTACTGGGATAGGAAATATTCACCAGCTGCCATTTTTAAATGACTGAGTTTAAGTGCATACCCTGAGCTCTTGGGGGAAATTATAAACACCAGGATGTACCTGCCAGGGTTATTGTACCACAAAACAGAATTGAGGCATTGGAATGGCAAAATGGCTGATCCCAAGTGTAAAGTGGTGACCTCAAAGGATTAAGGATCTGGGTATTGTGATAGAATTTTGGAGAGATAGAATTATTGGGTTATCCGTGCTTATTCCTTATTTTTCTCATGTTTTCTGGAGCACTCAGATTGATAGGTGCGATTGCAGTCCTCTTGTCTGGGCTTTTAACTTTTACACATTACTGAATGCCCCTTTTAGATTGCTGAAACTGTGGTATAAAGGTTTAACAGATGCTAATGTAGGACGTAGATGGTGGTGTAACACTGACACCAATCAGTCATGTATTAGACGCTCAGGAGACAGGTTGGAATCATGCCTAATGTGTCTCATCTGTAACCTGTTTAGATGTACTAATGAACAAGTGTTCAGCAGTTACCAGAATATGTCTACAGTCTGTCTATGAACCAAGTCCCACGCCTAAAGTCCAAGGTAGAAGGAGCATCTCAGCACACGTTGGCAGCAGTGGAGATATTGAGATAAAAAACACATCGGTATTATTGGAGGAACCACAGAAAACTTTGAAAGCAGCTTATAAAAAAGTTGGTGGTCAAAGCAAGCACACTGGAGAGAGGTAACGATGACCATACCTAGTGAGCAATCCTGCTCTTTCCTCATCCGTTTGCCTGCCTTGAGGGCCTTCAGAGAGGCCAGCAGTGGGAGTTATGGAAACGCCATTTTCTCCATTATCAAGCAGCATTGGGTCTTCATGAGAAGGAGCAAAAGCTTCGAGTTAGTTCTTTCTTTATGCAGTAGGTCCAGTAGCAGATGATGTTTTCCTGAAGTAAGGGGTGCAGGAGCCCACCTCCACTGCTGCCATCGTGTGCTGAGATGCTCCTTCTACCTTGGTCTTTAGGCATGGGACTTAGTTCATAGACAGACTGTAGACATATTCTGGTAAAAGCTGAACACTTGTTCATTAGTAAACAGGTTACAGATGAGACACATTAGGCATGATTCCAATAGGCATGACTTTGAATCCATTCTTAAAGCCATTGACACTTAGTTTAGCCCAAAGCAAAATTTAGCAATTGAATGAGCATGCTTTATCCAGCAGTCGCAACAACGTGTGGAATCGGTTGAATTATTTTTAACTGACCTATTTCGCCTAGCTAGCTCTTGTGGATACGGGGCACTGAAGGATGAGCTAATCTGTGTTCACAGAGTTTTGGGTCTTCGGAATGAAAAGCTCTCTGACTTCCTGCAAACCAAAGCTGATCTTACTTTGGATCAAGAGGTCCAGTATGTGAGGCAAGCCGAGCTTAGAGAATGTGATTGCGCTATAATTTGGCGCGACTCTGAGGCTTCACATTACTCTGTAGACTGGAGAGGCCCATAGGCATCACCCCCACCCATAAGAAAGCCTACCAAACCAAGCAAAAGGGCAGAAAACTCGATGCCAGCAACCATTTTGAAATGCTTGCATTGTGATGTTAAAACCCAGCATAGATGCCAGGGATGCCCAGCAGGCGACGCAGAATGCTCCCAGCACGGCAAAATTGGACATTTCAAGAGTTTCTACAAATCCAGCAATTTTAATTGAAGCCAAAGACCGGAAAGTATTTGCAAAACACATTCCATCCAAAAAACGGAAAGACAAGACAAAGATAAAATTATAGAGGTCCTAGGGAAAGTGGATCATCTCAGTCCAAACTATTGGTCAGTTACAATCAAGTTTGAGGCTTATACTTGTTTTAAAATTGATAGTGGTGTGGCTGTTAACATATTAACAGATTGCCTGAACTGTCTTCAGCCAATGACCTTTTATCTATCAGACATCAAGTTACAAGGTCCAGACGGCATAGACCTTCCAATTGAAGGCAGGATTATTGCTGCTCTTAGCTACAAAGGGTGACAGATTGTTGATTCTCTTTATGTTCTTCATAATCAATATATAACTGTATTGAGTGGGGATGTTGGCATACCTCTAGGAATCCTAGAAAACCCAGATGATGCTCATAATTAGGATGACTCATTGTCTTTCATGCAACAGTCTGCAATTTAGAAGCAGTGGAAATTCAGTCTTCAGAAGCTGAGCAAGTTCATACACACAGCAGGAAGTTCCTTTCTTTCACAGGGCCAACATACACTAGACCCAGGCAGAGATTGAGTTATGAATCTTACAGTTCTTCATGACATAAGGCCAGAGGTGGCAAATACAGAAGGCACAGAAGCAGACGGTGACCATCCCCACGAAGACCTGCTGGATCTGAATTGGCTTTTCCTAGAGAGTGATGAGAAAGAATCCCTTGCGGTACTATGTGATCTCTTGGAGGTTGAGGTCTTCGGGGACGATTCGTCTTTCCCATTGATGGATTCACCTTATGAAGGCTCTGTTGTCTTCTTAGAGGAGTCAGCTGTGTTTTTAGCGGCTGAGTAGCATTCAGATCTTAGTTCCATGAAACTACCAACTTATTGTCAAGCCTATCTCCTGTTGTCCATGAAGAATCTTCCAGAGAGGATGCTTTGCCTGAATCCATGTCAGAGTCCATAGGCAATCACACTGCTAAAGAGCTGATATCATCCAAGGGTAAAAGTCAATTGCCATCCATACTTTAGTCCTAGCTGCAAGTCTTTTTTTCCAACAGAGCTGGAAGTGAGCACAGAAGCTGCAGCAGAATTTTTAGTGCTTCTGAACCTGCAAAATCCAGTAGAGCAATTTTGTCCCCAAGTTAATAGTCTACAGGAAATTTGTCCCATTGCAGAAGCTGAAGATATCTTGTCTCCATATCCTCAGCAGTTCTTCCCATTGCCTATAGTGATTAACCTCACACAGAGAGAAGTGTGGCTCCCTTGCCATTGCTTACAAAAATTAGACAGTTTTCCCAAAATATCATTGGGAAATGATCTCTTATTTGTTTCCTGACAGCCTAACAGGAATTTGGTCTTTTTTTCCATACGCCGTCTAAGTTAATTGAAATCTCAGATCTTCAATGCCTTTTCAGTCTTCAATAAAGAAAAGGGTGATACAGCTATGATACTCTTCCCTGAAATGGAAGATCATTCCTCTTCTTAAGCACTTTCCCACAGTCCTTCAAGGGAGCAACACATTCCTCAGAGTGTCCTGACTTCTTCTCTGCTAGTCCCAAAGGGTCCAAAGGTCGATTCTCTTCAGTATTCTCTTTTGGATCAGTCTTTTGGCGAGAAGTCTTTGTTGTCCTTGCAGCTCAGTCGTCCTGCAATTTGCAATTGGCTTCCCAGCTATGCTGGCAGCAATGCTACTGAAGTGTTGCCCCATTCTTCAGATGGTGATGTCCTACCAGATGCAGAAGAAAGTCCTCATGTCTCCAGGATATCTTTCCTAAGGGCTAAGAACACTGTGGGAGGTTGAATCCCCCAGGACTGTGACTTGGGGAGGAGAAGAGTAGGAGTTGGAGTTGAGTAGAATCTGGAGTTGTAAAAAGGGAGTTACAGAAATGTAATGTAAATAATTAAAGACAAATTTTCATATTGTTAAATAATAGTTAACAGATGGGATATGTTAATGTATGACGTAGGTGATGGTGTATCGCTGACATCAGTCAGTTACGTGTTAGACTCGAGAGAGAGATGGAATTAGGCTTCGCAGTAAAGTGCCTACTCTGTAACCTGTTTAGATGTAGTGCTAATAAGTATGTGTTTAGCAGATACCAGAGCATGTCTGCAGTCTGTTCACGAACCAAGTTCCATGCCTAAAGCCCAAGGCAGGACATATCTCAGAACGGAAACTATGGTATCAGTAAAGGGAGTATTCTTTTCACCTGCAACAGGTATTAACTTGAGCCTCAAAAGAACCTATTCAGGACCAGGCTACCTGGCCCACTCCAACATTTATCCAACATGCACTCGTCCCCTCACCTTAGGCACACTCACCCTTTGTAGAATATAATTTCTTCCCCAAACTCTCTAAAATGAATCAAGCATTGCAGTCAATAAATCTAATCCTTCAACCACCATTCTCAGTAACTGTCAATCCAGATTCCTATTAAAAGTGTCAATTGATCCCAAATCTTGATTTGGGGTCTCTGGCAAGGCCAGCTTTTATTGCTCATCCCTAGTTGCCCTTGAGAAGATAGAGGTGAGCTGTCTTCTTAAACTGATGCAGCTCATGTTATGAAGGTGCTTCCTCAGTGCTGTTAAGTACAAGACTTTCAGGATTTTGATATGCATGCCAAATTTGGACAGTTTCACTTTGAGGGAGTGTGGAAACATGCTCTGGGAGGCTTCTTAGTCAAACAAAATAAAGTTTATTTACATGGGAGCTTCTGTGGCTGCTGGCATACAGCCAGCCCTTCATACAACCATTTTCTTTTTCTGGGAAATCGCTTCCTAGAAATTATTCCCCTGGGCTAGCCACACATTGGTTGAACAAATAATGTGACTTCTACTCAGTTGAACTGATCTTAAAGTGACAGTCATCAGACGGAGCTTGTTGTTAAATAGGGAGAGATTGCAGCATGTTGCAGTACAGAGGGATCTGGGTGTCCTTGCACATGAATCACAAAATGTTAGCGTGCAAGAACAGTAAGGGCAGAATACTGACCTCGGTGGGTAGGCGCATGCCCAACCTGGCCAAGCGTAAAATGACGCGTGATGACGTCGGGCGAGCATCCCAATGTCATCACGTAGTCCCGCGAAATTTCGTTTGGCGGGTGTAGGCCGGAATCGGCAGCCTGCCCGCCAACAATTAAAAAACTTATTAAGGCCATTAAAAAGATAATTAAATTCAAATTTACGCCGCTTGTCCAACCTTATGGTTGGCGGGCAGGTGAAAACGCCAAGTGGCCTTTGCACTTTTTAGGAAACCTCATTCACGGGTGGGATGAGGCTTCCTAAAGCAAATAAGAATAAAATAAAAAATTTTACATTTGATTTAAAAGCATGTCTTTGCTCATGTGACAGAGTCACATGAGGGGACATGTTTTATGGCATTTCCATTTTCTTCATTAGTTTTTTTAAACAGCGCTTCATCTCTCTGAAGCAGCTCTGTGCCTCAGGGAGATTGAAGCACTCTTTTGCGCTAGGCCCGCTCGCCCTCCTCCCCCGCCCACATAGGCAGTGCAGAGCGCTGCCACTCATGTTCCACACTGGGCGGGCCTTAATTGGCCTGCCTGCGTAAAATTGCAGTGCAGTGCTGATCACGGGTGGCGATCGGCTTCCCATCCGCCCCTGCCTGCCCCCATCGAGCATCCTTGTCAAGGGCAAAATTCTGCCCTAAGTGATTAGGAAGGCAAGTGGAATGTTGGCCTTTGTTGTAAGAGGGATGGAGTATAAAAGTAGGGAAGTCTTGCTCCAACTGTACAGGGTTATGGGAAATAGGTATAGAAAGGAGTCAAGGTCACGATCAGCCATGATCTTATTGAATGGCAGAGCAGGTTCAATGGGTTGAATGGCCTACTCCTGCTCCTATTCCCTATGATCTCATGTTCATTTAAAAGAGGCCAGCTCAACCTCTCAGCACCTGAAGAAATGGGACTGGCAGTTGCAATGCCCAATAACATAAAATTTACAGCAGAGAAACCAGCCATTCAGCCCAACTAGCATGCACTGGCATTGATGCTCCACACAAGCCTCCTCCCACCCTGCTTCATGTAGTCCTACCATCAGCACAACCTTCTTTTTCTCATTCTGTGTTTAGCTTCCCTTTAAATGTATCTATGCTATTCACCTCAATAACTCCATGTGGCACCGAGTTCCAATCATTACCATTCTCCAGATGTACCCATTTCTTTTTGAAAGTTAGAATTGCAGAAGAGGAGTAGGACCTAATTTACATAACTAAACAGCTTGGGCTGGGTAGGAACACTGCCCCCATTTTAAAGTCTACTTGTACAGGTACAGCATAAGGCATCGTTTTTCAGACAAGAAACAGGTAGCCAACAGCTTTGTCTCCACCATGGAAAAGATTCGCTTGCTTGAAGATTTGGCTTGATAATTCAAAATGAGAGCCAACACATTGCTTGCTTACTTGTATATTTCACACCGTGATATGAAAACTTGATACTTGTGGAAGTGCTACTTGAGAAGGTGGTGGTGAGCCATCTTCTTTAACCGCTGGAATTCATGTGTTGTAGGGACACCCGCAGTGCTCTTAGCAAGGAATTTCCAGGATTTTGACCCAGTGACAGTGAAGGAATGGCGATATAGTTCCAAGTCTAGATGGTATGCAGCTTGGAGTGGAACTTGCAAATGGCGGCATTCCCATATGTCTGTTGCCCTTGTCCTACTAGGCAGTAGAAGTGGGATGTTTGAAGATGTTGTCGAAGGAGGCTTGGCAAGCTGCTGTGTATGCTTATCCTTGGAGATGAAGCAAGTCAGTTATTCTTGCCTTTCCTTCATTAAATTCCTCGTCAACAAGCTATGTTGAGATGCTGAAGAATGTAACTAGGGAACAGCCATGGCAGAAAATCTTTTTCAATGGCACTCCACATAATGTTCATTTTTTCCCTTATAAAAAATCATTCAGCAGACTTTCATCAATCTTTGGAAGCTGTCAATCACACCCAAGAATTCTTTCAACTTGTAGCTAGAAAGACTAAAATGATTGACTTGAGGAGGGCAATTAGTCTTAACCTATAGCCATCAGCTACTCCACAAGGGAGGCTTGTTGTGCAAGTGAGGGCTGAGGGTCAGCCAAGGTGGCCCAACTTTGTACTATTCTGTGCAACCAAATTGGATTGTGTTCAGTGGGAAGGAAAGTTATTAAAATTATATTTGGGATGTTTCAGTTAAGACCAAAGAGAAGGGCCACAAGTAAAAAAGCCAGAGCTTCTCCTTCCACTTTTTTTGATACATTAAGTAAATCCAGGACAGGACAACATGCAGGTGATCCATCCTGCTCGAACCCCTCTGTAACATTGTTATATGATTGGAAATAACCCCAGGTCGTGCAGTGGCCTCTTCACCTTTACCAAAGATAGCAGACATATTTTTGGTAATTGAGGACCCAGCAGTTTGAACACGAATCTCAGAAACTCCTAAATATGAGATTTAAAACTTTGACCAGTTATTTTTCATCACTTGGAACTTAGAGGTAATTTTTAATAAATTCTATGCATCATTTACAAATCAAAATACAAATTTGTTGGTCGTGGTCCATGGTGGACAGCACTCCAGGCAGCTTTGGAGGAACCCCTGCCCACCTGGGTGCAACAGCAGCTGCAGTCTGCCCTGTAGAGGGTCTCCCCAATACACCCCACAGTTGGTAGACCAGCTTCAAAGGCCATTTTTTATTTCAACTTGTTGGAGAGAGGGTACTCACATTTCGAACTGTCCTCTCTCTCACTTACATGCTGTGACATCCTATGCCGCTTCCAGAAGCAGGAAGGCCTCCTATTGGCCCTGCACCTTCAAGAGCCTGTCCATTGTCCTTTATTGGACAGCAAGCCACCCTCTGGCTATACATTTGAAGAATTCAGGGAACATCACAGGTGAGTGACTGTTCTGCACACATTGCAGATTTCTGAAGGCGCAGGAAAATCCTGCCCAATGATTCAAGATGATGACAGTTCTGATGAAAGATCATCGAGCTGAAAAGTATTTTCTCTCTCCACAGAGGCTGCCTGATCTACTGAGTATTTCTCGCATTTTCGGTTTGTAATGATAACATGTTGGTTGTCAGATACTGCATTTCCTGTTTTTAATTCAGATTTCCAGTAACTGCAGTATTTTGTTTCTATTTATTTTTATCCATTCAGGGGATGTGGGCTTCGCTGGCTGGGCCCGCATATATTGCCCATCCATAGTTGCTCTTGAGAAGGTGGTGGTGAGCTGCCTTCTTGAATCACTGCAGTCCATGTGGTGTGGATATACCCACAATGCTGTTAGGAAGGGAGTTCCAGGATTTTGACCCAGCGACAGTGAAGGAACAGCAATATTTTTTCAAGTCAGGATGTTGAGTGACTTGGAGGGGAATTCCAGGTGGTGGTTCCCATCCATCTGCTGGCCTTGTTCATCTAGATGGTAGTGGTCGTAGGTTTGGAAGGTGCTGTCAAAGGAGCCTTGGTGAATTCCTGCAGTGCATCTTGTAGATGGTGCACACTGCTGCCACTGTGTGTTGGCGGTGGAGGGAGTGAATGTTTGTGGATGTGGTGCCAATCAAGTGGGTTGTTTTGTCCTGGATGGTGTTAGGCTTCTTGATGTTGTGGGAGCTGCACTCATCCAGGCAAGTGGGGAGTATTCCACCACACTCCTGGCTTGTGCCTTTTAGATGGTGGACAGGCTTTGTGGAGTCAGGTGGTGAGTTACTTGTCACAGGATCCTAGCCTCTGACCTGCTCTTGTAGCCACTCTATCTATATGACTAGTCCAGTTCAGTTTCTGGTCAATGGTAACCCCCAGGATGTTTTCAGTGTGGGATTCAGTGATGGTAATGTCATTGAATGTCAAGGAGTGATGGTTAGATTTTCTCTTGTTGGAAATGGTCATTGACTGGCACTTGTGTGGCGCAAATGTTACTTGCCCTTGTCAGCCTAAGCCTTGGTATTGCCCAGGTCTTTCTGCATTTGGACATGGGCTGCTTCAGTATCTGAGGAGTCACGAATGGTGCTGAACATGTGTAATCATCAACGACAATCGCCACTTCTGGCCTTTATGATGGAAGGAAAGTTATTGATGAAGCAACTGAAGATGGTTGGGCCTAGGACACTACCCTGAGGAACTCCTGCAGTGATGTCCTGGAGCTGAGATGAGTGACCTCCAACAACCACAACCATCTTCCTTTGTGATAAGTATGATTCCAACCAGTGAGGAGTTTTCCCTCAATTCCCATTGACTCCAATTTTGCTTGGGCTCCTTGATGCCACACATGGTCAAGTGCAATCTTGATGTCAAGGGCAGTCACTCTCACCTCACCTTGGGAGTTCAGCTCTTTTGTCCATGTTTGAACCAAGGCTGTGATGAGATTAGGAGCTGAGTGGCCCTGGCAGAACCCAAACGGGGTGTCAGTGAGCAGGTTATTGCTAAGCAAATGCTCCTTGAAAGCACTGTTGATGACCCTTTCCATTACTTTACTGATGATGGAGAGTAGACTGATGGGGCGGTAATTAGCTGGGTTGGATTTGTCCGTGGGCCCAGCAAGTTCTGGAGCACAAATCTTCATTACTATTGTCGGAATGTTGTCAGGGACCATAGCTTTTGCACGATCCAGTGCCTTCAGCAATTCTTTGATATCACATGGAGTGAATTGAATTGGCTGAAGACTGGCACCTGTGATGCTGGGGACCTCAGGAGGAGGCCAAGATGGAGCATCCACATGGCACTTCTGGCTGAAGATTGTAGCAAATGCTTCTGCCTTATCTTTTGCACTGCTGTGCTGGGCTCCCCTAGCATCGAGGATGGGGATATAGGTGGAGCCTCCTTCTCCAGTGAGTTGTTTAATTGTTCACTACCATTCATGACTGGTTGTGGCAGGACTGCAGAGCTTAGATCCGATCCGTTGGTTGTGGGATCGCTTAGCTCTGTCTGTCACTTGCTGCTTATGCTGTTTGGCATGCAAGTAGTCCTGTGTTACAACTTCACCAGGTTGACATCTCATTTTTAGGTATGCCTGGTGCTGCTCCTGGCATGCCCTCCTGCACTCTTTATTGAACCAGGGTTGATCCCCTGGCTTGATGGTAATGGTGGAGTAGGGGATATGCCAGGCCATGAGGGTACAGATTGTATTTGAGTACAATTCTGCTGCTGCTGATGGCCCACAGTGCCTCATGGATGCCCAGTCTTGAGTTGCCAAATTTAAAATCTGTCCCACTTAGCATGATGGTGATGCCAGACAATATGATGGAGGGTACCCCCAATGTGAAGGCGGGTCTTCGTCTCCACAACGACTGTTGTGGTGGCCACTTCTACCAATACTGTCATGGACAGGTGCATCTGCAGCGGGCAAGTTGGTGAGGTGAGGCCAAGTATGTTTTTCACTCTTGCTGGTTCCCTCACCGTTTGCTGCAGACCCAGTGTTGCAGCTATGCCCTTTAGGACTCAGCCAGCTTGGTCAGTAGTTGTGCTACCGAGCCACTCTTGGCAATGGATTGAGGATGACTTGTATCCAGTCCAATTTGATGGGTTTTCAGATGGTTGCTAAGTCCAGTGCATGATCTGCAGACTCTGACACATGCAGGACAGGCGGTGCCTGAAGATAGACATTGAAGTCTCCCACCCAGAGCACATTTTGCTCCATTGCCACCCTCAATGCTTCTTCCAGGTGGTGCTCAATATGGAGGAGCACTGATTCATGACCTGAGGGCCTATGCGGTAATCAGCAGGAGGTTTCCTTGTTCATGTTTGACCTGATGCCATGAGACTTAATGAGGTCCAGAGTCGATGTTGAGGACTCCCAGGGCAATTCCCTCCTGACTGTACGTCACTGTGCCACCACCTTTGCTGGGTCTGTCCTGCTGGTGGGACAGGACATACCCAGGGATGGTGATGACGGTGTCTGGGACATTACCTGTAAGATATGATTCCATGAGGATGACTATGTCAGGCTGTTGCTTAACTCATCCGTGAGACAGCTCTCCCAATTTTGGCACTAGTCCTTAGATATTAGTAAGGAGGACTTTGCAGGGTCAACAGGGTTGAGTTTAGTTTGCTGTTGTCGTTTCCGGTGCCTAGGTCGTTGCCAGGTGGTCCGTCCGGTTTCATTCCTTTTTGAGACTTTGTAGTGGTTTGATACAACTGAGTGGCTTACTAGGACATTTCAGAGGACATTTAAGAGTCAACCGCGTTGCTGTGGGCATGGAGTCCCATGCAGGGCTGACCAGGCAAGGACGGCAAATTTCCTTCCCTAAAGGGCATCAGTGAACCTGATGGGTGTATACGACAATCGACAATGGTTTCATGGTCATCCTTAGACTTTAAATTCCAGATTTTTTAATTGAATTCAAATACCACCATCCGGAATTCGCGGGATTCGAACCCAACTGGATTACTAGTCCAGTGACAATACCATTGTCTCCCCAGTTCCCATGTAGAATTCTTAAATCACATTGATATAATTTTAGGTATTTTTCAACCTCCAAACAAGAATTTTAATCCAATAAAATAATGGAGAGACTATACCTTCTTATGCAGTCCCTCAGGATTGAGGGTAACTTGTATCTAGTCCAATTTGATGGGCTCTCAGATGGTTGCTAAGTCCAGTACATGATCTGCAGACTCTGACAGATGCAGGACAGGTGGTGCCTGAAGAGCTGGGCAAATGAGGTATTTGGAGGTTTGTGTGCTCTCTTCAATGTCTCGACTACCCTTCTGTATGTTCCTGACAAAGTCTTTCGATGTGTTTGGTGCCTTCCCCAATAATCTTTCTCTAGTTTGGCTGGTCATAAGCCAGGCACTCCCGTGAGTTGACAGGGAAGTTTGATCTCTTCGGGGATGCTTTACGGACATCCCTAAATCATTTCTGCTGTCCTGGTAGTCTTCTGCTGCAATCGGGTTCTGAGTAAGATGTCAGGCATATGAAGGAGGAGAGATTAAAGAATCAGAAATGAAGCTAGCCTCCCAGGGCATGGGATAGTCCACTGGCGTGACCAGTATGCTTCAAAGATATCTTCAAAGTCAATATACATACAATTAATGCTGTGTTTTTATAACAAGGAGTTTTCTTACTTTGCAGACACAAAAAGTTTGGCTACGTTGAAGAGGCAGGTTAGATTACTAACTTACTGTTCATTCCATATCAGAAAATTCCGCAGCAACAATGACAGCCAAAGCAACACAGCAGAGAGGCATTTTGACAGTCACTGCATAACCAAAACATTCTTAAAAATGCTGCAGTTTAAAACACAGCTATTGTTCCATCAAAGAGGCAATGTAATCGGAGCTGCAAAGTTCTACTTAATCAGAAATGGCATTTTCATCTGTCAGCTAATCATTACAATGCATTATAATATAAAATTTTTATCCCTGTATTGAGCACATTGAAGCAGTTTGTCATTTTAATTAGGCATGTAATTTTAATTAAAGTTATCCTTTCTGTATCAGGAGGCATTATTTCATTACAATAAGATCGTATCGAGAGTTGAAGTATGATCATCCCCCTTTTGTATGAAAAGTAGCACACAAATGTTACGACGGTGTAGGATATAAAAGCAACCATAATTACCGTCTTGCAATCCATCTGCAGTTTCTTAGGTCTTCAACCTTTTCATTGTTAGCAAAAATAGAGGTTTTAATGAAACAGAGACATAATGCATAATTAACGTTCTTTTGTTTGACAATTCTTTTCCCAAAGAAACAGATCCCCTGATCTGCACAGCAGAATACTGCACCTGGTCACTATCTTAAAGAGGAAATTAGTTTTTTTCAAGTTTTAGAACACATTTTAAAAGACGGGAGCATTAGAAGAATCATATTTATTTTCTACCATCAACTGTGTAGAGCAAGTCATTTTTCTGTAAGTTGCACACTAACCACTCTGTGTTTATGCTGAAAAAATTCAGCAGAATTCAGGGACTCCAAGGTAAAGTCACTCATCTTTGAGACCTGCAAGTTCAGGTTTTATCCTTTGGAACAGTATGAGGGCACTACAATTAGCTGCATCACCTGCCTTGAGAAAAAGTAACTGGCCAGGATTCATGTCCGTGATGGCTAGAAAAGTGACCCTCTCTTGTGCTGTCCCACCGTCCACAACTGCAAGTGAGGAGTAAATTTTGCTCAGACATGATCTAGTTGAATATTCTGTGACCACAGGCGAGACTTGTACATCAAGAACAGCCAGCCTGAAGACATAATGGAGGGTGAATCCAGTGGGGAGGCAGGGAGGGAGGGCAAGAAAAGATTAAATTGGGTTCTGACCAGGAGAACACATTCCCACAACACCTACACCCATCAATGGCTAAACGTTTTGCCGCATGTGGAATTGAATCACCAGCCCAATATGGAGCATCACTTTTCTCTTTCTTGTGCTTTAAAGGACAAGAGCATTGTAGCTGGACTTAGACCAGTCAGATCCAAATCCCTTCGTCATGGAGTTGACTTCTCACTCAATGTCCAATGGGTGATGATAGCTTTTACTTTCAACTAATACTGGAACACGCCACTTATTTATATCTGAATGCCAATCAATTGCTAAATGGTAGCCAACATTAATCTGCTCTGTTTGTGTAGATGAACCTTCAGTTTGTACAACAGCTGGGGATGATGAGAATTTGAAGAAGTTATATTGCTTGTCAAGGCATATATTCCATAGCCAAATTGAATTGAAAGTCATTAATTCTGAATGTTTTTTTCTGGGCAGTTTCAATGATGAAACACTGGTTACACTTATGAAGCTGCTTAAATACGCAGTGCAAACTGCACCAGCAGGTCGAGTACCCCTGACTTAGCCCTCTCATGCTCTCACCTTGTTCCTGCAATGGCAACACAAGGCCTAACCATCGTAAGTAAATGTGAGGTGTGCACAGGATGCACTGAGGCAAATGGATTTTAAAAATCGGGTATTGTATCTGTGCTGAAAGAAAAGAACACAAATACTAGATACATTTATGGGCTATAGATGGTCTGGCACTAATACAACTCATTTCCCCTTCAAGTGTATGCTTTGTTTGGCCTTTAACCTTGGACAGGCAAACTTTGCAGAAGAAATAAAACTTGGAAGCATTGTGAACTGTGAGGATCGTGCAAACTTCAAAAGGACATAGACAAGTTGGTGGAATGGGCAGACAGATGGCATATAAAGCTGAGTGTGGATAACTATGAAGTAATTCATTTTGGTAGGAAGAACATGGAGAGACAATACAAAATAAAGGATACAACTCTAAAGGAAGTGCAGGAGCAGAGCGATCTGCATATATTTTTGCAGAAGTCATTGAAGATGGTATGACAGGTTGAGAGCACGTTTCATAAGGCATACAGTATCCCATGCTTCATTAATAGGGGCATAGAGTACAAGAGCAAGGTGGTTATGTTGAACTTGTACTAGACACCAGTTGGAGTATTGAGTCCTGTTCTGGGCACTGTACTTTAGGAAGGATGTGAAGGCAGTGGAGAGAGTGCAGAAAAGATTCACAAGAATGTTTCTCGGGATGAGGAACTTCAATTAGGAAGATAGATTGGAGAAGTTGGGACCGTTTTCCTAAGGGAAATGAAAGCAGAGAGGAAATTTGGTAGAGGTATTCAAAATCATGTGGGGCCTGGACAGAGTAGATAGGAAGAAACTTGTGAAAGGATCAAGAACTAGGGTACAGATTTAAAGTAATTGGCTAAAGAAGTAAAATCGATATGAGGAAAAACCTTTTTATGTAATAAATACTAAAGGATCCGAACTTCATTGCCTGAGAGTGTGATGGAGGCAGGTTCCATGAAAGCATTCAAAAGCAAATTTTTTTTTCATTCATTCACGAGATGTGGGCTTCGCTGGCTGGGCCCGTCCCTAGTTGCCCTTGAGAAGGTGGTGGTGAGCTGCCTTCTTGAACCGCTGCAGTCCATGTGGTGTAGGTACACCCACCGTGCTGTTAGGAAGGGACTTCCAGGATTTTGACCCAGCGATAGTGAAGGAATAATGATATATTTCCAAGTCAGGATGGTGAGTGACTTGGAGGGGAACTTCCAGGTGGTGTTCCCATCTATCTGCTGCCCTTGTCCTTCAAGGTGGCAGTGGTTGTGGGTTTGGAAGGTGCTGTCTACGGAGGCTTGGTGAATTCCTGCAGTGCATCTTGTCGATGGTGCACACTGCTGCTACTGTGTGTTGGTGGTGGAAGGAGTGAATGTTTGTGGATATGCTGCCAATCAAGTGGACTGCTTTGTCCTGGACAGTGTCCAGCTTCTTCAGTTGTAGTTTACTCATCCAGGCAAGTGGGGAGTATTCGTTCACACTCCTGGCTTGTGCCTTGTAGATGGTGAACAGGCTTTGGGGAGTCAGGAGGTGGGTTACTCGTCGCATGATTCCTAGCATCTGACCTGATCTTGTAGCCACAGTATTTATGTGGCTAGTCCAGTTCAGTTTCTGGTCAATGGTAACCTCCAGGATTTTGATAGTGGGGGATTCAGTGATGGTAATGCCATTGAACATCAAGGGGTGATGGTTGGATTCTCGCTTGTTGGAGATGGTCATTGCCTGACACTTATGTGGCACGAATGTTACTTGCCACTTGTCTGCCCAGGCCTGGATATTGTCCAGGTCTTGCTGCATTTGGACATGGTCTGCTTCATTATCTGAGGAGTCACGAATGGTGCTGAACATTGTGCAATCATCAGCGAATATCCCCACTTCTGACCTTGTGATGGAAGGAAGCAGCTGAAGATGGTTGAGCCTAGGATGCAGCCCTGAGGAGCTCCTGCAGTGATGTCCTTGACCTGAGATGAATGACCTCCAACAACCACAGCCACCTTACTTTGTGCTAGGTATGACTCCAACCAGCGGAGAGTTTTCCCCCTGATTCCCATTGACTCCAGTTTTGCTAGTGCTCCTGATGCCACGCTCGGTCAAATGTTGCCTTGATGTCAAGGGCAGTCACTCTCACCTCACCTCAGGAGTTCAGCTCATTTGTCCATGTTTGAACCAAGGCTGTAACGAGGTCAGGAGCTGAGTGGCTTTGGTGGATCCCAAACTGGGCATCAATGAGCAGGTTATTGCTAAACAAGTGCCGCTTGATAGCACTGTTGATGACCCCTTCCATTACTTTACTGATGATGGAGAGTAGACTGATGGGGCAGTAATTGGCCAGGTTGGATTTGTCCTGCTTTTTACATCTGTGTACAGGACATACCTAGGCAATTTTTAACATAGCTGGGTAGATGCCAGTGTTGTAGCTGTTCTGGAACAGCTTGGCTAGGGGCGTGGCAAGTTCTGGAGCACAAGTCTTCAGTACTATTGCTGGAATGTTGTCAGAGCCCATAGCCTTTGCAGTATCCAGTACCTTCAGCTGTTTCTTGATATCACGTGGAGTGAATCGAATTGGCTGAAGACTGACATCTGTGATGCTGGGGACCTCCAGAGGAGGCCGAGATGGATCATCCACTCAGTGCTTCTAGCTGAAGATTGTTGCTAATGCTTCAGCCTTATCTTTTGCACTGCTGTGCTGGGCTCCTCCATCATTGAGGATGGGGATATTTTTGGAGCCACCTCCTCCAATGAGTTGTTTAATTGTCCACTACCATTCACGACTGGATGTGGTAGGATTGCAGAGCTTAGATCTGATCTGTTGGTTGTGGGATCGCTTAGCTCTGTCTATTACTTGCTGTTTATGCTGTTTGGCACGCAAGTAGTCCTGTTTTACAGCTTCACCAGGTTGACACCTCACTTTTAGGTATGTCTGGTGCTGCTCCTGGCATGCCCTCCTGCACTCTTCATTGAACCAGGGTTGATTTCCTGGCTTGATGATAATAGCAGAGTGGGGGATATGCTGGGCCATGAGGTTACAGATAGTGTTTGAGTAAAATTCTGCTGCTGCTGATGGCCCACAGTGCCTCAGGAATGCACAGTCTTGAGTTGCTAGACCTGTTCAAAATCTATCCCATTTAGCACGGTGGTAGTGCCACACAACACAATGGAGGGTATCCAAAATGTGCAGGCGGGACTTCGTTTCCACAATGACTATGCGGTGGTCACTTCTACTTATACTGTCATGGACAGATGCATCTGTGGCAGGCAGGTTAGTGAGGATGAGGTCCAGTATGTTTTTCCCTCTTGTTGGTTCCCTCACCACCTGCCGCAGACCCAGTCTAGCAGCTATGTCATTATGACTCGGCCAGCTCGGTCAGTTGTGGTGCAACCAAGCCACTCTTGATGATGGACATTGAAGTCCCCCACCCAGAGAACATTTTGTGCTTTGCCAACTTCAGTGCTTCTTCCAAGTGACGTTCAACATGGAGGAGCACTGATTCATCAGCTGAGGGAGGGTGGTATGTGATAATCAGCAGGAGGTTTCCTTGCCTATGTTTGACCTGATGCCATGAGACTTCATGGGGTCCGAATTTGATGTTGAGGATTCCCAGGGCAACTCCGCCTTGACTATATACCACTTTGCCACCGCCTCTGCTGGGTCTGTCCTGCTGATGGGACAGGACATACCCAGGGTTGGTGGATGGTGGAGTCTGGGACATTATCTGTAAGATATGATTCTGTGAGGATGACTTTGTCAGGCTGTTGCTTGACTAGTCTATGAGACTCTCCCAAATTTGGCACTAGCCCCCCAGATGTTAGTAAGGAGGACTTTGCAGGGTCAACAGGGCTGCGATTGCTATTGTCGTTTCTGATGCCTAGGTCAATGCCGGATGGTCCATCCGGTTTCATTACTTTTTTGTGTCTTTGTAGCTGTTTGATACAACAGAGGGCACTTAAAAGTCAACCAAATTGCTGTGGGTCTGGAGTCACATTCAGAATTTATCTGAAAAGGAAGAATTCACAGGATTACTGGGAGAAGGCGGGGAAACAGATCTAGGTGAGTTGCTCATTCGATAGGCTGGTCTAGACACAATAGGCTCAATGGCCTCCTTCTGCGCTGTAACAATTCTGTGATTCTGTGGTACAAGTGAGTTCCATGGTCCTCCACAACTGTAATGTTTGCTATACTGAGAGAAGCTAACAGTGCTGACTCGTGTGCTCAACATAAAATCTCCAGAATGAGAGGCAAATCATCTTTACTAACACCGAGGCAGTTTGAATCAACCCAAAGAACATTTGCGGAATTTCATGTATCAGGAACGAAAATCATTTTATAATTTATTTTAAACCAAGGAAAATTGAACTAGTGGGGCCTTATTGACAGGTTTGAATTTTTTTTTTGGCAAAGAATGTTAAAAATCCAAGCTTACAATTTCCAAATCATGTTACATTCTCTCTGCAACTCTTTTCAATTAATTAAAAGGGAAGGTTGGGGAGTTGGAGCGGGGGAAGGGAGCAGCAGGTGGGTGGGTGAAATTGTTTTGGTGCATTCGCATCGGCAAAGGCCTTTGTGCAGATTTCCTCCTGATGGAGGTGTTTGCCATAAAGTTCTTTCCTGCATTCTTTTTGAATCTTCGACTCACCAGCTTTGATTCACCAGTCTGAAGAAGAATGATACTGGGCAAGAATGTAAGTGGCAGAGAGTGGATGTAGGATACAGAAATCAGCAGTGCGGGATAAAATGGCTAAAGTGTGTACACATGCTGTTTCTACTTTAAATACAAAGAGGTAAGAATTTCCAGATCACTGTTTTGCAGCATTATAAATTGCATCTGCAAAGGCTTCCTCAGGGAAACCATCGCCATTCAAACGGAACAGTTAATATTTTCATTTCTGGAGTTTTATAATATTGCTACACCAAGAAACAGGAGGACTTCCCAGCTGGCAGCCTCCACTCAACCTCCACCTTCCCCTGATAAATAATGAACAATAAGCTACTGATTTAGTGCTTCGAAGCTGAAGCATTTGAGGGGTGAAAAATTAGCACATGTAGATTCTGAAATG
Source organism: Carcharodon carcharias (assembly GCF_017639515.1). Taxonomy (NCBI): domain Eukaryota; kingdom Metazoa; phylum Chordata; class Chondrichthyes; order Lamniformes; family Lamnidae; genus Carcharodon; species Carcharodon carcharias. Next base: position 21,728,159 of record NC_054483.1, on the reverse strand, counting down.
TACATTATATTTGCTTTCTTTTCTTTTACATTGAAGAAGCATTGCAAGTCTGTATAATTTTTACCTTGTTCAAGGGCTGTGTCAGCAGGTGATCACACTTATATCACACATTGTGAATGATGAATAGTGAATATGCTCTTAAATTCTACTGCACCTTTTGTTTTCTGTTAAGCAAGTTGATTTTCTTCTGTAATCCTGTAACAGAGTCAAAAACTAAGTCAGCCTTTGTACCTGGAAACACATCGGTATCTACACAATGAGATAAAAAACATTACTTCAGTTTCTGTGGCATGGAGGCACACAACAATGTGTCAAGGTAACCATTCAAATTGTTTCTTTTATTTATTCTCAGGATACGAGTGTCACTGGCAAAGCCAGCATTTTTTACTCTTCCTTAGTTGACTTTGAGACAGTTGTGGTGGACCGCCTTCTTGAACCACTGAAGTCAGTGGAGGAAAGGTAGAGTGTAAGTTGGGGATTCCAGGATTTTGACAATGAAAGACTGGCAATACATGTCTAAGTCAGGCTAGGCTGGTGTGTGACATGGAAAGGAACAGGGAAGTGATAGTGTTCCCATGTGGCTGTTACCATTGTCTTTCTAGGCAGTTAATGTCTTGGCTTTGCAAGTGCTGTTGAAGAAGCTTTGACGACTTGCTGCAGTGGATCTCATACATAAGTCACACTGCAGCCACTGTAGGTCGGTGGTGTAGGAAGTGCATGTGGATGGAGTGTGATCAAGTTGTTTACTTTGTTGTGGATAATGTTGAGTTTCTTAACTTGTAGTTGTATCCATTTAGGCAAGCGGACTGTATTTCGTCATACCCCTGATGTGTGCCTTGTAGTTAGTGGAGAAACTTTGGGCAGTCAGAATGTGACTGCAGACTACCAGCCTCTGACCTGTTCTGGTAGCTATGGCATTTATGTGATCAGTTCAGTTGAATTTCTGATCAGTTTTTCTTGTGAGTAAATCAGCAGTGATAATGCTCTTGAATGTCAAGGGGAAGACGTGAGCCTCTCTTTAGTGAGAGACGGTCATTGCCTGGCACTGATGTAGCATCAACATCACTTGCCCTACATCATCCCAAGCTTGGATGCTGACGAATTTTTGTTGCATACGGACTTGGATTACTTCATTTTCTGAGGAATGGTGAATGGAGCTGAACGCTGCAATCATTAGTGAATATCACTCATCTAACTATATTTTACAGGGAATTTCATTAATGAAGCAAATGAAGATAGTTGGGCCAAAAAAGATGTTCTCAAGAACTATCCCAATTGACACATTGGAACTCTTGTTCCAATTTTGGTTTTGCAGACAATGTATTGCAACTTTGCAACTGCATGGTACTTGGATTTAGTCCCTATCTCTACTGTTTGGGAACAGAGAGCCACACAAACATACTGCTGAAAATGGTGTTTTGCAACATATTTTGTGATGGTGCCATGGCCAGATGTCCCGTATTACTTCAGAGGAAGTATGATCTATTGAAGCATTTTTCAATTTCTTCCGTAGAAAGAAAATTATCAATACATATTTCCTTGTTCCTTGTAGCCTCCCATACAACTCTGTTTAACCTTCTAACTCTCCGCCAGGTTCTCCCCCATACCTTCCCATCTCCTGTGCCATCTGCTGGTCTCTTCTGCCATTTTGTTTCTAGCACAGCATCTTGTCCCACTCTGTGCTGTTTCCATGACTCTCCTCTTGCTTTCCACACTGTTCTCAGAGTCCCATCTCCCACACCATCCTCTTGTAACCCTGCACCACCTGTTGAGCCAACCTGCACAGTCCCTAAGTCTCCTTAACTATCCCTCCTCCAATACCAGCTTCCCAATTCCTGTAGGGTAGCCCATTCTCCTACACCACTGGTGTCAACTGTGGCTCAGGTGGTAGCATACTTGCCTCTAAATCACAGGTTTCTGGGTTCAAGACCGCCACAGGTAGGTCACCCACCAATTCTGTGGTTCAAGACCCTCTCCAGGGCTTGAGCACAAAAATTTAGACTGAGACTCCAGTGCAGTACTGAGGAGCATTGCACTGTCAGAAGTGTCATTTTTCAGGTCAGACATTCAACTGAGGCCCCATCTGCCTGTCTAGGTGGATGTAAAAGACACTATAACACTATTTCGAAGTAAAACAGTGCCCTGGCCAATGTTTAACCCCAACCAACAAAACAAAAATCACATTATCTGGTCTTTATTGCATTGATGTTTGTGGGATTGCTGAGCACAAATTAGCTGACACATTTCCTGCATTACAACAGTGACTGCACTTCAGAAGTATTACATTGGCGTAAAGTGCTTTGAGACATCAGATGGTCCTGAAAAACATTACCTCAAAGCAGGTTTTTGTTTTCTCTTTGTCACCACCTTCTGTATGACCCCAACTAAACTCCATTTTCCTGGACTGGAACTGCCTCCTTTGTAATCCTTATTGTTCTTTGAGTCCCTGTCTCCCACACCATCCAATCATTCTGCTACCTCCTGCTTTGTTGTTCTGTCCCTCACACTACAATAATTCCCTTACTTGTTTGCGGACTGCTCCTCCTCCCCCACCTCTCCCAAAGCATTTATGCCACTTCCTATTTGCTCACAATTTCAGCACAGACATTTTTGAATTAAAAAAATGATTTCCACCTGCGACACGGATGGTTTCTTTTTTAAGCTGTGCCATTTTCCAGCACAAGCAACGGGGCAGTTATGAAGTGCATACCTATTTTCTGAAATCTTGCTGCGGCACAGCTGCAAAGAGTGATGGAAAGTGACTGACCACAGACAGCTGAGTTGTTGCTGGAGCCTTGTTCAGCATCTGTCAGTGCAAGTAAAAGTTGAAGTATTTTCATTACTGTGACAGTTTCATCAGAATGAACAGATGTGACTACCGACAATTCTGACAAGTCCAAATCCCCACCAGGATATTAAAATGTGGAAAGAAAGAACTAAGAGACAGCAAGTGACAGGATTGGTGGCTGACCTTTCTGAGGTGGATGGCATATACTACAAACTCGGGTGAAAGAGCCGAAGGTAAATGCATCCCTTAGGCAGTGCGAGGCTGGTGGCTCTGGTTATTTGTTTATTGGCAAACTTAGAAAAAGAACAAAGGCTCCCATCAGAATAATATCAATACTGACAAGCTTTGAAAGAAAAGGAATAAAGTAAATGAAGAAGTGGTGGTTAGGTAATTTTTAAAATTCTTTCATGGGACATTGGCCTCACTGGCGAGGCAGTATTTTTATTGCCCATCCCTGATTGCCCTCGAGGTGGTGGCGGTGAGCCACCTTCTTGAACCACTTTAGTCCATGTGATGTAGGTACACCCATAGTGCTGTTGGGGAGGGAGTTCCAGGATTTTGACCCAGCGACAGTGAAGGAACAGTTATATAGTTCCAAGTCAGGATGGTGTGTGACTTGGAGAGGAATTTGCAGGTGGTGGTGCTCCGATGCATCTGTTGCCCTTGTCCTTCTAGGTGGTAGAGGTCACAGATTTGGAAAGTGCTGTTGAAGGAGCCTCAGTGAAATGCAGTGGCACACACTGTGTGTCAGTGGTGGAGGGAGCGATATTGAAGGTGCTGGATGGGCTGCTATTCAAGCGGGCGCTTTGTCCTGGATGGAGTTCAACTTCTTGAGTGTTGCTGGAGCTGCACTCATCCAGCAAGTGGAGAGTATTCCATCACATTCTTGAATTGTGCCTTGTGGATTATGGGGAATCTCTGGGGAGTCAGGAGGTGAGTTACTCACCATGGAATTCCCAGCCTCTGATCTGCTCTTGTAGCGACAGTATTTAGATGTCTGATGCAGTTCAGTTTCTGGTCAATGATAACCCCAAGGATGTTGACAGTTAGATATTCAGTGATGGTTTTGCCATTGTATATGAAGGGGAGATGGTCGTTGGAGATAGTCATTGCCTGTCACTTCTGTAGCACGGATGTTACTTGCCACTTAACAGCCCAAACCTGCATGTTGCCCAGGTCTTGCTGCATATGGGTATGGACTGCTTCAGTATCTGAGGAGTCATGAATGATGTTGAGCATTGTGCAATCATGCACTTCTGATCTTATGATGGAGGGAAGGTCATTGATGAAGCAGCTGAAGATGGTTGAGCCTAGGATACTACTCCTGCAGTGATGTCCTGGAGCTGAGATGATTGACCTCCAACCACCAAAACCATCTTCCTTTGTGCTAGGTATGACTCCAACCAGCAGAGAGTTTTCCCCCTGATTCCCACTGACTCCAGTTTTGCTAGGGATCCTTGATGCCGCACCTTGATGTCAAGGGCAGTCACTCTCACTTCAGCTCTTGAGTTCAGCTCTTTTGTCCATGCCTGGACTAAGGCTGTAATGAAGCCAGGAGCTGAGAGGCTGTGGCTGAACCCAAAATGCATGACAGTGAGCAGGTTATTGCTGAGCAAGTGCCGCTTGATAGCACTGTTGATGATCCCTTCCATTACTTTACTGATGATGGAGAGTAGACTGATGGGGCGATAATTGGCCGGGTTGGATTTGTCCTGCCTTTTGTGCACATGGCATACCTGGGCAGTATTCAACATTGCTGGGTGGATGCCAACATTGTAGCTGTACTGGAACAGCATGGCTTGGGGAGCAGCTCATGCTGGAGTTTTCAGTACTATTGCAGGAATGTTGTCAGGCCTCATAGCCTTTGCGGTATCCAGTGCCTTAAGCCATTTCTAGATGTCACACAGAATGAATTGAATTGACTGAAGGCTGGCATCTGCGATGCTGGGGACCTCAGGATGAGTTTGAGATGGATCATCCACTTGGCGCTTCTGGTTGGAGATTGTAAGCAAATGCTTCAGCCTTATCTTTTGCACTGATGTGCTAGGCTCCCCTATCATTGAGGATGGGGATATTTGTGGAGCCTCATCCTTCAGTTAGTTGCTTAATTGTCCACTACCATTCACAACTGGATGTGCCAGGACTGCAGAGCTTAGATCTGGTCCACTGGCTGTGGGATCGCTTAGCTCTGTTTTCTGCTGCTTTCGAGGTTTGGCATGCAACTAGTTCTGTGTTATAGCTTCACCAGGTTGACAGCTTATTTTTAGGTATGCCTGGTGCTGCTCTTGGCATTCCATCCTGCACTCTTCATTGAACAGGTGTTGTTCCCCTGGCTTGATGGTAATGGTAGAGCGGGGGCATGCCGTGCCATGAGGTTACACATTGTGCTTATATATGTTGCTCATGGCCCACTCATGGATACCCAGTCTTGAGTTGCTACATCTGTTTGAAATCTATCCCATTTAGCACACCGGTATGCCACACAACACAATGTGAAAACAGGACTTCATCTCCACAAGGAATGTGCGGTGGTCACTCCTACCCATACTGTCATGAACAGATGCATCTGCGACAGGTAGATTGGTGAGGATAAGTCAAATAGGTTTCCTGTCTTGTTGGTTCACTTACAATCTGCCACAGACCCAGTCCAGTAGATATGTCCTTTAGGACCCATCCAGCTCGGTCAGTAGTGGTGCTACTGAACTACTCTTGGTGATGGACATTGAAGTTCCCCCATCCAAAGTACATTCTGTGCCCTTGCTACCCTAAGTGCTTCTTCCAATTGATATTCAACATTGAGGAGTACTGATTCATCAGCTGAAGGGGGCCGTAGTTGGTAATCAGCAAGATGTTTCCTTGTCCATGTTTGACCTGCTGCCATGAGATTTAATAGGATCCAGAGTCGATGTTGAGAACTCCCAGGGCCACTCCCTCCTGAATGTATACCACTGTGCCATCACCTCTGGTGGGTCTGTCCTTTTGGTGGCAGAGGAAATGCCCAGGGATGGTAATGGTGGCATCTTGGACATAGTAAGGTATGATTCCATGAGTATGACCATGTCAGGCGGTTGCTTCACCAGTTTATGGGACAGCTCTCCCAATTCTGGCACAAGATCCCAGATATTCTCAAATAGGACTTTGCAGCGTTGACAGGGCTGTGTTTGCCATTGTTGTTTCCAGTGCCTAAGTTGATGCTGGGTGATCCATCTGTTTTCATTCCATCTTGTAGACTTTGCAGTGGTTATGGTGCAATTAAGTGGCCATTTCAGAGTCAACCACATTGCTGTGGGTCTGGAGTTGCATGTAGGCCAGCAGATTTACTTCCTGAAAGGCCATCAGTGAACCAGATGAGTTTTTATGACAATCAACAATGCTTTCATGGTCACTATTAATGAGACTAGGGCTGGGATTTTCCAACCCCACCATGCCAGCCAAAAGTCCATTGCCTTTCGGTGGAACTGGAAAATCCCAGCCAAGCTTTTTCATTCCAGATTTCTTAACTGAATTTAAAATCCACCGGCTGCAGTGGTGGGATTCAAACCTGTGTCCCCAGACCATTAGCCTCTGCTTCTGGATTATTAGTTTGGTGACATTACCACTCTGCCCCCACTCTCCAAGGCAGCTTCAGAATAGATCAGAAGTTGCACTTGCATAAACACAAAACAAGCAGCTTTTCATTGAGTAGCATGGAGGAGATCAAGGTGGAGTGATGCAGCTCTTGTTCGGTGAGAGAATGAAGGTTACAAGCATGTCCTCATGCTATCTGAAGAAAGTTGATGCATGCAGAGCAGAATCGTATTGGCAGCTTCTTTGGTACGATCAATATTAATGGACTACTACATAATTTCCTCTCCGAGATAAGGAGTGATTCCATGATCTTGAGCTCCTCATGCAGATCGACACTCCCAATAAATGGATCTCAAGAAATTGCTCGTGTACAATCAATGATTTTCCAGCTATGAAGTGGAATATGCTGGCCATGATTTTCTGATCTGTGATAAAATAAGATAGTTTTGCATTTATCCGTGTATCACAGAATCACAGAATCACAGTACAGAAGAGGCCCTTTGGCCCATCAAGTCTGTACTGACACGTGAGAAACACCTGACCTACCTACCTAATCCCATTTACCAGCACTTGGCCCATAGCCTTGAATGTTATGACGTGCCAAGTGCTCATCCAGGTACTTTTTAAAGGATGTGAGGCAACCCGCCTCTACTACCCTCCCAGGCAATGCATTCCAGACCGTCACCAACCCTTGGGTAAAAAAGTTTTTCCTCACATGCCCCCTAAACCTCCTGCCCCTCACCTTGAACTTGTGCCTCCTTGTGACTGACCCTTCAACTAAAGGGAACAGCTGCTCCCTATCCACCCTGTCCATGCCCCTCATAATCTTGTACACCTCGATCAGGTTGCCCCTCAATCTTCTCTGCTCCAATGAAAACAACCCAAGTCTATCCAAACTCTCTTCATAACTTAAATGTTTCATCCCAGGCAACATCCTGGTGAATCTCCTCTGCACCCACTCCAGTGCAATCACATCCTTTCTATAATGTGGCGACCAGAACTGCACATAGTACTCCAGGTGCGACCTTACCAAGGTTCTATACAACTCCAACATGACCTCCGCACTTTTGTAATCTATGCCTCGATTGATAAAGGCAAGTGTCCCTTATGCCTTTTTCACCACCCCACTAACGTGCCCCTCCACCTTCAGAGATCTATGGACACACATGCCAAGGTCCCTTTGTTCCTTAGAACTTCCTAGTGCCATGCCGTTCATTGAATATTTCCTTGTCAAATTACTCCTTCCAAAGTGTATCACCTCACACTTTTCAGGGTTGAATTCCATCTGCCACTTATCTGCCCATTTGACCACCCCATCTATATCTCCCTGTAGTCCAAGACTCTCAACCTCACTGTTAACCACCCGGCCAATCTTTGTGTCATTCACAAATTTACTAATCCTAACCCCCACATAGTCATCTATGTCATTTATATAAATGACGATAATGTAATAAATGTAATAATGGTGTTTCAGTGAAGTTGATTGAGGTAAAACTATAGGCCAGGACACAGGGGAGAAATACTATGTTGTTCTTTGACTAGTGCCAAGGATCCTTGATAAGCACCTGAGAGGGCAGGTAGAGCTTTGATTTAACATCTCATCCAAACGATAGCACCTTTAACAGTGCAGTACTTCCTCAACCCAGACTACGTGCTAACTGTGGGACTTGAACCCACAGTCTTCTGACTCAGAGGCAAAAATGCTGCCAAATGAGCCACAGCAGAATATCAGTGTCCTCTTCGAGTCACTCCTGTGATGATCACTGTGTTGTCTGGAATGCTGACCTTTCACTGTCTGGAATGAAATATGAAAGGAAAAAGAGAACATGCATTTATATGGTATCTTTTCGGATCTCAGGATGCCACAAGTACTTCATAGCCAATCTAGTACTTTTGAAGTATAGTTACTGCTGCGAAGGAGGGAAGCATAATAGCTAATTTGCACCCGGCAAGCTTCCATAAAGAGCAATGAGAAAACTAGAGCAGATAATCTGTTTTTGATGATGTTGTTTAAGAAGTCAGAGGCGAGAGTGCTACCCACTGAGCAAAGGCTTGAAACATTAATTTGTCTTCATGTCAACTTATTCTATTCCACATGTCAGCTTTTATGCTCCACTTGTGCCCCTTCCCATCTTTAGTTATGTAAATCTATCAGAACCGTCTGTTCCTTTCTCCTTCATATGCTTGTCTAGCTTCCCCTTAAATGCAAGTAGACTATTCACCACATCCTTTGGCTACAAGTTCCACATTCTCACCACTCTCTGGTGAATATCCAAGTGGATTTCTTGGTGACTATTGTTGTGTATTGTTGGAGGCTCAGAAGCATAGAGTATGAACAAAACAATTTATTGTAGAATATAACTATGTACATATATACAAGGCTTCTTCAGTCGAACTCATAATTCAAACTACTACCAGACTACTAGTCATGTAACTCCCTTCCCATCACCATGTGAGTGGTACTGTTTCCCCAATCCCATATTAACCCTTTCAGTCCTGAACACCCTGAGATTCCAACTATCATATGACCTCGAGTTATGCTCTTCACCACAAGTGGAAATATTCCCTCTTCACTCTTTCAAAACCTTTCAAAACACGGAACATCCTAAACTGAAAATTTGCACTAAATGTTGAACTCCCTTGTACTTCTCACTCCTTTCTATTCTATCCTCCTCTCATTTTCCTGACAATTGCACATCCCTCAGTGAAGAGTGAACAGTTGATTAAATGATTCCTTTGGAAATGTCAAAGCTGCTTCATTTGTCAACTGACTGCTGCCCCTGGTAACTGTGGCAACAGCTCAGGGTCCTTCACACCTCCCCTTAGGAGCTGACATCGTGCCTTTACACAGCAAAGTGCAACTGGCTGCAAGGGTATAATTACTGAAGGACAAGAGTCTAGAATGTCTATTAGTTTTTCATTCCTTCCCCCTCAGGTGGGATGTGCTAATCAAGCAGCAGTTGGTGCAAGGTAACAAAGCACAACAAGCATATTGGTAGCTAAGTAATAGTGCTGAACAGCAATTCTAAAGGAGGAACTATTGAAACGGCGTGAAGCAACCATCTTAAATGGTGTCCTGCTGAGCTAAAGGAAACCAGAAATTGTTAGTGCCACCAGACTCCTTATTACTTGAACAATCTTAAACAAAGGCACTGCGAAAGTTAATATTGTAGAAGGCTTGACTGATTGTTAGTCTGTTGCCGAAAGCAAGTGGCCACTGTATTCAAAATGAACAGATTGGCTTTTAAGGCAATTCAGTCCTCAGTATAATTAGGAACAACCAAAGGTTGTTTCAAGTCTTGATCTGTGACCTAGCAGAGCCAAGCCTCTGAGGAATTTACTGCAAAGTTCAATAACACGCCGAGATGCTCCAGTTGGGGCTGGCACACTTCCACCTTGCTGCCTTGCTCCTCCCCTTTAACACTCTCTTTAAAAACTATCTCTGCCACTAAACTCTTGGTGTCCTGTCCTAATATCTCCTTCTGTGGCTTGGTGTCAAATTTTGTCTGATAATTCTCCAGTGAAGCAGTTTGGAAGGGTTCACTACATTAAGGCGCTATACAAATGCAAGAAATTGTTAATGTTAATCGCATGGCCCACATCAGGAAATGGGCTCTGGTTCTACTCTGTCTGCTCCCTTTCCTGTCTTTTTTTTCTCTGGCAATTGGGGTTATCATCTGCCTACAACAGAAGAAGAAGAACTTCATTGGAATATTAATTTGCATTTCTGGAACAAAGGATACCCTTTCTTACTCTTGTGAACTGGGCGTCCCTGATTGCTGCGTTTAGAGAAATTGATTTAAAAGACACAGAGGTTTTATGACTTAGACATTCCTTTCCTGCTCGTCTTTATTTCTTCTTCTGACACTCAGTTTCTCATGCACTCTTATGACAAGTTTTTATGTGCACAGCACCCTTACCCTGGCCCCTTATCTGAACAAGAGAAGGAGGACTAATGGAGGTATCTCAGGCATGACAGGTGCTTTATAGGCCCGCCTGCTGTGACCAACACGCCCACAACTACATATTAATTTTCACAGTGCCTTTATCTAAAATTTCTACAAACAAAAGAGATCGTACCTATGTCTCATTTTAGCAAATTGTGAGTGGACACAAAGGCTTTCGTCCCCCAAGCAAGCTGGGACAACAGACCTAGAGCCTCAATATGTGAATGTCTGAGTAACTATGATATTCCTTGCAACTACCCCAATGCCGAGTGATCAGTGAACGAACACGATCAATAGGCAGCATAGATCGATTATCCACATCCACCAAAGTGCAACACCCAACTCTGCAGGAATTGTCACATGTAAATGGGAAGAAGCATGGAAAACTGTCATCACGGTACATATGTTCATTCAACAGAAAGACATGTGTACAGATCATTCATCTGTTGCTCTGATACCTGCAGCTACCATAATGCTGACAAAGACATTGGAGCACAGGCTGCCAACCTCCACTTTCATACAGCTATGGCCATGAAAGGTACAAAGCAAATGCAAGTTATTTCTTGATCAAGAACACGTAATCAAAGAGCCCAACCTCAACTTGCAGAATTTTCATCCCGACATTGACTTCTCCTCATCTCCAGTCCTTTTAAATTTTCTGCACTGTTCAAATTGCACTGTTCAAATTGTTTACTTTTAAAACTGTCGGTCACCAAGGCAGTTAGAAGCTTCAAATACAAACACACAGCGCAGAAAACGTCTCCTTGCTATAAAAGAGTAATCAATTATCAGGGATAAAAACAAAAACAAAAAACTGCGGATGCTGGAAATCCAAAACAAAAATAGAATTACCTGGAAAAACTCACCAGGTCTGGCAGCATCGGCGGAGAAGAAAAGAGTTGACGTTTCGAGTCCTCATGACCCTTCAACAGAACTAGGTGAATCCAAGGAAGGGGTGAAATATAAGCTGGTTTAAGGTGTGTGTGTGTGTGTGTGGGGGGGGTGGGGTTGGGCGGGGGGAGAGAGAAGTGGAGGAGGGGTGTGGTTGTAGGGACAAGCAAGCAGTGATAGAAGCAGATCATCAAAAGATGTCACAGACAACAGAACAAAAGAACACATAGGTGTTGTAGTTGGTGTTATATTATCTAAACGAAGGTGCTAATTAAGAATGGATGGTAGGGCACTCAAGGTATAGCTCTAGTGGGGGTGGGGGGAGCATAAAAGAAAAATAATGGAAATAGGTGGGAAAAAGAAAAATTTATATAATTTATTGGAAAAAAAAGGAAGGGGGAAGAAACAGAAAGGGGGTGGGGATGGAGGAGGGAAGTCAAGACCTAAAGTTGTTGAATTCAATATTCAGTCCGGAAGGCTGTAAAGTGCCTAGTCGGAAGATGAGGTGTTGTTCCTCCAGTTTGCGTTGGGCTTTACTGGAACAATGCAGCAAGCCAAGGACAGACATGTGGGCAAGAGAGCAGGGTGGAGTGTTGAAATGGCAAGCGACAGGGAGGTTTGGGTCATTCTTGCGGACAGACCGCAGGTGTTCTGCAAAGCGGTCGCCCAGTTTACGTTTGGTCTCTCCAATGTAGAGGAGACCACATTGGGAGCAACAAATGCAGTAGACTAAGTTGGGGGAAATGCAAGTGAAATGTTGCTTCACTTGAAAGGAGTGTTTGGGCCCTTGGACGGTGAGGAGAGAGGAAGTGAAGGGGCAGGTGTTACATCTTTTGCGTGGGCATGGGGTGGTGCCATAGGTGGGGATTGAGGAGTAGGGGATGATGGAGGAGTGGACCAGGGTGTCCCGGAGGGAACCCCTATGGAATGCCAACAGTGGGGGTGAAGGGAAGATGTGTTTGGTAGTGGCATCATGCTAGAGTTGGCGGAAATGGCGGAGGATGATCCTTTGAATGCGGAGGCTGGTGGGGTAATAAGTGAGGACAAGGGGGACCCTATCATGTTTCTGGGTGGGAGGAGAAGGCGTGAGGGCGGATGGGCGGGAGATGGGCCGGACACGGTTGAGGGCCCTGTCAACTACCGTGGGTGGAAAACCTCGGTTAAGGAAGAAGGAGGACATGTCAGAGGAACTGTTTTTGAAGGTAGCATCATCGGAACAGATGCAACGGAGGCGAAGGAACTGAGAGAATGGGATGGAGTCCTTACAGGAAGCAGGGTGTGAGGAGCTGTAGTCAAGGTAGCTGTGGGAGTCGGTAGGCTTGTAATGGATATTGGTGGACAGTCTATCACCAGAGATTTTATCTCTGTGTTTAATTGACTGCCACTGCTCTTCAAGAAATACCTACCTCCTTGAAGAAGTTCTGTTCATCTCTGCGACAAGATTTCTGTATCTCTCTTTTGCCTTGTTCACCTTCATTGCTTTCCATTTCTCTCCTGGTGTTTGACAAAGCATTTACTAAAACCCGCTTTCACAGCCATATCTCCTTTCTCAGTGATTGTCTCCATCTCCGACTTACCCCATGTGGATTTCAACTGAAATTCCACCCCTCATGTTTCGAACACACCCAGGATTACAGGTATTTCCGGGACATAAAACCTTTCTCGGACTGCTGTTCCCGTCGCATCCTGAGATCCACACTCAGTGCCATGCGCCGTCATATGAACACACTCGACCTCTCCCTCCAGCAGCACCGCCGTACCCTTTTTCAAAGCTGCGCGTGCCCCCAGTTTCATTTTATTCTTCGTCTCATCCGATCCCTTAACAAGAAACTTTTTCTCTTTCTCTCAAGTGCTAAGGAACGCAAGCTCCAACAACTCATCGACACCTACACCCATCTAGGACCCTCCACTCCTGCCTGTCCCTCCGTCCCCACCCCATCTTCCAATTCCGGCCCCAGCCGTGTATTCACTATACCCCCTGACCTTCCCCTCTCCGATGCTGAACGTTCAGTGCTCAGCAAAGGACTTAGCCCCAACCCCCTACGCTCTCACCTTAATGAATTTCGGGCTCGGCATGATGCTGAACTCTTCTTCCGCCGTCTTCGTCTCCGGGCTCACTTCTTTGGGCAGGAGTCCTCTCCCCGTCTAACAGATCCTTTCACCCACTTCCAATATTCTCCCTCCACCTGGACCCCTCCCTCTGGATTCTTACCTTCTCTTGATCTTTTCATTGAGAACTGTCAGCGCGACATTAGTCGTCTCAATTTCTCTGCTCCTCTCACCCATTCTAAACTCTCTCTCTCTGAACTTACTGCACTCCATTCTCTTAGGTCCAACCCTGACATCGTCATCAAACCCGCTGACAAGGGTGGTGCTGTTGTTGTCTGGCACACTGACCTCTACCTCGCGGAGGCTGAGTGTCAACTCGCAGACACTTCCTCCTACCTCTTCCTGGACCATGACCCCACCACTGAACATCAAGCCATTGTCTCCAGGACTGTCACTGACATCATCTCCTTTGGGGATCTTCCTCCCACAGCTTCCAACCTGATAGTCGCCCAACCTCGGCCCGCCCGCTTCCACCTCCTACCCAAAATCCACAAACAGACCTGTCCCGGTAGACCGATCGTGTCTGCTTGCTCCTGCCCAACAGAACTCATTTCTCGTTATCTTAACACCCTTCTCTCTCCCCTTGTCCAGTCCCTTCCCACCTACATCCATTATTCCTCTGACACCTTACGTCACATCAACAATTTCCAGTTCCCTGGCCCCAGCCGCTTCCTCTTCACCATGGACGTCCAATCCCTCTACACCTCCATCCCCCACCAGGATGGTCTGAGGGCCCTTAGCTTCTTCCTCGAACAGAGGCCCGAACAATCCCCATCCACCACTACTCTCCTCCGTCTGGCTGAACTTGTTCTCACACTGAACAATTTCTCCTTCAACTCCTCTCATTTCCTCCAAATAAAAGGTATGGCTATGGGTACCCGCATGGGCCCCAGCTATGCCTGTCTCTTTATGGGGTATGTGGAACATTCCTTGTTCCAGTCCTACTCCGGCCCCCTTCCACAACTCTTTCTCCGGTACATTGATGATTACTTCGGTGCTGCTTCATGCTCTCGTCGGGACTTGGAAAAATTTATTCATTTTGCTTCCAATCTCCACCCCTCCATCATTTTCACGTGGTCCATCTCTGACACTTCCCTTCCCTTCCTTGACCTCTCTGTCTCAAACTCTGGTGATTGACTGTCCACCAATATCCATTACAAGTCTACCGACTCCCACAGTTACCTTGACTACAGCTCCTCACACCCTGCTTCCTGTAAGGACAGCATCCCATTCTCTCAGTTCCTTCGCCTCCGTTGCATCTGTTCCGATGAGGCTACCTTCAAAAACAGTTCCTCTGACATGTCCTCCTTCTTCCTTAACCGAGGTTTTCCACCCACGGTAGTTGACAGGGCCCTCAACCGTGTCCGGCCCATCTCCCGCGCATCCGCCCTCACGCCTTCTCCTCCCACCCAGAAACATGATAGGGTCCCCCTTGTCCTCACTTATTACCCCACCAGCCTCCGCATTCAAAGGATCATTCTCCACCATTTCCGCCAACTCCAGCATGATGCCACTACCAAACACATCTTCCCTTCACCCCCCCTGTCGGCATTCTGTAGGGATTGTTCCCTCCGGGACACCCTGGTCCACTCCTCCATCACCCCCTACTCCTCAACCCCCACCTATGGCACCATCCCATGCCCACGCAAAAGATGTAACACCTGCCCCTTCACTTCCTCTCTCCTCACCGTCCAAGGGCCCGATCACTCCTTTCAAGTGAAGCAACATTTCACTTGCATTTCCCCCAACTTAGTCTACCGCATTCGTTGCTCCCAATGCGGTGTCCTCTACATTGGAGAGACCAAACGTAAACTGGGCGACTGCTTTGCAGAACACCTGCGGTCTGTCCGCAAGAATGACCCAGACCTCCCTGTATCTTGCCATTTCAACACTCCACCCTGCTCTCTTGCCCACATGTCTGTCCTTGGCTTGCTGCATTGTTCCAGTAAAGCCCAACGCAAACTGGAGGAACAACACCTCATCTTCCGACTAGGCACTTTACAGCCTTCCGGACTGAATATTGAATTCAACAACTTTAGGTCTTGACCTCCCTCCTCTATCCCCACCCCCTTTCTGTTTCTTCCCCCTTCCTTTTTTTACCAATAAATTACATAGATTTTTCTTTTTCCCACCTATTTCCATTATTTTTCTTTTATGCTCCCCCCACCCCCACTAGAGCTATACCTTGAGTGCCCTTCCATCCATTCTTAATTAGCACATTCGTTTAGATAATATATCACCAACTTCAACACCTATGTGTTCTTTTGTTCTGTTGTCTGTGACATCTTTTGATGATCTGCTTCTATCACTGCTTGCTTGTCCCTACAACCAAACCCCCCCCTCCACTCCTCTCTCCCCCCACCCAACCCAGCCCCCCACACCCTACCCCACACACACACACACACACACACCTTAAACCAGCTTATATTTCACCCCTTCCTTGGATTCACCTAGTTCTGTCGAAGGGTCATGAGGACTTGAAACGTCAACTCTTTTCTTCTCCGCTGATGCTGCCAGACCTGCTGAGTTTTTCCAGGTAATTCTGTTTTTGTAATCAATTATCAGGCACTGTCTTCACGGTAAATATTTGGTAAAACTCTTTGTGGTCAGCTCCTCAGCTGACCGAAGCTAAGTGGTGCTAAGAGATCAGTCTGTGGTGGATCTTGACTTGTTTGCAAGAGTGAAAAATGGGACAATAGCAACCCAGCAACTGATTTTATATACATTTCCCATTTTTGTTTCTGCTGTCCACACTAAGTCAAAATAAACACCTTTGAATCTTCATTAAATCTGCTTTTAATAAGTGTTTTAGTACCCCACGCTGCTCACAAATGATGAGACATTGAATCATGACCACTTTGTGTTTTTCACACAAAAGCAGCTCAACTGTTGTGGGATACCCTGTGCATTTTTAACAGCTATCAGTTCCCCTCACTGTCTACCTGCCCTAGGCATGATATTGCTATCTCTTCAGTCGTGCAAGTATTTTGCCATTACTCTAAAGCATAGCATGTTGTGACTCAAATCATATCAAAATGCATCATTGTGCGATGGTGGTGAGAGATATGATGCATTGGTGCCTCCCCTCACACTCTTACCCCTCCTCCCAACCATAAAGAGTTTTGCCAAATATTTACCATGAAGACAGTGCTGATAATTAATTACTCTTTTACAGAAAGGAGCCTTTTTCTGTGCTATGTGTTTGCATTTGAAGCTTCTAACTCTGCCTTGGTGACTGACAGTATTAAAAGTAAACAAACATTCTATAACCTAGTCTCGTAAATTAAATTGAATTAGGGACTGATTATTTCGAGTAAAGATTATTTGAAGTAGTCCTTGGATTAAACACAGAAAGCCATGGGGTTATGTAGCATTAAGTCTGTATTAGTGTATTTCCCAATAGCCACAGTTTTCTATTTGCAAATGCCAACTTGGTGCCTTTATTTAATTCTTACGAATGTCGAGAGCAATCATTCTGAAAACGTGCAATGATTGCACACATAATTAATCCACGTGATAGCTCAGTGTCTTGCCTGTCTGTTTCTCTATCTTTCCCTTTGCTCAAGGATAATCCAAAGTGCCAGCATTCTGGGTGTCAAATCCACACTGCTGCTTACTGCCTACCTTAATCAAAAGAAACAAGACTTGATATAATGTGCCTCATTATGTCTTGCAGAAACACCTGAAAGAGTTTTATGAACAATAAATTACTGTGATATGCAGAGGCTGTTGTGTTGAGACAACCGAGCAACCATTTTGCCCATAACAAGTGAGATGAATTAGCTGTTTTATTCTCATATTGTTGGTTGAGGCAGCCATATTGGTCAAACAGCATGACAGACTTCAACATCTAGCTGAACTTTCAGAACAGGCAGGCAGGGGCCTCTGTCTGACATTTCATCCAAATGAAAACATCTCTGACAATGCAGCAGTCCCTCCCTCAGTACTGCACAAGTTTATCAACCTGGACTGGAAGGCAGATTTTGGCAAGGCTGTCCTTTGTGACCGGAGTCCTGCGTTGCCGGAGACTTGAGTGACAGGTGCAAACCTAGGCAGGGAGTCCAAGATATAGCTCTATCCCCAACATGTATTCCTGTCTGGACTGCACTCTAATTTTGCCCTTGTAACTCCTTTGGATTGGACTCACAAACCACAGTGTTCTAATGACTGAACTAAGCCAACAAAAAGAAAGGCCTTAGCATTTTGTGGTTTGCACTTTGCCTGCTGAAATTTGCCTGCTTAGAAAACTTGATACCACACCCTCTGCCTTCAGCTGTAGTGATACCTTAGTTATTCAGATGTCAGCTTGATAACTTCAGCACATGTTCAAAGTGGGAATAACTTCATTTCGACTTCAAAGCCGTGATTTTGCGAGTCAAATCCAGCAAGTCAAATCCAGCAAATTAAATCCAGCAAGTCAAATCCAGCAAATGCTTAGGGACTAATTCTAAACAAATGTCAAATTGCAAGTGATAAAAATATTAAGCAGCAATAATAAGTAACAAATGGGTAGCTTTATCTTTTATTTTTAAATAAGATTTACTACTACTATTAAGGTGTGTTCAGCACATAGGGTTTCTGAATATTACTAAGATTTATTCACAGCAGCATCGGTTTATTAATGGCAGTAAGGTTTATTGGTATTGGGAAGGTTTATTAGCAGTAGCAAAGTTAGCTTATAAATAAAGAAATGGCAAGGTTACTCCGATCTCTAGAATGCACTTTGCTATGTGGACACTCCGGGATGCTTCCCGTGACCTGGATAATCATTTGTGCAGGAAGTGTTGTCAGTTGCAGCTGCTTGAGCTTCAGGTTTCGGAACTTGAGCAGCAGTTGGCATCACTATGGTACATCGGGAAGTTGAGAGCATGTTTATAGACATGGTCACCCCATAGCTTGAGAGTATGCAGGAAAAGAAGGAATGGCTGACCACCACACTGACAAAAAGGAACAGGCAGGTCGTGCAGAAGTGCCCTGAGTGCATCTCACTCTCCAACCAGTTCTGAACACTGATGAAGGCAATGGTTCACCTGAGGAGTGCAACCAGAGCCAAGTCCATAGCACCATGGGCGGCTCAGCTGTATAGGGGGATGCAGGGAGAGCGATAGGTGTTTCAATATTTCGGGGAATAGATAGGCATTGCGGCCTATCTATAAAAGAGATCCATTAGGGGCCAGGTCCTACTCAAACACTGATCTCCAGGGCGACACTTTCAGTATACAGTAATATGGCATCCAGTGTCATAACAAAGGGGAGTAAAACTATCTCCTATAGAGGGATACTTCAAATCTATCCCTAAGGAAGTCAGCACATCACCCAGTCCTGGAGACAAAAGTCAATTTTGTGATGCTGAAACTGAAAATACACTGAATGAATTGGGATGAAAATTGTGCATTTCAAAATAATTGAAGTCTGAAGGATAGAAAATGATTTTCACAATTGAATCAGTAACTGCAAAGTAAAGTCTTGTTGAAAAGCTGGAGTATTCTCCATATGTGTGTACATGTAGCTGTGTGACCATGTGCATTGTTTAGTCCAGTTCACGACTGAAGGCCATCGAACTTGAGGGAAATTTCTGTTCTTGTAAAGTTTTTCTTGAAATCAAAAGCCACAGACCTTGGAAGTTAACCTGATGCCATTCATTGGTGCTGCGACAACATTTGAATGCAAAGCCCTGTCAAACTCCTGATTGTTTTTTCAGCCCATTGTTGGGCTTTACTTGGAGCTGGTGTACTTGGTCACAGCCTGTATCCCTTCTGACGTGGTGTGCTCGGCCAGTTCCCCAGGAAGCAGCAGGCGCATGGCGGTCTGGATCTCTCGGGAGCTGATGGTGGTGCGCTTGTTGTAATGGGCCAGGCAAGAAGCCTCACCCGCGATACGCTCAAAAATATCGATCCAGAACGAGTTCATGATGCTCATGGCCTTGGAGGAGATGCCGGTGTCAGGGTGAACCTGCTTCATCACTTTGTAGATGTAGATGGAGTAACTGTCCTTCCTCGATTTCACCGCTTATTCCCGCACTTTCCTAACGGTTTACTCACCACTTTTTTGGCGCCCTTTTTACCAACTGCTTTCTTCTTCTCTTCAACCGTTTTCAATCTCAATTTCTTGTCAAACTACTGAACTGCTCAGCAAATGGCAAGTTGTCACACCAATCATCAGGCAAGCACTTTGCTTCAGCATTGGTGTGCATTCCATTCACTTTTAATTTGTGTTGCCATTTTTTGCACCCGAGTTTGTTAGTTCCTTCAGAACTACCTTTCTTACTATATTGGCAACCTAGGATTCATATGGATGTCCAGTTGTGCAGCACCAGTGTATTAATCACATTGTTGGGATCTCAAGCTATTACTGAAGAACAGCTGCAATGTGGGAAAATCATGAAGCACGGCAGTTTGTTGGTTGCCTGGCAACAGCAGCCAGCTAGGTGAGAGTTGAGGCTCTCCTGCAAGCTACTGACATTCTGAGATTTTTCTTTCAATTCGTTCACATTAAAGAAGATTTAATTCCATGTCTATGATCGTTTGGGAAGACTGATGAATACCTCGGAGTACTGCTGAAGCAATTAGCACCTCATCAACATAGCAGCAGAGACCAGAGATTCAAAGGACTGACTTTGCTGTATTTACATTGAACAGTTGACTCTTTGTGTTTTTTTAAAATTCAGCAAACAAAGACTAATCTAAAATATGTAATTTGAAGTTGTGCATTAGGAGGCCATTTCTTCAAGTTGCCACTCATGCACACATGCATGAGGTAAAAAGTAAATTCACTGTACTTTGATATTATGGGTGGAATAAAAGTAACCATCCACCGCACACAAGGCCCATTGTGTGAATGTATTATATCCCATCACACTATTAGAGAAGAGCAGGAGTGTCCTCCTCAGCATTCTGGCCAATATTTTTCCTCAACCAACATCACTAAAAACAGATTATCAAGTCATTCTCACACTGCTGTTTGTGGGAGCTTGCTGTGCACAAATTGCTACCACATTTCCTGTTTTACAAGAGCAACATGTCAAAAAAGTACTAAACTGGTTTTAAAATGCTTCAGGATGTTCTGTGGTCATGAAAGTCACTGGATAAATTTCTTCTCTTTTATCTGCTCATTTTTTCTGCTTGGAAACTTGCACTTAGTTTGGGCAATAAAAGGCAAGATTTTATTTCGCTCCTGAAACATTGCAAAGTGAGGAAACATTGCAAAGTGAGGCACAACAGGTCCAGTGAAGTTCAGTCACTATTACTGTGTAAGAAAATGCAACAATCGTTTTGCAAGCAGAAAAATCCCAAAAACAGGAGTGAGATTCTTGACTAAACAATCTGTTTTTGTTTCAACATTGACTCAGATTCTTTGAGAAATTCCTGCCCTTATTCAACTATTTCTACATGCTCTTAATGTCTGCCTGAAACAGAAACTCTGGGCAGAATTTTTCGCTCAGCATACAGGAGTGCGCCGAACATGATCGAGTGCAAAATAGCGTGCAATGACGTCGGGTGAGTGTCCGTCACTCCCGTGATATTTCACTCGGCGGGCATGCGTGGGTACTGGTGCCACACCCGCCATTGAGGCCAGTTAAGGCCATTGAAAAGTCAATTGTCGCCAATTTTTCATTGCCCATACAATTTTGCACTCGTTGCCCGGGCAAAACAGGCAGGCGGCTGGCTGACAATGTCAAAAACCTAATCCACAGTGGGATAAAACTGCCTGTGTGATTAGTGAGGAGTTTGATAGATCGTTTGCTGCTGGTGACTTACTCGTATATGGAAGCTTCATCTCTGTTCAGGGCTTCAATGTTAGCATTTCCAGGCTTCATTTCAGGAGTCCTTGGTGTCTCCAAGGAACTGGAGAATTCAGACCGTGTAGACCCTTCCAGGTATCAGACAATCTTCTGTTATCCTGGTAATGGGGATTGTGATCTCCGCTGGAGGCACCTCCTCTGAAAAGGAAGAGGGGGCAGAAGGGAGCAACCTGTGGGAGGAAAGGCGCAGGCATAGCTGGCAGTCCGAGGCCGAAGGGACCGCAGAAGACGCCACTATCCTGCTGCCAGGGTTTACAGGCAGCAATGCAGCTACCTCAAAATGTCTGAGGTGCAATGCCAAAGGAGGCTCTGCCCCTCAAGGGAGACAGTGACTCCATTTGTCAGATGATTGGGCTTGAGATCAGCTCCAACTGTGTAAATGGACACCCCATGCCAGTGGCTCTGAAGGTTACAGTGGCCCTCAACTTCTACGTCTCCAGCTCTTTCCAGGTGTCAGTGGGGGATCTGTGCGGAATCTCCCAATCAGCTGTCCATAGTTGCGAGAAGCTGGTGACAACAGCTCTGTTCAAGCGGTATTGACTTTCATTCATTTCCATACGGATGAGGCCAGCCAGGCTGAGCGAGCCAGAGGCTTTGCAGCAATTGCTGGGTTTCCCTGCGTCCAGGGTGAATTGATTGCTAACAAGTGGCCATCAAGGCGTCAGCGGGTGAGCCCGATGCCTTCATTAACAGGAAGGGATTTCACTCCACGATCGTGCAGATACTGTGTGACCATAGGATGCATATTCTGCAAGTCTGTGCAAGGTACCCTGACAGCTCCCATAATGTGTACATCTTGAAACACTCCCAGGTGCCGAAGCTCTTCTGTGCTCCAGCCCAACTGGATGGATGGCTTATGGGTGACAAGGGCTATTGCTTGAAAAAGTGACTCATGATGCCTCTCTGCCACCCAAGAACAAAGGCAGAGCTGCTGTATAATAGAAGCCATGCCTCCACAAGGGTGGTGACAGAAAGGACCATAGGTCTTTTGAAAACTTGCTTCCAATGCCTGGACCATTCAGGGGGTGCACCACAATACCCCACAGAGTGGGTATTGCTGATAGTGGTTGCATGCTGTGCTTTCCACAATCTGGCACTGGCAAGGGGAGTCCCACTGGAGAAAGAGGATGTTGACGCAGCTGCACAGTAGTGAGTCAGAAGAGCAGCACGGTGAGGAGAACGCTGGGAGGGCATGGAGGCAGACCTCTGTAACCTCTAGGGAGGCAGGGGCACCAGGGACGCTTTGATCCAGCACTCCTTTAGGCTGCCAAATAAACACTACCACCTCATGCCAGGGCTGCCGCCTCCATCCCGGATGCCTGAAATGGCACTTTCCTTTGACTCCATGGTCTACTCGGTTCCTGTGCAATAACGTTTCGAGCCAGCATTACATACTGGTGTACCCTGAGCCACATTAAATTAAAATGGTGAAGCATGCTCAGGCCATTACGACAAAAGAAAACTTATCTCATTTTGACAGTTCAAACAAATTAACAGAACTTCCCTGGTCAACCCCAGACCAGTATTCAAAAACAAAACATTGCACAACAGAAGATCTCCGACCTCTTGTGCTCATGGTGCCTTAAACTTACATTTGCAAGTGCCACCTCTTGGTGCACCACCTCGCTGGCACCAGCATTGGAGACAACCTGCTGACTCTGCT
Organism: Carcharodon carcharias; assembly: GCF_017639515.1. Lineage (NCBI taxonomy): Eukaryota > Metazoa > Chordata > Chondrichthyes > Lamniformes > Lamnidae > Carcharodon > Carcharodon carcharias. The sequence continues at coordinate 21,705,393 of NC_054483.1, read as the reverse complement.
GTCCTGTTGGCCTTGATGTCCTTGGCGGTCAGCCTTTGGCTGGTGGAGCCTATGCTGGCCCCGCCTGGGAGGGAGCGATCACTGGCAGAGGGGCGGAGGAGCTGTTGCCGTCATCCAGAGCGCCCTGAGAAGAGCCCGCAGATGACAGGCAGCTCATGCACCAATGTGAGGTCGCTTTGGGCCTTCATGCTCACCATTGAAGGATGGCCATCTAGCTGGGATAATGGGTACCTCATCCATCTCCCACACGGACACTGACCAGCTGAGGTCAATGCCTGAGTGAGGGCTTGCAGATCCGAATGTAATCACAGGAGCCTCTGATTCTGTTCCTGGAGCTGCCTCTCCATGAGAGTCGCCACTCTCTCAATGGCCATCAAGCACCTATCTATTCTAATCCCATTTTCCAGCAACCGACCCGTAACCCTGTAAGCTGCATTTCAAGTGCTCATCTAAATACTTCTTAAATGTTGTGAGGGTTCCTGCCTCTACCATCACCTCAGGCAGTGTGTTCCAGATTCCAACCACCCTCTAGGTGAAACATTTTTCCTCAAATCCCCTCTCAACCTCCTGCCCCTTACCTTAAATCTATGCCCCTGAAGGGGAAAAGTTTCTTCCTATCGACCCTATCTGTGCCCCTCATAATTTTGTATACCTCTATCAGGTCCTCCCTCAGCCTTCTCTGCTCTAAGGAAAACAACCTTTTCAATTTGAGAGGGAAAAGCTGGAATCAGATGTAACGGTATTACAGTTGAATAAAGGCAACTACAGAGGCATGAGGGTGGAGCTGGCCTGAATTGACTGGGAGATGAGCCTAGCAGGAAAGATAGTGGAACAGCAATGGCAGGAGTTTCTGGGAGTAATTTGGGAGACACAGCAAAAATTCATCCTTAGGAAGAAGAAGCATAGTAAAGGAAGGACAAGGCAACCATGGCTGACAAGGGAAGTCAGGGACAGCATAAAAGCTAAAGAGAAAACATACAACGCGGCGAAGAGCAGTGGGAAACCAGGGGATTGGGAAGCCTACAAAGACCAACAGAGGACAACTAAAAAAGAAATAAGGAGGGAGAAGATTAAATATTAGGGTAAACTAGCCAGTAATATAAAAGAAGATTGCAAGAGTTTTTTTTAGATATATAAAGGGTAAGAGAGAGGCAAAAATGGACATTGAGCTGCTGGAAAATGATGCTGGAGAAGTAGTAGTGGGGAACAAAGAAATGGCGGAGGAACTGAATAGGTACTTTGTGGCAGTCTTCACGGTGGAAGACACGAGTGACATCACCAAAGTTCAAGTGAGTCGGGGGTCAGAGGTGAGTATGGTGGCCATTACCAATGATAAGGTGCTAGGAAAACTGAAAGGTCTGAAGGTGGATAAATCACCTGGACCAGATGGATTACACTCCAGAGTTCTGAAGGAGATAGCTGAAGAGATAGTGGAGGTGTTAGCGTGATCTTTCAGGAATCACTGGAGTCAGAGAGGGTCCCAGAGGACTGGAAAATCGTTAATGTAACCCCCCTGTTTAAGAAGGGAGTGAGGCAAAAGACGGGAAATTACAGGCCGATTAGCCTGACCTCGGTCATTGGTAAGATTTTAGAGTCCATTATTAAGGATGAGATTTCAGAATACTTGGGAGTGCCCTAAAATAGGGCAAAGTCAGCATGGTTTCATCAAGGGGAGGTCATGGCTGACAAATCTGTTAGAATTCTTTGAGGAGGTAACGAGTAGGTTAGACAAAGGAGAGCCAATGGATGTTATCTACTTGGACTTCCAGATGGCCTTTGACAAGGTGCCGCACAGGAGGCTGCTCAGTAAGATAAGAGCCCAGTGTGTTAGAGGCAAGGTACTAGCATGGATAGAAGATTGGCTGTCTGGGAGGCAGAGAGTGGGGATAAGGGGTTCCTTCTCAGGATGGCAGCCGGTGACTAGTGGAGTTCCGCAGGGGTCAGTGTTGGGACCACAACTTTTCACTTTATACATTAATGATCTAGATGAGGAACTGAGGGCATCCTGGCTAAGTTTGCAAATGATACAAAGATAGGAGGAGGGACAGGTAGTATTGAGGAGGCGGGGAGGCTGCAGAAGGATTTAGACAGGTTAGGAGAATGGGCAAAGAAGTGGCAGATGGAATACAATGTGGGGAAGTGTGAGGTCATGCACTTTGGTAGGAAGAATAGAGGCATAGACTATTTTCTAAATGGGGAGAGAATTCAGAAATCTGGAGTGCAAAGTGACTTGGGAGTCCTAGTACAGGATTCTCTTAAGGTTTACTTGCAGGTTGAGTTGGTAATTAGGAAGGCAGATGCAATGTTGGCAATTATTTCGAGAGGACTAGAATATAAAAGCAGGGATGTGCTGCTGAGGCTTTATAAGGCTCTGATCAGACCACATTTAAAAAATTGTGAGCAATTTTGGGCCCCGTCTCAGTAAGGGTGTGCTGGCCCTGTAGAGGGTCCAGAAGAGGTTCACAAGAATGATCCCAGGAATGAAAGGCTTAACATATGAGGCACGTTTGAGGACTCTGGGTCTATACTCGATGTAGTTTAGAAGGATGAGGGGGGATCTGACTGAAACTTACAGAATACTGAAAGGCCTGGATAGAGTGGACGTGGGGAAGATGTTTCAATTAGTAGGAGAGACTAGGACCCGAGGGCACAGCCTCAGGGTAAAGGGAAGATCTTTTAGAACAGAACAGAGATGAGGAGAAACCCTAGCCTATCAAGTCTCTCTTCATAGCTGAAACGCTCCAGCCCAGGCAACGTGGGGAATCTACTGTGCACCCTCTCCAGTGCAATCATAGCCTCCGCTGGCCCGCGACATTTCAATGTTGTTAAGAGCATTGATTAGTCTACTCTCTACCTGCAGCTTCAAAGCAGCCTAGCCAAACCCACCTAAGAAACATCTTGCAGGGAACATCCGAGTTGTGGCTCTCCAGCCACAAGGCACTTAGTCCAAGTAGCCTGGGCTCACCCCCTTGGCCAGCTCCGGAGTCATTGATAATTGGCACTCAGACTCTAGCACCCCTGAGCAAGCCTTTAACTCTTCAACACACTGATCCTTGCCAACATGGTACTCTCTTCCTGAGCACAGCAGGTCGTTAAACCTCTTGCGACACTGGACCCAGGTGTGCTGCATAACATCATGGCTGCTGACCAGTACTGCCACCTGCTCCAAAGCTCTTTTTGTGAGGTATGGTAGCCTCCTCCTTCCATCTCTGGGCACAAGGGTGTCCCACCTGGCAGCCACCTCCTCCAGGAGGACCGCATGGCATCCATTAGAAAACTGGGGGGGGCCAAATGCCCACCCGACCTGCCCTCCCGCCTGGCGTCTGCAGCCACGTTGGAATCCATAATTTTTAATCTCCTGCTGACAATACCGAAGATGTTTTCCTCACCAGCAGCCTTCCAGGGCCTGACTGTGCTGGTTTTAAACTGGCCGCCAGCCTGCCATTGGACTTGGCTTCTGAAAGCCACCCCCCCAACCCCTTCCCGACCATTGGGGAGCTGCCGTTTACACTGGGGGGCCGATCGCGGGTGGTCGGCTGTTCCCCACCTGCTCCCGGGCCCACCTACCGCGCCCACCTGCCAAACTCAAAATTCTGGCCTCTGTTTCACTCCATAGATTCTGTTTGACCTGCTGAGTGTTTCCAGAATTTTCTATCTTTATATCTGTGGAATGTTTGCTGGCCTAAATTTATTGTTGTTGTCTTTCTGTCGCAGAGCACTCTGCATGTCCACCTCAGTTTTATGCCTCAAATCACATTTCCATTTACAAACCAAAATAGATGTAGCAGTGAAAGTCATCCCCTTGGACAAAGATGCAATTTTTCTTTCTCTGTTTGTTCATCAGATGTGGGCTTCACTGGAATGGCCAGCATTTACCGCCTATCCCTAACTGCCCTTGAAAAGGTGCTGATGAGCCTCCTTCTTGAACTGCTGCAGTTCTAAGGAGTGAAGATGCTTGATTGCATTGTTGTATACCTTGTCATCATAGTTTGATACAACTGAATGACTTGTTAGGCCATTTCAGAGGGCGATAAGATTCAACCATTTTGCTGTGGGTCTGGAGTATGCCATCCTCTGTATTCCTTATGACTCGGTGTATGTCCCAGATTTATTATTTTGAACAAAAACATCCTTCTTTGTACAGTTAAAAGTTACTCTCATTTTTCTGAAGGTCAGATAAAGATAAACATGAACACATGAGTTCCCACTGAAATAACAACAATTTAGTATTGGTCATACTTTAACCATAGTCCATTTTGTGCAGCAAATCATGCTTCTCTTCCCAGCACTTTGATTTGACCTTTCAGACACTGATGCTGATGATGGTTAAAGTTGAACCTGAATCAGTCTTTTTCTTTAAAAATTGCAATCCAAGTTAAAAATGCTTTCTGTGCTATCTCTTCAAATAACCCACGCATTTCCCCTCCACCCTTGTAAACTATTGCCCCGCCTCCAACCTCGCTTTCCTTTCCAAAGTCCTTGAACTTGCTGTTGCCTCCCAGGCTGATATTTCTCAGAACTCCCGTGTCTGATTCCTTCCAATCAGGTTACCCGCACCCCCCGCCACAGTACCGAAAAGACTCTTACAAAATCACAAATAAGATCCTATGTGATTTTGAGAAAAGTAAGCTAACCCTCCTCGTGAACCTTGACCAGTCTATAGGCTTTGACACAATTAATTGCAACAGCTTCCTGGAATGCCTCTACATCTTCATGCAGCTCTGTGGGACGGTACTTGCCTCGTTCCATTCTTATCTCTTTGGAGCCAGAGAATAACCCATACTCCATTCTCTTCCCATCCCAACTTGTTGTCCCTGGAGTCCCCCAAGAATTTATTTTGACTCTCTCCTATTTCTCATCAACATGCTGCGTTTTTGGTGGTGACACTGAAAGAAAAGACAAAATATCAGTTTTCACATACACACTGGCAACATTCAGTCTATTTCACCACCATCCCTCTTGACCCTTCTGCTATTTAAAATGCAAGACTGATTACCTTATACACCCTGTAATGAATAAGCAGAAATTTCTTCCAATTAAAACATTGGGAAAACTGAAACCATTTTCTTCGGTCCCTGTCACAAACTTAATATTTTGCCACCTACTCCATCTTGCTTCCTGGCAATTGTATGAGGCTGAACCAAACTGTTCACAACCTGATGGCAAGATGAGTTTTTGACCACATCTGCACATCTCTAAGACTGTGTATTTACACCTCCATAACATGACCCAACTCTGGCCCTGCTTCAGATCATCTGCTACTGAAACTCTCATCAATGCCTTTATTAACTCTAGACTTGACAATTCTAACACACTCCTGATAGGCCTTCCATGTTCAGCCCTCCATTAACTTTCACCAAGTCTTGTTCACCCATCACTCCTGTTCTCGCTAACCTATGTTGTCTCCCAGTTAAGCAATGCCTCAATTTTATAATTTTAACGCTTGCTTTCAAATCCTTCAGGGACTCACCCCTCCCTATCTCTAATTTCCTCCAGCCCTAGAACTCTTAGAGATATCTGGACTTTTCCAATTCTGACTTCTTGAGCATCCCCAATTTTAGTCAATCCACCATTGATGGCCTTGCCTCCAACTGCATGGGCCCTAAGCCCTGGAATTCCCTCCCTCAACCTCCCTCCTTGCTACCTCTCTCTCCACCTTGAAGATATTTGTTCACTCAGCCCTCTGACCAAGTTTTAGTCAGCTGTCCAAATATCTCTTTATGTGGCTTGATGTCAAAGTTTGTTTGGTAATGGTCCTATGAAGCACCTTGGGATGTTTTTACTATGCTAATAGCTCCAGCATTTACAAAGCACAGTTGGAGATGGGGTTTGAAATTGATCCACACTGGAAAGGTTTGGATAGAATCATAGGAAAATGTCTCTTAAGGGTATTCCAAATCTTTTTTAATTATTGGTGCCAAGTAACTCATGTTTGACACTCTTGTAGTACTGACACAATGCTGTATTATTCAAGGTACCCTCTTCAGATGAGATGAGAAACACTGGACGGGTCTGCCAATTCTTATTCTAATTTTTCAAATCCCCCCAGAACCTTGCCCCCTTGAACTTCCTCAAACCCTACAGCCCTCCGAGATCTCTGCATTGTTCCAATTCAGGCTCCTGGAGCATGCCCAATTTCAACTGCTCCATCATTGGCAACTGTGCCTTCAGCTGTTTAGACTCCAAGCTCTGGAATTCCCTTCCTAAATCTCTCAATCGCTGTCTCCTCATTTATAGCACACCTTAAAATCTATCGCTATGACCTCCTGTTGTGATATCTTTTTACGTAGCCTCATTTGATAACGCTTATGTGAAGCGTCATGAGACATTTCACTATGTTAAGGGCATGATATAAATGTAAGTTGCTGTTACTCCGATGGTTGAGGTTGACATTGAAGAACCTAATTAGGAGCAGGGAATTCATTCAGTGACAAAAATAAAAAATGCAGGAAAAATCCAGCAGGTCTGTCAGCATCTGTGGAGAGAGAAAGAGTTAAAGTTTCAAGTCCGTATGACTCTTCTTCAGAGCTAGAGAGAAATAGAAATGTGATGGATTTTATACTGCTTAAGAGGTGGTCGAGCAGGTGGAGCAAGATAGAAGCCTAGGGATAGGTGGGAGCTAAGGATAGATTGACAAAGATATCTTTCAGTGCTTTTTGGTCAAAAGTTCTGTTCGGCCAGCATCACCAAAAACATATCAAAAAGACATTAATCTTTATTGTAATTTGTGGGACTTTGCTGGATACAAAATAGTTGCCGCATTTGGCTGTAATCACTGCATTTCAGGAAGAATGCATTGCATGCGAAGTGCTTCGAGTACTTTGAGTGATGGAGGATATAAATTCAAATTTTTATTCCTAGAAGCAGCAAAAGGAGTGAAAAAGCACTAAAGCAAAGGAAGAACAAGAGAAAATATACATAACTCAAAAATATGTTACTAATTTGAACTTTTCATCTTGCGGAACTGGACTCAATACTTTAGTGTAGGTGACACATCAGAACTGTGGGAAATGCCGACAGCAAATCAATAGCAACACACATAGCTACACTTTTGCAAGATTTAGCTTACATTTATTTTCGCAGTCATCAATCTCTGGCAACAATGATTTAATTCATCGGTTTAGTAGCAGACATGAAGTCTAGCATTTTTAAAAAAAATCCCATTGATCCATTGATGTTTCAATGTGTGCACGGTCGTTATACATTATGGCTGTCAGTCCAGATTAGACAGGAGGTGGCAGTTTTCTGGAACGTAATTTAGTTTCTCATCAAGGAGGGAGCTTAAAGAGAAAAAAAAGCAATAAAAGAGAGCAGCAAGATCATTGTACAACATTGGGAAACTTGGACCAGAGTTAATGGCTGTGAGTTGGAGCCAGAAATGGGACAGCCATAGTGGGCCAAAGCTGGATTATTTCTAGGGCCAGCTTTATTCATTACAGTTTATATTAATGACTTAGATGAAGAGACAAAGAGCGATCTATCTAAGCTTGCTGATGATACAAAGCTAGGTGGAAAGCTAATCTGTGAGGAGGACATAGAGAAGCTGCAAAGAGATATACAGAGGTTAAGTGAGTGGGCAACAAGATGGCAGATGGATGAAAACACAGAGAAGTGTGAAGTTATTCACTTTGGTTGTAAGAATAAAAAGCTGAATACTTCTTAAACAGTGAAAAACTTGTAAGTGTTGATGTTCAAAGAGAGTTAGCAGAAAGTTAGCATGCAGGTGCAGCAAGCAATTACGTTGGCAACTGGCATGTTGACCTTTATTGAAAAGGATTGGAGTATAGGAACAAAGAAGCCTTGATAGAGCTGTACAGGGTTTTGGTGAGACCACATCTGGAGTACTGTATGCAGTTTTGGTCTCCACATTTAAGAAAAGATATACTTGTGTTGGAGGCGTAAACTGAATGCTCACTAAATTGGTTGCTACGATGAGTGCTTTTATTATTCATTCACAGGGTGTGGCTTCACTGGCTGGGCCGGCATTTATTGCCCATCCCTAGCTTCCCTTGAGAAAGTGGTGATGAGTGCCTTCTTGAACCGCTGCAGTCCATGTGGTGTGGTACTGTTAGGGAGGGTGTTCCAAGATTTTGACCCATCGACATTGAACATCCAGCGATATATGGTGAGTGACATGGAGGTGAACTTTCAGGTGGTGGTGTTCCCATCTATCTGCTGCCCTTGTCCTTCTAGATGGTAGTGGTCAAGGATTTGGAAGGTGCTATTGAAGGAGCCTTAGTGAATTCCTGCAGCACATCTTGTAGATGGTACACATTACTGCTACTGTGCGTCGGTGGTGGAGGAAGTGAATGTTTGTGGATGTGATGCCAATCAAGCAGGCTACTTTGTCCTGGACAGTGTCAAGCTTCTTCAGTGTTGTGGGAGCTGCATTCATCCAGGCAAATGGGGCGTATTCCATCACACTCCTGACTTGTGCCTTGTGGATGGTGGACAGGCTTTGGGGAGTCCGGAGGTGAGCTACCCATCGCAGGATTTCTAGCCTCTGACCTGCTCTTGTAGCCACAGTGTTTATATGGCTAGTCCAGTTCAGTTTCTGGTCAATGGTAAATCCCAGGATATTGATAATGGGGGATTCAGTGATGGTAATACCATTGAACATCAAGGGGCAATGGTTGGATTCTCTCTTGTTGGAGATGGTCATTACAAGACCGTGTGTAGCATGAATGTTACTTGCCACTTGTCCAGGTCTTGCTGCATTTGGACGTGGACTACTTCACTATGTGAGGAGTCACAGATGGTGCTTAACATTGTGCAATCATCAACAAACATTCCCACTTCTGACCTTATGATGGAAGGAAGATCATTGACGAAGCAGCTGAAGATGGTTGGGCTGAGGACATGACCCTGAGGAACTCCTGCAATGATGTCCTGGAGCTGAGATGACTGACCTCCAACAACCACAACTATCTTCCTTTGTAATAGGTATGACTCCAACCAACAGAGAGTTTCCCCCTGATTCCCTTTGACTCTAGTTTTACTAGGGCTCCTTGATGCCACATTTGGTCAAATACTGCCTTGATGTCAAGGGCAGTCACTGTCACCTAACCTCTGGAGTTCAGCTCTTTTGTCCATGTTTGAAGCAAGGCTGTATTGAGATCAAGAGCTGAGTGGTCCTGGTGGAACCCAAACTGGGCATTATTGAGTAGGTTATTGCTAAGCAAGTGCCACTTGTTAGCACTGTTGATGACCCGTTCCATTACTTTATTGATGATAGAGCGTAGACTGATGAGGCAGTAATTGGCCAGGTTAGATTCATCCTGCTTTTTGTGCACAGGACATACCTAGGCAATTTTCCACATAGCCGGGTTAGATGCCAGTGTTAAAGCTGCACTGGAACAGCTTGGCTAAGGGCACGGCAAGCTCTGGAGCCCAAATCTTCAGTACTATTGCCGGAATATTGTCAGGGCCATAGCCTTTGCAGTATCCAGTGTCTTCAGCCATTTCTTGATATCACATGGAGTGAATCAAATTGGCTGAAGACTGGCATCTGTGATGTTGGGGACCTCCGGAGGAGGCCGAGATGGATCACCCACTTGGCATTTCTGGCTGAAGATTGTAGCAATGCTTCAGCCTTATCTTTTGCGCTGATGTGCTGGGCTCCTCCATCATTGAGGATGAGGTTATTTATGGAGCCCACCCTACAGTGAGCTGTTTAATTCTCCCCCAGTATTCACAACTGGATGTGACAGAACTGCAGAGCTTAAATCTGATCCATTGGTTGTGGGATCGCTTAGCTCTGTCTATCACTTGCTGCTTATGCTGTTTGGCACGCAAGTAGTCCTATTTTATAGCTTCACCTGGTTGACACCTCATTTTAGGTATGCCTGGTGCTGCACCCCGCACGCCTTCCTGCACTCTTCATTGAACCAGGGTTGATCCCCTGGCTTGATGGTAATGGTAGAGTGGGGGATATGCTGGGCCATGAGGTTACAGATTGTGTTCAATCTCATTGAAACATACAAGATTCTGAAGGGGCTTGATAGGGTAAATACTGAGCGATTGTTTCCACTGGTTAGGGAATCTAAAACATGGGGGCACTGTCTTAGGAGAAGGAGTGATCATTTAGGACAGAGGGGAGGAGAAATGACATCACTTAAAGGGTTGTGAATATTTGGAATTCTCTGCCCTGGAGGGTTGTGAATGCTCCATTATTGAATACATTTAAGGCTGGGGTGGACAGATTTTTGTCTTTCATGGGATCAAGGGATATGGGGAACAGGTAGGAAACTGATTGAAGTTGAAGTCCAAGATCAGCCATGATCGTACTGAGTGGCGGAGCAGGCCCGACAGGTCTTATGGTCCACTTCTTGTGTTCTTAATCGAACTCCCCACACACCACTATCACCTCCACCCCCACCTAGCTCCATACGCCTCCTCATCCTCTCCAGACTGCCAGTCCAGAACACGCTTCTTTCCAAGTTCTGGAAGTGATCACATCAGAATTGATTGTTGAGTTTTGAGGGCTACCCTGAATGACTTATTCCTGGGGTCACATATTATTCCTTATTCCTAAGTGCCAGTTCTGTTGATGATAACCATATTGGGATCCATAAAACAAACAAGGTTGTTGCAGGCCACTGCTGGGATGAATGATTCATGATTTAAATCTTTTAAGGAACTGGGCAAGCAGACATAAGTATAATTTCAGGAGTTTCCTGATTTGCTGATTGTAATACAATGTAAATAGTACACAACAGTCTGTTTACAGCACTGAAACAGGCCAACGCCAGTGTTTCTGCTTCACGTGAGCTTCATCACAACTAACCCCATCAACATGTTCTTCTGTTCCTTTCCCCATCACATGCTTATCTGGCTTCTCTTTACATCTATGTATGCTATTCACCCTTGATGTAACAGGTTCCACATTTTCACCATTTTCTGGGTAAAGAAGTTCCTCCTTAATTCCCTATTGGATTTATTAGGGACTCTCTTAGCACTGAGTTCTGATCTCACCCACAAGCTGAAACATCTCTTATCTATCAATTAAGTCTTTTAATAACCACTGCACCTCGCAGCCATCCCTTGTCTGGAGCAAAAAGTCCCAGCCTGGTCAATCTTTCCTGCTAATGTTGATGGGTTTGGAACATACAAAAGAAGCAACAGTGAAACAGCAGTGATTTTGTTTGGGTAACGCAGGTGACATAGCACAGTGTGGATCAAGGCCAGTGTTGCTGCCAAACACTTTCTGCCTCATGTGATCAGCATCTTGAAAAGTGAGTGAGTGGAGCTGGCACCCCAATCCCTGGAAAAATCCAAGTGTCTGTTCACAGCTTTGGCATCATGTAAAAAAAAAAGACTTGGGTTTACATCGCACCTTTCATGACCCCAGGACATCTCAACATGCTGATGAAGTACTTGCCCACGTGTGGTCATTGTTGTCATGCAAGAAACAATGTAGCCAGTTTACACGCAGCAAACTTCCACAACAGCAATATGATAATGGCCAGATAATCTGTTTTGGTGGTGTTGCTTGTGGGATAAGTAGACAGAGATGACGAATTTTTTTTTATCTCAGAGAGTCGTTACTTTGTGTAATTCTGTTCCCCAGAAAGCAGTGGAGGCAGGATTATTGAATTTCTTCAAGCCACAGTTAGACAGAATTTTGATAGACAAGGGAATCAGTTGTTATGGAGGGGCAAACAGGAAAGTGGAATTGAGACCACAACCAGATCAGCCATGATCTTATTGAATGGCTGAATGGCCTACACCTGTTCCTAAGTCCTATGTTGGTATGTTTCTATGTCCAAGAAACATTGGCCAGGACACTGGGTGAACTCAACTGCTTTCCTTTGAAAGAGTGCCTTGGGATCTTTTCCCTCCACTAGAGTCAGGGGGCAGAATTTTGCCCTAGGTTGGCAGGCGGGCCCCACCAGCTCAGTGGCGGGCGGGCAGTTGAACTCCACCGCCGAAGCGGGCCCTGCTGCCATTTTAAGTGGGCAGGCCAATTAAGGCCTGCCCAGTGGTCTGCCCAACGGGAAGCGCTATGTGCTTCCTGTGTGGGAGGGGAGGGATTCCCCAACTGTCAAAGTGTGCTCTTTCGCTCTTTTTGCTGCCTGTTCAGCCTTACGGTTGGTGGGCAGGCAAAAATGCCAAGCAGCCTTTGCACTTTTTTGGAAGCCTCATCCACGTTTGGGGCGAGGTTTCCAAAAGCAAATAAAAATAAAATTAAAACTTTAACTTTTCATTTATAACATGTCCCTACTCATGTGAGAGAATCCCACAAGGGGACATGTTTCATTACATTTTTATTTTTTTAAGTATTTTTTTTCACATGTCTTCATTTCCCTTGGGCAGCTTTATGTAGTGTGCACTCGCACGCATGCGTGAAGGTCATGCTCGCCTGGCTCACAATCCTCCACCCACCTGCACTGGCCGTGCTGAGTGCTGCCATTCGCATTTCACACTGGGCGGGCCTTAATTGGCCTGCCAGCATAAAATTGCCTTTCAGGCCCAATCACAGACAGCGGTGCTTCCTGAACACCCCCGCCCACTCCCGCCAAGCCCGCACACCAAGGGCAAAATTCTGCCCATTGACACCAGGCAAAGCACGTTTGACCGTACGAATTCAGAATGAAGTTCCTTGCAATTTAGTTCCTTTGCAAACACAGTTGTAGGCTTACAGGCTGGTTAGATCTTAAATGCCTCTGCCTTACACGCACAAACTCCTTTCTATTTAAACCTTTGAATGTAAATTTTCCATTGTATCATGAGGCTTTTAGCGTTACATCTCCTAACAATAATATTCTTTCATTCCACCAACTTTATTAGGAAGCTGAAAAAAAATGCATTGCTTGGCATCTTCTAGCTAAGTGCAATATTTTATTCCCACTCTTGAATGCTTTATTCAACAAATACAAAGTTATACTTTACCTTCTTTCCTCCTTACATATATCTAAATAATATCTCAAAACTACTATACATCAAAGCACCCAGACTAGCTGGCTCTTATCCAACTAAGACACACACAGTCAAACACATAGACACAGACTCCACTACAATTCCATTTTAAAAATAATTTCCAATAACATTATAGACATTAAGATCTCTTCATGACACATGGCCGACAAGTCAACGTTTGATGTACAAGCAACTACAACGGAAAGGGACCCTGCATACACTCTGGTGCCCAGACTTCTGATGTTGTTTTACATTGGCGCGGTCATTGGATGAGGAAACCCAATGGGATATCATAGCTAAATCTATTCTGTATTGACCTAACCTTCCATTGTAGGCAAATTAAAATAATGTTTCAAATTAAATAAACCCTTTATTCGAAGTTTCAAAAGCAAATTAAATGTTGCACCAGCCATCATGATTTTCATTCCTCATTGGAAAGAGCAAAGTATACCCAGAAGGGTTTATACATAATTAGTTCCCACAGTGCTACAGTCAGAAACCCCTGTGGTTTGATGTAGCCTTCAGCTTTATGGCACTGAGCACTTGATGCAAGGCAGTCTGTATGTAATTGACAGGCAGAACAGATCAATGAGCAGCTCCCAGCTGGTAGGAATGAACACAGAATATGTGCACACAATACACACGCACCAGCACAAACAATAGGGGAGAGGGGACCTCATGGTTGGCTACAGCATTTCAGATGAATTTGTACACATCTGGAGGAACAAAACTTTTGTATACATGAATAAAGCATTCTTCATGATAGGTTCATTATCTTTGAGATAATATTTCCATGCAAATTAGGTGAAAAGATTCGTTTAACTGCAAGCTGATTGAAAAGGCAAACACTATTGTAGCTCCTGTTGTTAATGTTGAAAGGAAAAGTGCATTAAGTTGAATAATTGCAGAATGTTAAATGTTATGCAGTGAAAATGGCTACAAGTGCTTGTTCAAGGTGCCATTTGAGCAAAGCCTAATGATGGTGTATAAGGGAAGTTAGATCTAAAATGTTTCTTTTTCTCTAGTCAAGTGTTCCATTCCCCTTTCCCTCAGCCCCACCATTAGTGTTCTTTCTGCCTCTCCTGATAGAGCTGACTCCTGTTCAGGATGACTTCCATAGCCACTGTCAGCCCTCCAGAAGGAATTGAAATATCTGACCTACTGGGAGTCCAAAATGGAATCCATCCATCCTCAACAGAATCAGCTTGGCAGCACTAAGCTTGTGTCTGGGGACTTAATTGGTAATTATAATTTAACTTGTTGATCTTTGTGATCATACAGGTCGTAACCCGTCTGGGAGGTATGTGTGTCTACATGCATTCAAGAGACAGAGGGTTGCCTCTTGCATTTAAATTGGACTGAAATCATCTTTTAAAACACCAACTCTTTGAAGTTACTTATTCTTCTGGCACCTGTAGTGCCACAGTGGTCCTTCTTCGTGTCATGGAAGGCATTTGTAACCTTCTCCAGCACCTCAGTTTCAGGTTAAATGGAGTTAAGTAAGGAATTAATTACCTTTTCATCATTGATGCTGAAATTTTTGGTAAGATGGCGAAGGTACACATCCCATTCTTAGAACGGGCATCCAATTTTAGATTGCAAGAGCTGCTCATAAAGAAACTAATGCAGGGTTATCAACTGGCCCTTACTATGAAAATACAGGACATATATCAGTAATATTTCTAACTATAACTGCTCAAAGTTATTATTGAAAAATAGTAACACATCAATCAATTTAATGCCAATTGGCACAAGAGTTTGCCATGATCTTGATTCAAGGGATATAGTACCAATGCTATTCAAAGCATAGAATGAACCTAATTATCACCTGATATTGACCTTTGTACAGCACTTATGACAGCAGTCACTAAATTCTAAGAAGGCATGGAACACTGGCTGATTTTTTCTCCCCCCCCTCACCAGTCTGGGGAACTGAACCAAGATGTAGCACTACAATGCCTGCCCTGGTTAAGATCAGCTAACTCAGCCTGGAGCATGGATGAAGCCTATGGCATTCCTTTGGTGTGTGCCTCAGCTTGATTAGTGGCTCTGAGCAATTCAGGGGGCTGAGCATCGAGATAGTGATTGCATTACAGACACAATATTATTACAAACCTGGCAATACTCAGGTGTGTAACAATCATTATCACATTCCAAAGTTCCTCCTTTTTGTTTGCTTGAGACAACACTGGGGAAGAACAAGAAAGCTCTGTGCAGTGATTTAGGGGGTCATTGACACCTTCACTCGTTGCATGGAAGTCTGAACTTTTTGTTCACAGCATTGTTACAGCACCAAAGGAGGCTATTCAGTCTGTCGTGTCTGTACGGCCTCTCCATAGGAGCAATTTACCAAGCACTCTAAAATTTAAAAACACAGAAAATGCTGAAAATGTGCAACATCCTCTGTGAAAATTGCTGAAAGTCAGAGACCTATTGTAGAACCTGCCTGATTTTCATCCTGATAGATTTCAATGGGTTATACAATACACGGGTGAACCATTCCACCAAATCACCCCTCGGGCACTGATGTTGAAAGTTACCCCACGCTCCCCCATTATGGCTGTCTTCATTAAAATCATAAACTCATTCCATGGCACTATTTCAAGAACACTCAGGAGTTATTCCAATATCCTGCTCAATATTCCTCCCTGATTCATACAATGGCTAATGGCTCAATAATTTGATAGAATTGTTGTTTGTGAGATGTTCCTGGCACAAAATAATTACTGCATTTGCTTATGTAACAACAGCACACTTCAAAGTAATTCTTTTGAGTGAATTTCTGTGATGAAGCATTCTGTAAATGCCTTTTTCCCACCTTAGCTGGGGTTTTGGCATGGGACATCTTTCTGGATGACAGAGAGAGAGAGAAGAGGAGAAGTCTACTGGGTGAGAATTAGGGGAAATGAAGCAATTTAAACTTGCTGAGAAAAATTGAATTCATAATATAATGAATTATGTAGCATCTTTGAACTAACATTGACTCCTTGGTTTGTCATTCTTAAGGTATTGATTTTCTGATGTTAACTGAGCTGAAGCTAACACTCGTCATCTGACAACACTACAGGAACTTCAAGGTCAGTCATGATTCAGGTCAAGCATGATGCTACATCCCTGTTGCAATGAGCCAAATGTAAGGATTAGGAGAGTGAATGCACTTAACTTCACCACGCAAAGCTGTGTTGACTTCTGAGATTCTTTGACTTGATTTATGTCATGAGGGAAATATAGTTTTGGTTGCCTGACTGTGTGATATTACCATATGAACACTTAGTACATTTCTATCAGATGCCTCTGTCCACCACAGAGGAGCTAATCTGTTAAGTAAGTATTTACAATACAGAAGCAGGTTACTTGGCTCAACAGGTCCGTGCTTGTGTTTATGTCCCACATGAGCTTAACCACTGTCAATGTCTTCTTAATTACATTGTTAAGGTTTAATAGCAATTACATTGCTAAACAGGTGATAGGTATTTGTACCCCTATAAATGGGGATAGCTGGGACATTGGGGTGTTGGAGTGCTGTTGGCTGTGCATTAAGTAAACAAATTCTTTCCAGCAAAGAAAGATTGATTTAGTTTTTAGCTTTGCCAACCAGTGTGGATCCAACTAACAACCATCCTTATTCATCTAACAGTTAGATTCTAACTCCAACAATATAATCTTCTGTTCCTTTCTCCCTCAGGTGCTTATCTAGCTTCCCCTGAAATACATCTGTACTATTCACTGTATACTACACTCTGGTCGCAGGTACCATATTCTAACCAATCAGGCTATGAACATACAAACATATGAATTAGGAGCAGGAGTAGACCACTCGGCCCTTCGAGTCTGCTCCTCCATTCAATAAGATCATAGCTGATATGAATGTAATGTCAATCCACGTTCCTGCCTATCCCTGGTTACCTTTCACCCCCTTGTTAATCAAGAATCTATCTAGCTCTGCCTTAAAAATATTCAAAGACTCTGCTTCGACCGCCTTTTGAGGAAGAGGGTTCCAAAGACTCACTACCCTCTGAGAGAAAAAATTTCTCCTCATTTCTGTCTTAAATGAACGACCTCTTATTTTTTAACAGTGACCCCTAGTTCTAGATTCTCCCACACAAGGAAACATCCACATACACCCTGTCAAGACCCCTCAGGATATTAAAGGTTTCAATTAAGTCGCTTCTTACTCTTCTAAGTTCCAGTGGATACAAGATTAACCTGTACAACCTTTCCACATAAGACAACATGTCCATTCCTGGTTTTAGTCAAGTTAACCTTCTCTGAACTGCTTCGAATGCATTTTCATCTTTCTTTAAATAAGGATAAATGTTTTGTTCAGCCAGGTAGGTGAAGCAGGGGTGGTGGAGAAAGTGAAGGCATTCAGCAATTAAATAACCAAGGAAAACAAAAGGTTATAAAAGGAATTGGTAGCAAATCATCCAACAGGTAAACATCTGGCTGTATCGAATGAATGAGGTTCATAACAATGGAAAGTACAAGACAAAAGAAATGAAAGCCTGGTTGACAATCAATTGACAGCATATTAGGAGACATGGGACATGGAAGTAGAATTTGAATTTGGAGATCACCTTTGTGATGGAAGAACAGACAGGTCAGGAAGAACCTTGAAAACACTAAGTAGAAAGCTGTGAAACCAATGTAAATGGGTCAATGGGGTGAGCAATCTGTGCACCTATTGAGATGGACACTAAACTGGGATGATCCGCTATTGAATGTTTGGGATTATGGCAGTATCATAATCATTCATAAAGAAAGGACCAATCTGATAAAAAGATTGCCCCACAGGGATTTTTCTGTGAGCCTGCACCTGCAGCGACGAGTCAAATGAACAGCGAGCATGGGTTGGTGAATCAGAGCTACCATGTTGTACCCTTTCTCAGACGCTTGCTCCTTTGAGTGCAGCTTCCCGACTACTATAGAGGAATTACATGGTAAATTCCATTGCAGGAACTCTCCAGAAAAGACGTAGTCAAGCACCAGTGGATGTGAAAGCAGAGTGTTCCTCCCGACTGTGAACTATGTGGCTTAGGTGAAAAGTTTACTTGGAAACTTCTGGGGGAGAGTGTCCAACCAAGCAATGTATGGAATCTCTGAGCCTGCAATGACCCTATAGCCAAAATGACTGAAAAGAAGTCATCATTACACCGCCCTGGTAAAAATGTGCCTTCAGCACTGTGTTAAGTCCTGATCACAGGGAGACTCTTTACTGTTGGAAAGAGTCACAAGGCTGATCCCTGCCATCAGACAGCTGAGCTATGAACACAGTGGGTAACTAAGACAAAGTATTGCAGGGGTATTTCCTGAGCAAACAGCACATAAAAGGCAAATCCGGAGCACTGTTTCAAATTAAACTGTGATAGCAATACAAGGAGACACCCTATTTTGCAGTGCAAATGTGGAGGTGACTCCAGGAAGTTCTTCATACATTGGGTGGAATCTTCTGCTTTTTCTGGTGGCAAGCTTGGAGGTGGGAAGGGCATTTAATTTGAGAGGGATGGTGGCATACCTGAACCCTGCTGTCTTCCTGTTTCCACCAGAATTAAGGTCTCGGTGGTAAGGCCCATGTTCGACTTTCCCACACCGCTGCCAATTGAGGCCCTTAAGGGTATTAACCCAGCTGCAGGCTGGCCTTTTAAGGTGTAGTGTGCACGGCAGCTAAAACTGTACAGTCAGCTTGCCACCTCCCGAGGGGGTGGGGGTGTGGAGGGACTAAGCATCGAGAAAGCGGGGCCCACTGCCCTCCCTGCAAAACATTACACTCCTACCACCATTCCCCAGCATTACTGACCTGTGGCAGGGTCAGGGGTCGCGGGGAGAAGGATGCAGGAGTGCCAGCAGTAGGGGCAGAGGTAGCGGGGGTGGGGTTGACTGAGCCGGGCCCTGCTTTCCCGGTATCCAGTCCCATGACCATCCTGCCAACATTACTCACCTGTGGCCCAGGTTGCTACATGTTCCTGAGACTCCAGTGCCTGTCCTTCCAGTAGCAGCCACGTACTCCCCAGTGACACTGATGAGCAAAAGAGCTGCCAGCCTCTGATTGTCTGCCAGTTCTTGGTAGGTGAGACTTCTGCCCCCAGGCTCTTGATTCCAGGGGTAGGCCCACCAGTGGCCTCACTAATGACTGATAGGTTTGGAATTTGGTGGGCATTCCCAAAAAGGCAGCGCGGGTCTCTCACTGGTTCTTCCAGCTGACAGGCAAGATCCCAAACGTTTCAACAAGCTGCTGCCCATAGAATGAACTTCTAGATAAATAATTAGAGTCAACCACCTTCAAGTCATTGAGCAAACATTTGATGCATTGATAGGGGATTCTAGAATCTTTCTGAATCATTGGGCTGGGATGGCCCAAATAAATTTCTTACCGCACTCATGAGTTGCTCTGCATAGTCGCCTCAGTTGAAAAATTTTACAAAGTTTGACAAATTTTGCCCCAAAATGCAAGTGAATTCTTTGACTTCTGCACTCATCCTAGAATGTTACTGGTGATGTTTGAGTATCAATGGGAGAGAGGTGGTGATCCAGGGTAAAACCTCATCTCAGTCTTTTTAGTTCTATTTCCTCTGCTATGAAACTCAATTAATCATTTTTTTGCAACCATTTAACAAATGTAGTTTCACTGCTGATGCTCTTCAGAGCAATATTCAATATGATCAGATTTTCATTGGGGTAATTCTAATGCCCAAGAATAAATGGGTGTGGATCAGGTGTGAAGTAAATATAAGAACATTTTTAAACCCACGCCAGCTCTACTTCATCCCACCCACTTCTGGTTTTAACCCAGTTGGGTCGGGTCAGGCATCTGATCCACTCTCAGGAAGTGGGTCAGTCACTGAAATATTTTAAGAAGCCTGTGTGCCTTCAACTCCCACCACACGGTTGTCTCTGATCCCCAACTCCCAGGAGAATCGCCCCATGGTGATTTGGACTCCTCCAAACCTTTATCTCTGACCCTTCCTTGAGCTCCAGCTACCAGGCAATAATTGATCCCAATCTTCATAATCTCTGAAAGCCTCTCACCTCATCTCTAATATCTTCCCCACTGACAATCTTCGACTCCCCCTATTCACCTGGTATCCATTCCCCAGCACTCGGTCGGACGGGAAACTAACTGAAAATATTTACAGCAAGTCGCGGTTACATTTATTTCTTAGGATGGTTTCACATTCAAAAATTCTACCCCTGCAGCACTCTTCACAGCTCTGAAAATATGGGAGCCTATGTATTGGTGGAAAACTGCTTGCTGTGATGTTACAGCTGAGGTGTATCTCAGGGGAAAGTTTCTACGTTTCCAGGAGAATAGTTTCCAGCACATCAATCTCCGTTGACTTTGGTCAATTCGATCTGAATTAGGGGAGGCGATGACATAGTGGTATTGTTGCTGGACTAGTAATCCAGAGACCCAGGGTAATACTCTGGGGAACCAGGTTCAAATCGGTTCAAATTCCACCATAGCAGATTTTGGAATTTGAATTCAATAAAAATCTGGACTTAAAAGTCTAGTGATGACCATGGAACCATTGTTGTAAAAACCCTTCTGGCTCACTAATATCCTGAGAAAATCTGTCGTCCTTACCTAGTCTGGCCTACATGTGACTCCAGACCCACAGCAATGTGGTTGACTCTTAAGTGCCCTCTGAAATGTTACTCAGTTGTAACAAACTGCTACAAAAATCCCAGGAAGGAATGAAACTGGACGGATTGCTTGGCATCGACCTAGGCATCAGAAATGATAACAGCAATCTCAGCCCTGTCAACCCTGCAAGGTCCTCCTTACTAACATCTGAGGGCTAGTGCCAAAATTGGGAGAGCTGGCTCACAGATTAGCCAACCAACAGCTTGACATAGTCATCCTCACAGAATCTTACTTACAGATCATATTACAGATCATATCTCAGACATCACCATCACCATCCCTGAGTATGTCCTGTCCCAACGGAGGACAGGCCTAGCAGACGTGGCGGCACAGTTGTATACAGTCGGGAGAGCATTGCCCTGGGAGTCCTCAACATCGACTCCAGACCCCATTAAGACTCATGGCATCAGATCAAACATGCGCAAGGAAACCTCCTGCTGATTACCACGTACCGCCCTCCCTCAGCTGATGAAACAGTACTCCTCCATGTTGAACACCACATGGAGGAAGCACTGAGGGTGGCAAGGGTGCAGAATGTACTCTGGGCAGGAGACTTCAATGTGCATCACCAAGAGTGGCTTGGTAGCACCACAACTGACCAAGCTGGCCGAGTCCTAAATGATTGGGTCTGCAACAGGTGATGAGGGAACCAATAAAAGGGAAAAACATACGTAACCTCATCCTCACCAATCTGCCTGCCGCAGATGCACCTGTCCCTGACAGCGTCGTTGGAGTGACCACTGCATGCACAATCATTGTGGAAACAAAATCCTGCCTCCACATTGAGAATACCCTCCATCATGCTGTATGGCACTACCACCATGCTGAATGGGATAGATTTTGAACAGATCTAGCAACTCAAGACTGGGAATCCATGAGGCGGTGTAGGCCATTAGCAGCAGCAGAATTGTACTCGAACACAATCTGTAACCTCATGGCCTGGCATATCCCCCACTCTACCATTACAATCAACCCTAGTTCAATGAAGAGTGCAGGAGGAAATGCCAGGAACAGAACCTAAAAATGAGGTGTAAACCTGGTGAAGCTATAACGCAGGACTACTTGCATGGCAAACAGCATAAGCTGCAAGTGATAGATAGGTCTAAGCAATCCCACAACCAACAGATCAGATCTAAGCTCTGCAGTCCTGCCACATTCAGCCGTGAATGGTGGTGGGCAATTAAACAACTCACTGGAGGAGGAGGCTGGACAAATATCCCCATCCTCAATGATGGAGGAGCCCAGCACATCAGTGCAAAAGATAAGGCTGAAGCATTTCCTACAATTTTCAGCCAGAAGCACTGAGTGAATGATCCATCTCAGCCTCCACTGGAGGTCCCCAGCATCACAGCTACCAGTCTTCAGCCAATTCGATTCACTCCACATGATATCAAGAAACGGCTGAATGCACTGGATCCTGCAAAGCCTATGAGTGTGACAACATACGGTTATAGTACGGAAGGCTTGTGCTCCAGAACTTGCCGCGCCTCTAGCCAAGCTGTTCCAATACAGCTACAACACTGGCATCTACCTGGCTGGAAAATTGCCCAGGTATGTCCTGTCCTCAAAAAGAACAAATCCAATCCGGCCAATTACCGCCCCATCAGTCTACTCCCGATCATCAGTAATGGAAGGAGTCATCAACAGTGCTATCAAGCGGCACTTGCTTAGCAACAATCTGCTCACTGAAGCCCAGTTTGGCTTCCGCCAGGGCCACTCAGCTCCTGACCTCATTACAGCCTTGGTTCAAACTTGGACAACAGAGCTGAGCTCCCGAGGTGAGGTGAGAGTGACTGCCCTTGACGTCAAGGTAGCATTTGACCGAGTGTGGAATCAAGGAGCCCTAATAAAACTGGAGTCAATGGGAATTGGGGGAAAACTCTCCACTAGCTGGAGTCATACCTAGCACACGTGGTTGTCAGAGGTCAGTCATCTCAGCTTCAGGACATCACTGCAGGAGTTCGTCAGAGTAGTGTCCAATGCCCAATCATCTTCAGCTGGTTCATCAATGACTTTCCCTCCATCATAAGGTCAGCAGTGGGGATGTTCACTG
This sequence comes from Carcharodon carcharias, assembly GCF_017639515.1. Lineage (NCBI taxonomy): Eukaryota > Metazoa > Chordata > Chondrichthyes > Lamniformes > Lamnidae > Carcharodon > Carcharodon carcharias. The sequence goes on along the minus strand of NC_054483.1, from coordinate 21,682,780 downwards.
ATGATTACACAATGTTCAGCACCATTCGCGACTCCTCAGATACTGAAGCAGTTCATGTCCAAATGCAGCAGGACCCGGACAATATCTAGGCTTGGGCTGACAAGTAGCAAGTAACATTCATGCCACACAAGTGCCAGGCAATGACCATCTCCAAGAAGAAAGAATCCAACCATCGATCCTTGATGTTCAATGGCATTACCATCACTGAATCCCTCACTATCAACATCCTTGAGGGTTACCATTGACCAGAAACTGAACTGGACTAGCTATATAAATACTGTGGCTACAAGAGCAGGCTAGAAATCATGCAACAAGCAACTCACCTCCTGACTCTCTAAAGCCTGTCCAGCAACTACAAGTCAGGAGTGTGATGGAATACTCCCCACTTGCATTGATGAGCTCACAACACTGAAGAAGCTTGACACCATCCAGGACAAAGCAGCCTAAATGATTGGTACAACACCCACAAACATTCACTCTCTCCACCATGAAAGCACAGTAGAAGACTTGGGGACCATCCACAATATGCATTGCAGGAATTCACCAAGACTCTTTCAACAGCATCTTCCAAACCCACAACCACTAACATCTAGAAGGGCAAGGCAAGCAGATAGATGGGAACTCCACCACCTGGAAGTTCCCCTACAAGTCACTTGCCATCCTAACTTGGAAATATATCGCTGTTCCTTCACTGTCACTGGGTCAAAACCCTGGAACTCCCTCCCTAACAGTGCTGTGGGTGTACCTTCACCACATGGACTGCAGCAATTCAAGAAGGCAGCTTACCACTGCTTTCTCAAGGGCAACTAGGGTTGGGCAATAAATGCTGGCCCAGCCAATGAAGCCCACATCCTGTGGATGAATAAAAAAAATTGAAGACTTCAGGCTGCCAAGGAAAAACCTGCAATAATTTACATGTTGCTGGAGGAAGGCAAGTGGGGTGAAAACACATGGGTTGTGCCAATAAGAATCTTTTAATGCTCTGAACGACTTGCTGAATTCTGACAGCAAAACAGATAACTGGGTTAAGATCAAGGAGAAAGCAATGTGCCATTGAGAGGTGGCCTGTCAGTTTCCACTGGTGGAACAGCTGGCAATCCAGTAATTGGAGGCACCAGGTAACTTTGTGCTGCCATTTTTTTCCCTGACAAATTACATCTAAAACATTTTAACTCCAAAAATGTAAACAGTCTAAATCTTGTCATCCACATTTTCTCCTATTGTTCCTTAATTTCTCAAGGTTTATTTGCATTTCTCGACATCCATTTTTTCTGCTGAATTTAACCTATCTCATCTTGGCTAATTTTATTCCTTGAGAAATAAGTTTGAAATCCTCCATGTAAACGTCTCCAGGCTCCCAACATTCACATTGGAGCCCAGAGAAGGCTTGCTAAAATTGGATATCTGCTAGCTGAAAATCAACTGTCAAGGCCAGTTTCTTCAAACATGCCAAAGCCCAGACTCAGAAGACTGATTTGCAACCATGTCGAACTTTGATTCATTTTCTTGCGAAGGCAAAAGATAAGACAGCTGCCAAACTAGCAGACTCCAGAGTCCAGCAGACTCCTGGTGGACTCCAAGCGCAAAGCAGCCTCTTGGCAAGTAGACTTTCTGAAAAGCAAACCATGCTGGCTGAAAAGAAAGAACTTTTGCTCATTTTTGCACCACTCACACATTCTCGATGTCTCAGTGCTTCACAGCCCATGACTTACTTCTGAAGTATAGTCAATTTTTTCTGTCCAAATTATTTATAGCACTGAAACAGACCATTTGGCCCAACAAGCCCATGCTAGTGTTTATGCTGCATACAAGCCTCCTCTCAACTCCTTCACCTAACCCCATCCTTCTATTCCTTTCTCCCTCATGTGCTTATCTAGCTTCCCCTCAAGTGCATTTAGGTAATTTGCCACAACTAATCCTTATGAGAATGCCTTCAACATTCCAAACATTCTCTGTCGAAAGCAGTTCTTCCAAAATTCACTGTTGGATTTAATAATGAGCAACTTATATTTATGGCACTTAGTTCTCATCTGGCCTGCAAGTGGAATATGTAGTCAAATGCAGCAGGTAATTTGCACGCAAAGTCCCACAAACAAAAGATGTATGGGAACACCACCACTTTCAAGTTCCCCTCAAGGCACTCAACACCCTGACTTGTAAATATATCACTGTTCCTTCACTGTTGCTCTGTCAAAATCCTGGAACTCCCTCCCTAAAAGCACTGTGGGTGTCCCGACAATACACGGACTGCAGTGGTTCAAGAAGGTGGCGCGCTACCATCTACTCAAGGACAATTGGAGATAGGCAATAAATACTGGCCCAGTCAGCAACACCCGCATCCCATGAATGAGTAAAAAACACAGGTGAGATGACCAAACAATATTACAAAAGCAAGAAGATGAATCAAAGTTTGACTTGTTTGCAAATTAGTCTTCTGAGTCTGGGCTTTGGCATGTTTGAGGAAACCGGCCTTGACAGTTCATTTTCAGCTAGCAGATATCCAATTTTGGCAAGCCTTCTCTGAGCTCCTATGTGAATGGTGGGAGCCTTGAAACACTTACATGTAGGATTTCAAACTTACTTTTCAAGAAATAAAATTAGAAATATGATTGTGGCATTCTGGCTATAGATATATTGACATGATATACTCAAACTGAAATCAACTTTTTTTGAGTTTTTACAATTGATTTAGTTGACGTAAACAGTCTTTGTGCATGTGTTAGAACAGTGGCCTGGCTTGGATTGATAGTGGGGAGAAATGACAGCTGCTGTGATGATTTCTGCACACTGTTTGCTGGCTGATGGCTTTTCTTGAATGTCACATCCTAAAGAATAGCAATTAATGTATAAACAGAAGAAAACAAAGAATTTTCAGTGCTACCTGATGCTCAGTTATCAGAATAGTCGGCAATGAATAAAATGAGACTCAATGCAGTCACATTCTACAAGATTTGCTTTTCAAAGAGTTGGAAATGGCACTTCCAAGCTCATCTGTCTGGAGTTTTGGTCGTAGTCCTTGCTCATTAATTAAGGGAGACAAAAGGAGGACAGCACAAGATGTATCCCATCTCACGAGCAAGTCATTGTGCAATTTTTACAGTGTACAGTGACGTTAACTAATGTCTGTTCTCAAGAAATATATCGTAATCATGCTGATAGCAATTCTATTGTCTCTGCTTGTGGAAAAGATGTATAAAAGCTCAATGGGTTTCAAAGTTAGGGCAGCATTGGGAGAGGAAACTGAAATTTGTTGAGAGAGATAAGGATCCAGATGTTAACGTGCACAGATCATTCAAAATTCATGACCAATGCAGAGAAGTTATAGCCAAAGCAAATAATCTGAGTGTTGAGCTGTTTTTACAGAAGCATTGAGTATAAATCAAAGGATGCCATTTCTAGCTTTGTATAGGTCATTAGTTAAACAGAGGACTGCACCCAGTTTTGGACCCTGTCACAACATGGATGATATAATTGCCTTGAAAAATGTTAAGGGGAGATCCACAAGAATCTTTCCCAGTTTAAAAATCATAAGATACTCAGTATGGTATAAGGTGCCTATCTGTATGAATGTTAAAATCCCTAGGAAAATCACTCTGCCATTGCGACATCCTTGTTGAGTCTCTGCATTTATTCTGCCACTTCACAGCTGCTAGCAGGGAACCTATATGCAGCTCCCACAACAGTCTGTAATCCTTTTCTATTTCTATCCATAAAGTTGCCACTGGCTGTTTACCTCTCATTACATCCTCTTTTATTATCCATATGTTATCCTCAATTTCAGAGGTTACACCAGTTTCCCCATCTTTCCTGCAGACCTTATACCGTCCAAGTCCTGATCATATTGTAGCCATGCCTCAGCAACGGTACCATATTGTAACCACTCAGTTGAGTTTGCACTGCAATTCAATTTGTTCTTCACACTCCATGCATTTTTCAGGAGCATTTAATTGGCCACACACTCTAATGCGTTTTTCTCACACATTTCCCATTTCTCTCTCCTGATTTGATTACTTCAGTTGAAAACAATACACGACTGATAGTGCTGCATTGTGTGAGGTGCCATACTTTGGATGAAAATTACATAAAGGCGCTCACCTCTGAGAGAGAAGGTTGAAGTCCTACTCCAGAAACATAATCACTGAAGTCTGGGCTGACACTCCAGGGCAGTACTAAGGGAGTGCTGCACCGTCACCAGTGCCGCATTTCACATGACGCCCTCAGGCAAGGCCCCATCTATTCTTTCAGATGGATGTAAAAGATTCATGGCATTATTCACAGAAATGCAGGAGAGTTCTTACTAGTGGTTTGGCCAATAGTTATCTCTCAATCAACAGTATTAAAACAAATTACCTAGAAATCATCACAGGCTGTTGTACAAGTTTGCTTGCGCAAAATGACTGCCACATTTCCTGTATTACAACAGTTATTACACTTCAAAAAATAAGCTATTTTTGTCTTTCTTTTCTTTATAATGCCTTTAGTGTATGTTTTACTGGTTCCTACATTACTGAAACAAGTTCAGTTGGCTTCAGCTGGTGAAATACTTCACTAATTTCCTGTTAGATGGCATTTTATAGCTGCTGCGCGACTTCAACAATTGAATTATTGAGTTTAATCTACTGTTTAAGTGGAGAGACCAGCCACAGAACTCACCAATACTCCAACAAACATAATGAACTCACCTCATTGTTACTCTTCCTGTAATCGCTGCTCTGTTTCCCCTTAGTTTTAGTTCTTATGAATAGTTCTTATCTGCAACTCTCCTTATGAGACCTTTGCAAAAGTTGGTCTTCAGAGACTTGTAGTAAATCTCAGTCTTCATAGAACACTGTAGGTTTCTCCCCAAAGTATTATTCGTTTCACAGCCCTATTTATTATTGCATTGATTGGAACCCGATTTACTTGAATTGACTGCTTTCTTTGTTAAAATGCTTCTTGTAAGTATTTACAATGGATTTTTCGGTCGCTGAGAAATACCAGAGATTCTTTCAGTTAATTGAGACAGCAGCTTTATAATTGATGGGTAGCACACTGAGGAAAATGAGGTTTTCCTTGCAATACAGTGGGTCAGAGCTATTTTTATGTCCAAATTCAAGAAAAACAAATAAAAGCCACTGATATAATTGGGATATTTGTTACTTTGGACAGATTCTAACACTCAGTAAACTGGACATGAAAGCCTTCTGCTTCATTTAATGTGCATAGCACATTGTCTCAAGGATGAAAGACACTTGGGTAACTAAAAGCTATTGGCCATCCCTCCTTATACCACCTTTTTTAACTCAACATTCATTTTTCTCCCTTTTACATTGAGGGCCATATTTCTACATTAAAGGCGTTATCAATACAAATTGTTATTTTTGATTCATACAAATCAAGACAGAAACTCAGACAAACCTCACTTCTACCATTGTGAATCCAAGCATTCCTTTGCCTCAGTTAGAAGTGATATAACATATTTTAAATTCCACAAGGACATTCCAGAATCCCTAGGTAATTACCAGATCCTATTCACTCTTTATTCAATTTTCCCTATTTACCATTGTGTCTTGTTATTGTGATTGCTGCTGACCATAAATTTTTGATTAAACTAAATCGGGAGGATGTTTCCCCTTTGGGTGCAATCATGAAGTAATGTCTCAAATTTCTTCCCAAACTCATTTACATATTTGCTAACATAAAATCTTCCACAAACCAACAAAATCGGACAACATAATTGGGCATATTTGTTTCATCTTTGCAGTAAAAAGAATTCATTTACGTTTTTAAGAGAGTGGTAACCTGATGCAGTTATATTAGCACAGCTGAAAATGGGTTTATCACAATCATTTTTCATGAGTGTCAAGTCTGAAAAAGACATGATAAATAACTACACTCAACATTTTACTGGTTTCATTCCAGTACATTACTCGGTTTTAGTCAATATTTTATATTTTAAAACTTTTTAAGAATGTGCCTATTAGGCCCTCCTTGAATGGTCATACCCAGTGGAAATTTGCCATCGTCATGACTTCGATCTGGGGGCATAACCAGTTTTGTGTGCATTAAAGATGTAACTTGCATTTCATGTCAGCAATCTTTTGCACTACATTGGGCAGAATTTTCCGTTCTGGAGATGAAGGCTGGGATTTTCCGCTTCCGGGCATCATGGTGGGTGCAAGAGTTAAATCTCACGAAAAGGCCCAAAGCTGGTTTTACGACGATGTAAAACGAGGAATCAATTGTGCGCTTTAGTCGTCAGTAGAGAGGGGCGGGGGCTGTGTTTCTCGCCGCCGAATGTCGTGAACGTCATTAGCATAAATCAGCATCTTATTATGATGTCAGCTCACCAGAATCACCCATCCGCGCTGGATTAAGAGCCCACGTCGGCATGCAATTAGAACGACGTGTTTCACAACGGAATTTAAACAATGTGCAGCTGTCAGCCTGCACCTCACTCCTGACCCAGAGATGAGCTTGCATACCTTAGATCGCGCAGCATTCGCGGGGATCAGTGCCAGGCTTCGCATTGGTTTTAGGAGTTTCTTAAAGCAAGCCTCTACAGGTGCCACAGCAGGGTTAAGGCAGGGATGGCTTTAACTGTGCTGCAGGGCAAGGGTGCCGCTGTGGAAAATGAGCGGCACAGGTTGCGCTGAGACACATGACTGAGGGGGAGGAGCGGGCACTAAAGGGCCCCCCAACTAAATTGATAGTTCCCAAATGACAACAGAGGCACAGCTGAGACAGGTTAGCAGCTGTTCAATTGACATGCAGGGAGTCAGTAAAGTGAAGCAATAATGTCCATTCATGCAACACTGATCTCTCAAAGTGGCCCTCACTTGCAGCCTTCGAATTCACCAGAGTCCCATGGAACTATAGAACTATTGGATGACTGGACAAGCTTGAGAACCCCTTTGGAAATGTGGTCATTCATCACTCAGAGAGGAGAAGCCTCTGGAACCCCTAAATTAATCTCACATACTCCCTGAACATTAACCCTCATGATACATCCAAACTGTGCAGTCTTGGAGTGCAGGTAATGATGATCCCAGCGCCTGGGATGAAAGCAGAACATCCAGTCGCCTGGCCAAAGCCACCACCAGTCAGTCATGTGGGTTTTGGGTAAGCGTGGTGTTTGTGGTGAACATTCATGCGCACTCCACACTGGGCATCATTTCAGGGGCCAGCACTCTTTTGCATGTGTGAAAAGGCCTTGAGTCCACAATCATAAACAGAAGTGGACCCTTGGCAACAAATGCTGACACTTGCATCTTTCTCACTGATACTGCAGTAAGGAGACCATCAAGAAGTGGAGCCTGGCATTATCACTGCCTGCGTTATTGCTTATAGGCAGGAGAGAAGAATAAGGGAAGGCGACAGAGGCGCCTGGCTTGCAAAAGCAAGGAACAGAACCCTCAAGACCAAGGGGCAGCAGGTCCTCCTCTGGACACAAAGGATGATCCTCTGAAAGCCATAATTTGCAGGTACCTTGCTAGACCCAATGTGCATAGATGCTGCATGTGTTATCTGCAGATGAATGAGAACCAGTGTCGCAGATGCCTCCACAGGTCAAGGGATCTGGTGACTCACATTACTCACATTCTGCAGGATTTGGTACCACAGGTACTTGGAGGGCACCCACTGCCAGTGGCTGTGAAAGTAACCGCCACACTCAACTTCTACACCAGTGGTTCCTTCCAGGACTCCGCTGGGAACCTCTGTGACATCTCCCAAGCATCCACCCACAAATGCATCCAGGAGGTCACAGACGCCCTTTTACAAACGCCCATGATTTTGTCCACTTAGAGTCATAGAGTCATAGAGTTATACAGCACAGAAACAGGCCCTTCAGCCCATCATGTCCATGCCGGCCATCAAGCACCTATCTATTCTAATCCCATTTTCCAGCACTTGGCCCATAGCCCTGTATGCTACGGAGTTTCAAGTGCCCATCTAAATATTTCTTAAATGTTGTGAAGGTTCCTACCTCCTTCCCCGCTCCGGCAGTGTGTTCCAGATTCCAACCACTCTCTGGGTGAAAACATTTTTCCTCAAATTCTCTCTAAACCTCCTGCTCCTTAGCTTAAATCTATACCCCCTGGTTATTGACACCTTCTCTAAGGGGAAAAGTTTATTCCTATCTACCCTATCTATGCCCCTCATAATTTTGTATACCTCTATCAGGTTCCCCCTTAGCCTTCTCTGCTCCAAGAAAAACAGCCCCAGCCCATCCAGTCTCTCTTCATTACTGAAATGCTCCAGCTCAGGCAACATCTTGGTGAATCTCCTCTGCATCCTCTGCAGTGCAATCACATCCTTCCTATAGTGTGGCGGCCAAAACTGCACACAGTACTCCAGCTGTGGCCTAACTAGCGTTTTATACAGCTCCAACATAACCTCCCTGCTCGTATATTCCAAGCGTCGGCTAATAAAGGCAAGTATCTCATCTGCCTTCTTAACCACCTTATCTACCTGTGCTGCTGCCTTCAGGGATCTATGGACATATACACCAAGGTCCCTTTGATCCTCTATACATTCTAGGGTCCTACCATTCATTGTCTATTCCCTTGCTGTGTTAGTCCTCCCAAAAAGCATTACCTCACACTTCTCAGGATTAAATTCCATTTGCCACTGCTCTGTCCATGTTACCAGCCCATCTACACTGTCCTGTAATCTAAGGCTTTCCTCCACACTATTGACAACACCACCAATTTTCATGTTATCTACGAATTTACTGATCATACCTCCTATATTCACATCAAAATCATTAATGCACACTACAATCAGCAATGGTCCCAGCACCGATCCCTGCAGTATACCACTGGTCACAGGCTTCCAATCTCAAAAACAGGTGATCATACTAAAACATCTAAGATCCTGAGGAGACTGGATAGGGTGGATACCCATAGGATGCTTCATCTTGTGGGGGGCTAAAACTAGGTGACATAGTTTTAAAAAGAAAGAGGTCTGTCTCCCTTTGAAGATCGAGATGAGGAAGAAAGTTTTTCCCTCAGTGGCTCATTTGAGTGGAATTCTCTTCCCCAGGCGGTAGCGGAGTCTGGGTCTTTAAATTTTTCAAGGTTAAGTTAGATAGTTCTTTGATTTTTGTTAGACAAGGAAGTCAAGTGTTACCCAGTGGGGGCAGAGCAGAAAGTGGAGCCGAGACCACAATCACATCAGCCATGATCCCACTGAGTGGCGAAGAAGGCTCGAAGGGCCCAACGACCCACTCGTGCTCCAAAGTCCTATGTTCCTATGTACAGATAGAAGGGAGTTGCCCTGGGAGTCCTTAACATTAACTCTGGACCCAATGAAATCTCATGGCATCAGGTCAAAATTGGGCAAGGAAACCTCCTGTTGATTACCACCTAGGAGGCTCCATAAATACCCCCATGTGCAATGATGGGGGAGCCAAGCACATCAGTGCCCAAGATAAAGCTGAAGCATTTGCAACAATCTTCAGCCAGAAGTGCCAAGTGATTGATCCATCTCAGCCTCCTCCTGAGGTCCCCAGCATCACAGATGCCAGTCTTCAGCCAATTCGATTCTCTCCACATGAAGACATTGGATACTGAAAAGGCTATGGGCCCTGACAGTATTCTGGCAATAGCACTGAAGACTTGTGCTGCAGGACAGCCTAGCCAAGCTGTTCCAATTCAGAAACAGCTTGACTAGGCTGTTGATGGAATTAGAATTTAAAACATTAGTAAGTGAGTCTGGTAGGCAGAGGAAGCATAGGCTAGATAAGAAAGAAGTGAGTTTAGCAAGGCTAAATGGAATATATTTTAATGCAAGGAGCCTGAGGAATAAGACAGATGAGCTGAGGGCATAGATAGGCACACAGAAGTATGACATCATAGCTATGACCGAGGCTTGGCTAAGCTTAGCAAAATTAGCCTTTCCCCAGTTTAGAAATTTTATTCCCGGCCCAAACTTATCCTTTTCCGCACTATCCTAAATCTAACTGAGTTATGGTCACTGTCTCCAAAATGGTCCCCTACTGATACACCTTCCACCTACCCGGGCTCATTTTACTTCAACAGAGATCAAGCAAGCACTGGGCTTTGCTGAGATTTCCAGTTTCCCACAGGTGCAGGGTGCCATCAACTGCACTCATGTGGCTATAAAAGCTCCCTGACAACATACAGTCCAGTACGTCAACCGGAAAGGCTACCACTCGCTCAACGTGCAGCTGGTGAACGACCATAGCAGACCTGTCATGCAGGTGTGCGCTAGATTCCCAGGTAGCGTTCACAACTCGTACATCCTGAGTGGGACTCAGACCCCTGATATCTTCAAGGGGCCACACTGGATGCAGGGTTGGCTCCTCAGGGACAAGGGTTACCCGCAAAGGACGTGGCTGATGACACCCTTGTGGTGGCCTCAGACTCCTGCAGAGAGAAGGTACAACGAGGCTTATGCCGCAACCCGGACATTGGTGGAGCACATCATAGGGATCTTGAAAATATGATTCCGATGCCTGGACAGATCTGGCGGAGCACTCCAGTACACTCCCCAGAGGGTCTTACGGATCATCATGGCTTGCTGTGCGCTGCACAACCTGGCACTGCAAAGGAGGGAGGACTTGCCAGATGCCAATATGGAGGAGCTGCACGTCTTCTCCGATGAGGAGGACCTTGAAGGGAGTGATAGTGATAAGATCTTGGAAACCGAGGATGCAGCAAAGATGCCATCGCATGGCCAGATGAGGCAGGCGTGCCCATGAGGCCCTCATTGACAGCAGATTTCAGGAGCAAGATGACAAGATGCATTGAGGATCCTCCTGGACAAATCTCCTCCATCATGGGCCAGCATGACCACCTGCATAGCTACTCCTCTAATTTCACCCATGAACTTCCAGATGACAGTGCATTGTTGCACAGAACGTTCACATAGCCCTGATGCTGTGAAGGATGAACAAGCCTATAGGGCATGTGTCTGTGCTGAGATGAGTTGTTACTTGGAGTCGGGCGCTGGTGATGCTGTTAGAGGTTCGGATAGATCGTCTTATCCCATACATGCACAGTATAATCCAGTACATGCTGCAGAGGACACAGGATGCTGATGAAAACGTGGCTTTGGAAGCGTGTGAGTTCTGGCTGACATTGGCTGAACAGCCCATCTGTAAGGAGGCGCTATCAGGACACCTAATACAATTGATTCCTATTTTAGTGAAGGGATGAAATACTCGGAGATTGACATAATACACGTCCATCCAACATCCCAGCTGCAACAGCACCCTACAAGATGCAGGGGCACTTGCACAATCCTCAGTGGCCTTGTTCCTGCATGCCTTCAATCTGGCAAGGCTCTTCATGGAGATCCATCAGAACCAACGCAGCCACTCATGATGTGTTACATTAATGGTGACACAGAAAGATAACACATGGAACAAGGCAGCCGTTGAAATACCGCTGCTGTGACCACACTTAGAGATGACTCAGCTTGCTGTGATATATTCCCCGAAATGACAGTGACATGTGGCAGTTAAAGTTAGGGATCATTAACTGCATTTCTCCCAACCCTAGTATGGAGGCGGAGCACCTGAGAATGACAAGGTCAGACACTTGGCTGCCTGATATTGAGATGCCTCCTCTTACACACAACCAGTGTGCCCTCATGGCCAGCCCTGGCCCTAGCAAAATGCAACATGAGCAGAGAACATGAATCTCTCAAGGGCACGCGCCATTGTTCACAAGTAGCACTGTTCTGCTTCATCACATACTCGCTCCTATCCCTTTGCACCCCTCCACCTTGACTGATGCAACGATGGACGATTCCAGAGCATGTTAAATCGCCATTTGGAAGTAGCAAGTCTCAAAGAGTGTCAAGGCGATGGGATGCACATTGCAGTCTACCAACTTTGTGACCAGATCCTTCTTCCCGCAATAATCACAACTACAGGGTGAGAAATGCTTAAGTTTGGATGCAGCTAATCATAAGAATGAGGCATAGATAAGAGGATATATGAAATGATTGCAAGTCTATTTACATTTGTGAACAGTATATATATGTGGTTAACACCCATGCCAATGTTGTGCAACCACATCTTCTTCACTTTCCTTATCCTGCAACTATGTCTTGGTTCTCCCCCGACATTCACAGCAGAGGTGGAGGTAGCCTGTTGACTGCTATACCTGCTATCAGTGAAGAGCTTGGAGGGTGTCCTCTGGAGGGCCAAGACCTGGTGGGCCCCAGCCTGCTGTGGGACAGGCGCACCTCCTCAGCCTGTGAAGCTGGAGCTGATAGGGTCACAGAAAGGGGGGATTTCAATCGGCCGGATACTCTTGGAGTCACCTGGGTGCATGACCCCGGATTGTCGAGCAGGGGGCTGGGGCTTATGGTTTGTCTGGAGCTCGGAGATGTGGTTACAAGGAGATCAAAGCTGGAAACTAAATTTTCAGGGGTATGTGACTTTTCAAAATGACAGGCGGGAAGGAAAGGATGGTGGGGTAGCTTTGTTAGTGCGAGATGGAATAGGTACGGTAGCAAGAAAGGATCTTGGATCACACGATGTAGAATCCATATGGGTGAAGTTAAGAAATAACAAGGGGAAGAAGACACTGGTGGGAGTAGTCCATAGGCCCCCAAACAGTAGATATTCTGTAGGGCAGAGAATAAATCAGGAGATAATGAAGGTATGTAAAAAAGGCAGCACATTAATCATGGTTGACTTTAATCTTCATGAAGATTGGGAAAACCAAATTGGCAGAGGTAGCCACGAGTAAGAATTCATAGAGTGTTTTCCGGACAGTTTCCTAGAACAATATGTTGTGGATCCAACCAGGGATCAGGATATTTTGGAACTGGTAATGTGTAATGAGGCAGGTTTAATAAATGATCTCAGAGTAAAAGATACCCAAGGAAGCAGTGACCAGAGTACCATATAATTTAGCATTCAGTTTGAGAGTGAGAAACTTGGGTCAGAAACAACTGTGCTAAACTTAAATAAGGGTAATTATAAAGGAATGAGAGCAGAGTTGGCTGGAGTGGACTAGGGTAGGATTTTAGCAGAAAAAATGTTTGATTAACAATGGCAGACATTTAAGGGAGACAAAAAACAGGTAACTATTGGCCAGTTACCTTAATATCTGTAGTTGGGAAAATGTTAGAATCTATTATAAAGGATATAGTAGCAGAGCATTTAGAATTACATAACCTAATCACTAGGTTGATTACGGGTATGGAGGGATTTTCTTATGAAGAGTGGTTGAGCAGTTTGGGCCTGTACTCATTGGAGTTTAGAAAAATGAGAGATGACCTTATTGAAGCATATAAGGTTCTTAGGGGGCTTGACAGGGTAGATACTGAGAGGTTGTTTCCCCTTGTGGGAGAGTCTAGGATCAGAGGGTATAATCTCAGAGTAATGGGCTGCCCATTTAAAACAGAGATGAGGAGGAATTTCTTCTCTCAGGGAGTAGTTCATCTGTAAAATTCTTTACCACAGAAGGGTGTAGAAGCTGGGTCGTTAAGTATATTCAAGGTGGAGATAAACAGGTTTTTAATTAGTAAGGGAATCAAGGTCTATGTGGAAAAGGCAGGAAAGTGAAGTTGAGGATTATCAGATCAGCCATGATCTCATTGAACGGTGGAGCAGACTCGAAGGGCCAAATGACCTACTTCTGCTCCTACGTCTTCTGGTCTTATGGCCTGTCTGCACCTGTAACAGAGAGAAGATAGGTTTAGTTCATAAGCAGGCAGAATACAACATCGCATGTCACTCACTGTAATTATCAGGATGTGATCAACTCATGGAGGCCTCATCTGTACTAGATTGCTAGGAGAGGCCAATCTCACCTTCCCGACAGGAGGGATCCTCATCTTCACCTGCCAGCTCAGCGGCATCCCCCTCAAACATGGTACAGCTCCTGAATGAATGCCGTCCCCCCTCCCGTCTGGAATATCACCTTTCGGTTGTGGCTGAGCTTGGCCTGCATGAAGGTAAACGAAATGGAACGTGATGAGAAGAGATGGAGGAGAGGTCGGGAAGCATGCATGTCTGCTGTGTATGCTGAGCCATCCCCAGTAAGGGCTGAAGATGGAGTTTGTGCAGCATGATAGATGAGATGCTGGTGATGTTAAAGTGTCCGCCAGACAATCAGTGCTGATGTCTCCCCCGCTAATATTGTGTGAGACCCCTGAGCAGTGTGACCTTTAAGAAATACATGTTTTTTCAAAATATTTTTAGGGAATATTGTGTTATTCTGTGAAGAAGGCTGTGTGTGTGTATGATTTAATTAAGCTGGGCAGAGATTAATAGGAGACAGGTTGTCTTGGGGGTTTAAAACATAAAAATGATAGAGATATTAGGTTTGAGGTACAAGTGAATAGGTTAGATCTAACATTTGCATTTTTAGTTAAGTTGAGTGTTTGTTTGAATATCAAAGGGCAGTCAAAGGTGCAAAGAAACATGTATTCATCTTGCATGAGTTCCAAAGGTAAATAGAAATGGGGCTATTATATTTTATTGACACAAAAGCAAAGACAAATGGAAACATGCAAGATCTTATATTTGGAAGGAGTTGAGTTTTGAAGAGGTGTGAGAACAATGGAACCTGAGATGAAAGGCAAAAATGGTATCTTAGAGTTACTGTGGAGAGCTTAGGATAGCTGTAGCTGTTGATCTGGAGCAGTGAGATACATCTGCTGGGTTGTGGTCTGGGCTGGGAGAAGATGTGGTTTGAATCAGCCATGCAGTCAAGCCAAAAAAGTCTTGGGCTGCAAAAAGCAGTTTTATTCTTAAGTTTGGGTTTCCACAGCAAAGTGGAAGAGAGTTACAGATCATTTGGTATGCCGTTATTAATGCTACAGTAATTTGCCTTGGGTAATATTACTGGCTTTTTATAGTTAAACATCTATAAGGGTGTTTTGCCTGCAAAGTATTTACTTGTGGGACTGGCCAAGTAAAGAGTCTTTTTGGGGGAATATTTTGTAAAACCAAGTTTAACTGTGACACTGTAATTTTGTGTGCTTAAGTTTTCTTTTATTCTTGTTAATAAAACTTTTAATTTTTAAAATCCCGAAAGTGTTACTGGACTTCTTGCTGCTGAGATCAGAATGACTTCTTCTCATTTTCAGAATACAAAGAAAAACAGGCATGTCCCATAAGCCAAGCTTCCCTCTGGGATTTGGTTTACAATTAACATTGGCTATGGTCATAACAAACCCCTTGAGTACATGATGCCATTATGAGTCTGAGACTGGAGTGAGCTGAAGCTTGACTTACCCTGGTGGAGTGGATGAGATCATTCATCCTCTTTTGAACTGGGTAATGTTTCTCGGGCAGATACCCAACGAGCTGACCTGCTTTGCAACCGCTTCCCAGACCCGCGAGGTGAGGCTGGTGGGCCTCCTGGAGCTATCCCTCGGGTGCTGGTGGAATCCATGGATGAGGGCCTAAAGGGAGTCATTGTTAAACCTGGGAGCAGCTTTTTTCTTCAGTGGAGCCATATCAGGAAGTTTCCTGCGCACAGCTGGCCTGCCGAGAGCAATGTGTGTGTACAGGTGGCATTTAAATGTGGCGCCTGGACCTTTGACCACATTAGGTAATGATGGAGTGGGTTAGAAAAATTACAAACTTTGACATCACTTCTGGATCATGAGTGTTCAATCACTGTATATATCGTGCACCTTTGTCAATACATTTGCTACGCTTAAGAGTGGTCTCATCATTTGAAAGTGTCACGCATATGCCCTGTTATTATAAGGGTGAGCCATGCTCCCACTCGGTGATGACCTCACTTTGTGAGCCTCACATTCATGTGATCTCCAGCTAAATCATGATAGTTACTCGACCCTTATGTTTTGTCATGAGATGTTTCAAACTCTTCACTGAATGTGTCTGCAAAATGCATTAACAACCTCTACTCCTCACGAACAACATGGAATTAGGCGCACTCAATAGGCTTGGAGGATTAGCTTCTCAAAATGAGGCTGTCTTCATTGGTAGTGCCAAAGCACAAGACCAGCAGCCATGATGGTCTCTCCAACCATGCGTGCATCCCTGTGACCGCTAAAAGTTTCTCATTAAGGTGGCAATGATTGCACCAAGCTCTTTGATGCAGCATTTGCACTCCTGTGCTGACTTTCACTTCCCAGAGCGCACAGATACAGGGTTCGCTGCTGACTTTTACAAAGATTAGGGCCTGGTGTATCATGAGGGTTAAAGGTGCAAGTCTGAATGCCGAAATTGCCCTTGATGTTACTGTTGTAAAGGCTGCTCAGTGTACTGGCAGGCCATAAGAGACAGAAGGAATGTGGACATGTCCCGTTGCCTGCACCTTATTCCTCCTGGAATCTTGTGGCTTTCAGTGTGGCACAGGCACGTCTTCCATGTCGTGATTTTTCGATAGTATCCTCACATGGAAGCTGACCCTCATCTCCCTCTTCAGGTTCCAGCCCTTCCTGCTCTTCATCGTCCGAGGAGCTGTCAGCATCCTCCATGTCTGCCTTTGGCAAGGTATCCCGCCTTTGAAACATCAAGTTGTAAAGGGTGCAGCAGACAAAGATTATGCGGGACACCTTCAGTAGAGATTATTGCAGAACCCTAACTGAGCGGCCCAACCATCGGAAGCGCATCTTCAGGATGCCGGTGATGCTCAATGATGGATCATGTTGAGCTGTGCTCTGTGTTGTTTCTCTCCTCCAAGGCACTCTGATGCACTCATGAGCAACCGTTTGAATGTGTACTGCTTGTCCCCAAGCAGCCAACCCTGTAATCGCTGAGGCCCTTCAAATATGTGAGGCTCCTGGGAGTGACTCAAGATGTTTGAGGTGTGGGGACCCCCAGGGGACCTGGGAGTTCCCATGCCTCTGATGATCGTACACCAGTTGGATATTCAGGGAGTGCAACCCTTTCCTGTTAATGAACATCAGGAGCTGTTGCCATGAGCTCAAAAGGCCACATGTGTGCAATCGATGGCACCCTGTACTCTAGGGAAGCCTAAGATAGCTGAAACCTCCAGAAATCTAGCAGCCTGCCTAGCTTCATTGAGTGTGAACTTCACATCATGATGCATCTTACTGCACAGGACATCTGTCACCTCCTCAATACATTTATGCGTGGATGGCTGTGAGATGCTGCTTAAGTCCACTGTGGATCCCTCTATCATTATGCAGGCAAAAAAATTGAGCCTGATGGTGACCTTCAGGGGCACTGGCAGCGGATGTCCTCCCAGTCCATGGGGTGTTCGATCCTCCAGCAGAATGCGGCAGAAATGATCCATCACATCTCTTCACAGCATTGCGCGGCATTGTCTTTCACTCGTCCCCAGATAGGAAAGTCTTCTTCGATAGACCCTTGGTCGTGCGAGTCACCCCTGGGGGATGGGTCTAACCTCTTCATTCTCTGGGTCTTGCTAGGGCTCCCCTGGACCATGGACCTCAGGCTGGGCCCTTCACATCCTCAATCAGGTCACTACCATCAAGAAGGCGATATTGAGTGCATGCTCCATTATTTAATCCTCCTTCTCCCTGATAGATGCAACAAAATAATGAATACTGGGCAAATATAGCAGACCCCCAACTCACAAACAGAAAGCCACTGTCATTCCCTAGAGCTGTATCTGCGCTACTCGCTTTTTGTTAACATAGCCTTGCAGCTGAGGTGCAAACTCACAGATCTAGGTGACCAAGATGCTTGACATCTCAATCCCACAGAGGCATTCATGAAATGTACCACTTTACCAAAGGCACTCCTGCAATCTCTGATTTGATTTACTGATTAAGCTTAACTTGCACTTCAGCAGTAATTGTTTGCCCTTTGGCCTGTTATCCATGCCAGTTGGAGAAAGCACATTCGAGGCTTTCATTGATGATCTGGCAGATACACAGTAGCTGTGCTTCCTGAACGGCTGCCTGCATTTTCCATTCTCATATACCTCTCTTTTAAAGCTCAAATAGAGCAACTGTGTTGTGAAGTCAATGACTCCTGCAGCCTCTCGTTAAAGCATGAGGTGGGAGGAGCATTTGCATTATTAGATAAATCAGAGTCATGAATTTCAAAGATATGGTAAGGTGCTATACCTAGCCAACAGAGGGTAAGCCAAACTGTATGTTTGTTTTTCCCAAAGATTACTGATAATATGAGTACTATGGAATATTTATATTGTGGAAAAAGTAAAGTTCCAAAGACATAATGGAACAATGGAATTTACATTAAAAAGGGAGAAACATGTATAAAGGAGATGAGGTTATGTGTAAGGTTGAAGGAATTCTAAGGTCTAACAAGTGTGAAAAGCCTCCAGGCTTTTCACACTTGTTAGACCTTAGAATTTCTTCATCCTTACACATAACCTCATCTCATTTATACATGTTTCTCCCTTTTTAAAGTAAATTAAAATTTCCACAATGCCTCTATGCATCAAGCTGCTGTCTACAGGAACCGAAGCTAAGAAAGCTCACTGTGGATATCACCGTCCAGGGTATTGTGCACATTGCCTGGGTCTGTTGAAAACAATTTTGTGTTACTGTTGTCTTAGCGGAGGTGTAACTGGGAGTCAGAGTATTTAGGGGAGCTAGGAGTTATCATAGTAGTAATTTATAGACCTACGATTGTGCTTAAAACTTTTCCTTGATTAATAAATGTTTAATTTAGTTTTGTAAAAAACCTCTAAGACTCGGTGGACTTCTTACTACTGAATACAAGGCACGCGTCTCGAAATAAAAGTATAAATTGCAAACAGTTGTGGGATTTGGGTAGTTCAGCATTTACCATCCACTATGCCAAAACAGAGACCAGCTTCGGCCCATCCCTTGTCAGTGTTTGCGTCCCTCCAATCATCCTGGAACTTGACGATGTGCAGGTAGACCTCCCTCCAGTTATTTTCCAGTCTGCCCCAGTAACCCTGGGTCCCATTGTCATTGTTGAGGACATTCCAGCCCTCCCCCCGAACCCACCACGGTTGATAACCCTGTGTCGCATGTGGGACCTCAGCCCTCCGCATCTCGAGGCTGTGTCCACGGTGACATAACAGCCCCTGAGGAGAGCTTTGAGTACCCCAGCTCCCCATATTACCTTTTTTCCATTTACAGACTGCAGATGCCTTCTCCAACCATGACCATCCCATCTGCAGCCCAGTACCGAGCCAGACAATCCCATCATCACCGAGTTTAAGACAACAAACACGCCTTGCACACCAAGCTGTGCCTTATCCCAATTAAGCAAGCACACCCTTCCCGAGGTAGGCCTGTAACCTGCAGGTCATGTAGCCTGGCCCACAAAGCCCCAGGACTGCCTTTAATCTCTCACCCTGACTCTGAAGTCCACAGATCCCCAGGACTCGCTTTAACCTCTCACTCTTGGCCCCAGACTAGGGACTATGGCTGTCTTTCAATGAGCTCTACTGTTCCTTCATAACTGATCACACCACAGTCTCCCTTCCCCGCTCCCGTGATACTTTATACAACCCGTACCTCATGATCAAGCCTTTCCCGTCCTTCATCTCCTTCAGTCTCTGGGCAACCCATCCCTCTTGTGTCACATGAACACAATTCTCCCTCCTATTCTGGTGCCTGCATGCATCCCCTTCCATTCATATAGTTCGATTCCCATCCATCCCCTTCTGTGTCTGTGTTCTAGTCTTCCGTGTCAAGCTCCAGCTATCCCTCGGTCTCCCCTCTGCCTGCCATTGTTCCCACTCACCCCGCCAACACCGCTATACCCTATTGTCCTTCATGTCTCTGTCATTCTAACCACCACCCTGACCCCACACCCCCCCAACAACCCCACAATACCTATTGACTCCCATGTCTCCATCATCCTTCCCGGCCCCACTCCACCAGTCGCACTGCGGGCCTCTGTTTCAGGGTACAGCCCTAGCTTAAACCCTGAGTCTCAGTACACTGAGTGTTGTGTTGTCATCCCAGAGTACAGAGGCACCCATTGTGAGCAGACCAACCCTATACCCATGCCAGTGTGGCGTAACACTGGCATTGGTGAGAAACTAGAGCAGTGCTGATACAGGTAGGCTTTGAATGTTGCACTCACCTCAAAGTTACGAGTGAAGTGAGGGTGGACAGCTGGACGCCATTTACATCCGGTTGTGATTTCGACCAGCTGAATTTCCCACTGGCGCGGCACATAATTCAGAGGGGGAATGTGATTCTGGCGAGTAGCATTTTTAATCAGTGTTCTTGTCATGCAAATGACATTACCGACATGGACCAGTGGGAAACCTGTCCCACCATCAGCCTGCCATGAAACTGATGAGGTGAAAATTCCGAACTGATTTCCTGCCAGCAGAGTTCCGACTTTTGACCCGGGATTTCCCAGCCCCGTCGTGGTGGGAACCGCGAAGGGAGATTCGGCGGCTCAGCCATAAGCCCTACCGGCAGGCAGGGCTGGAAAACCCCACCTTTGGTGTGTCTCTGAATTTTCTGCTCTCGCCTGCCACAAAACCTGCCATTGGTGAGACCAGAAAATTCTGGAAAATTTCAAATGCATGTCAGCACAACTAGCAGGTCAATTTCTCTGCTATTTTATTCAACTTCACTGGTGTCCAATCTTCAGGGCTTTGGTTTTTTGGATCTAAGTTGTTCAGAAAAATAAAAATAGTGCAGCATTCATTTACTGAGCTCCAAGCACTGCTCATGTGGTGTGCCTCTGCCCTTTTAATCTTGCTTATCCAAAGTCATTGTACATTACACAAATTGTGAACACAGCTGAATTGTTTTCTCTACAGGGTATTAGATATCCAAGCAGTGCAAGGTTTTGGGTATTTATTCATATTTGAATTTTTAGGACTTAATTATCGGGCTCTCCCCAATGCTTCAGGTGGTTAATTGAAGATCAAAGGGGGACCATTTTCAGGTTGGAACCCATTTTCCTCATAGACAGATTTTGCTGAGCCTATTTCCCAGAGACATGGCATGATCATCCGGCCTCTGGGTGTGTGCACCCTCCAACCTGGAGTCAGTGCAGTAATAGTATCCAGGATATTAGAAAGGCATGGCAGGTGAGTGCCAGAACATTTTCAGGTGTCAAGCCCTGCTCTCTAACTTGTCCAGCATTCTCCTGCAAAACATGCCTCAGGTCAACACACCTTCACTCCCTCCAGACACCCCACTTCCCCATCTGTGCAGCCTACACTCACACTCACCCTCAGCCTATTGCTCTCTCACTCCCATGCCTCGCAGCAAACCTCCAGAGATGGTGGCTGCAATCCATGATGACCATTCACACCTCCCTGCTCCATTCACACAATATGGCAATGGGCAGAGGTCCAGCCAGGTTGGGACAAGTGTCACTTCAATGACAGGCACCTTAATAGCTGAACTGGGAAGGAGGTCTTTTTCCAAGAGACAGCTGTTTTCAGCTGTGACCTGCTGTGACAGCCTGAGCCTTCTGGAGGACTGGTGCTCAGACATGTCAAGAGATCCTCTGTCTGGAGACAATCTGTTGCAGGTCTGGCTTCTTCCCAGCTGAAGGTCAGTGCCCATCTCATCTGCCCTGTTGAGGGTTGTGTGACTGAGGGGAAGGCAGCTGGGTTGTTGCTGCTGTTGCTCCTGTTGCTGCTGTAGTGTGGCCTCTGCTCTTATCCCCTAGCAGAGGTGGAAGGTGGAGCTGTAGAAGTTGCTCAAATGTCATGTTAAAGGCTGGCAGCAAGGAAGTACAGATAAAGGTGAAATGTCTTCCGAGAAGTGTCATGCACTGTTTGCACTCTGAAGTAAGAAGTGCTTTGAACAATACTCTCTCAACTGGTCCTCAGTGCAACTGATCAAAGCCATCCCAGTTTGGCAGTATTATGAAGCTTTCCCATTTTGTGCACTCGCGCTGGTGACCCTGGTGATGTGCAGATGCAACATGGAACCTGGTCGCTGTTGGTAAAGATGGAATTTGTGGTTATAAAGGCTATGAAATATCTTTTAATTTGCTTATTTGCTTTCTGACCAAACCCAAAGTCATTCTCCACTAGACCCACCACGCCAAAAGCCGAAAAGGGATGGATGACGCAGGGATCACAACTCAGTATTACTTTCAAGGGCTTCGCCATTCCACATACATTGTATCCTGCCTCCACTTGGCTGGGAAAATGCTGTGCACAGCGTAGGAATGCCAAGGTTCAATGCCCAGTCTGTGTTGAGTTCGGTATTCTCTATACACAGAGATTATGGGTCTGTAACATTCTTCATCCCTGCACCAGTCCACAATAGCCAGTGACTCTTGTTGCAAGTGTGAGTGTAAAGCTTGTGAAAATGTAAAATGAACTGCTCATGCTTACTGTCTCAGTTGACATGAGAAGTAAGCCCACTTATGAGATAGCAGAGAGTGGCTGATCCCACACAAATGTATATACCCATACATAAGCTAACAAGAATCAGAACAGAAGAAGGTGGGGGAGTTAGAATAGGTTGACAATTGTCACGACTTGCACAATCTTCACAAAGGAAAGTTTGTGCAGAACATTTGAACTCATTTGCAGGTTTTTGGGCAGCAATCCTTTGGTCTTTGAGAAGAAAGATTTTTTTCTCTTTTTCATGCTCCCACCTCTTCATCTCCCATCAGAAACAGACTATACCATAAATCCTATGTTGGTACTTTTGAAAAATTCTTTTCTGATGGATATAAATGGCCCATAAGAGAGCCATCCAACAAATTTCAAGCTATGCTCAGCAGAAACCATCCAAATCCATGGTGAGACATTGATCATCATTTGTATGAAAAGAACATTCTTTCTCGTTAAAAAGCATTATTGTCAACAGTTTAAACTTCATCGCAGCTGCCATCCATTCTATTTTGGCAATGGTGTGTGTGAACAACTGACTGTGTTTTATTTACATAAATGGACTGAACAGATTATTGCTTTCTTGGAGAACAAAGTTGATTCCTGGCATGAGAGGGATAAGATATTATGGAAGCATACAGCACAAAAGAAGGAAGTGATTTGGTCCATCAGACCAGGGCCAGTTCTTTAGTGGAGCTTTTAAATTCATCCAATTCCCCTGTCTTTTACCCATTGCCCTGTAAATTTTTTCTCTTTCAAAAATCGCTCCAAGTCCCTTTTGAAGGCTACTTTGAAGCTGTACATTCTAAATTCAAATCACTCATGATGCAAAAATGTCTTTCCACATGTCATCTGATTCTTTGTTCATCTACCTCTGTGCTCCCTTGTTCCCGGAAGCTGTTTCTCCTTATTTATTCTATCAAAACACTTCACAATTTTGAATACCTCTCCCAGATCTCCTTTTCACCTGCTCTGCTCCAAGGAAAAAGTCTCCTCCAGTCTTTCCACATAACTGAAGTCCCTCATCCTTGACACCCTCTCCCAAGCCTTTCTATACTTCCTGAAGTATGGTGCCCAGAATTGAAAACAATCCACCAATGGAGGTCTAACCAGTGCTTTATAAAGGTTCAGCATACCTTCCTTGCTTTTGTACTTTCTTCCTTGAGCTGAGAATCACACAAGTTTTTTAAACCACCTTCACAAGTTGTCCTGCCACATTCAAAATATTTGCATACATAAACCCCACTGTCTCTCTGGTACTGCAGCCCCTTCAAAATTGTACCATTTGGTCCAGATATGAGAATGATTGGTTAAGCAAGGATTCTTCTAAGTTTGTACCTCTTGTAAAGAGATTCCTGAGGGATCATTATAGAGGTATGAAAAATACTTTTGAAGATAGTGAGAAACATATGTGTAATTGCAGCATGATAAGTGGAGAACATTTCAGGGTTGTGATGGATAAAATTGGAGCAGATGTTGGGAAGTATTTCTTTGCACAACAGGTGTTCAACATCTGGAACAGTTTGGTGGGTGGGGTCAAGGCCCTGAACTTGTTTAAGAAACAGTTGGACACTGTAATGGAAGGTGGTAAGATGGATTTAGAATACAGCTTATATTGCTGAAAAAAGAGAGAATACAGAAGGAGGCCATTTGGTGCTCTACCAGCTAGAACTATCCTATTAATCCCACTCCACTCCTTTCTCCATTTCCCTGTCAATATTTTAACTTGAAGTATTATTGAAGGGTGATATCAAAGGGCAAAGGGCCTTCTTCATTCAAATCTATCTTGTAATCTTACAAATGGAAATTTAATTGATTTCCTTCTGCACACAGCTTCAGGAATTTAAGCAAAGAAGCAAACACCATATGACTTAGTCAGCAAGATCTTGGTTTGGGTAACAATCATAAATTGTTGTCGTCAGCTCTCAAGTTTCAGGTAGCTTTAACACTCAGCCCAGGATAACCATGTGTTGAGAGAGAGGAACAAAATCTCCAATCCTTAATTTTAGTTAAAAAAAAAATCA
Source organism: Carcharodon carcharias (assembly GCF_017639515.1). Taxonomy (NCBI): domain Eukaryota; kingdom Metazoa; phylum Chordata; class Chondrichthyes; order Lamniformes; family Lamnidae; genus Carcharodon; species Carcharodon carcharias. The sequence continues at coordinate 21,658,554 of NC_054483.1, read as the reverse complement.
ATGCAAGCATGAACCAAGATTTTTGTCTGTTTTGTTAAGGCTATCGACAATATCAAAATAACGTCTGAAGTTAGTTGTCAAGGAACAGCAATTCTGCTCACGAGAGCATTTAACTTGTTACAGAATCCAACTCTCTTGGAGCCTTATTTCTTTCAAAAACACCAGTTTTTTATCCATCCAATTTCCAAACAACTTTTAATGCATGTTACACATTGCAGTTTTTCCTTCACACCTCAAGTCTCTCTCTCTACTTTCCATGAGCCTTTCATGTTCACCTGGCTGTAGAAAGTGTGGTAATTATGATTTTATTTAGTGTGTAATATACCTTTAAGAATAATACTTGTTAAAGAAGATCACATGATCACAATAGGGGAGTAGCGCGGGTTACCTCTGTAGTTAGTAATTGGTAGTGTAGAGCTAAAGTTTGAAGTGAAAGTACACATGTAGTTGCTGCTGAGTACCTATGTAAATAAACTAAAAGTTTCCATCTAAAAAGTGTCTGCTGATCAACTCTATCAATAGTACTAACTTGGCCACCACTCACAACAGAAAGTCTCCTCTCACTCCAGGTGCCTCCATGCTTGATGCAATTATCTCAAAAGTGGAGGTACTTAAAGAGGCCATACGCTTAGTTGGGCAACAGAACCCTCTTCAGCCTGTAGTTGATATAATGGGCCTCAATCTCCTTGCTACATTTTATATCACCACTTCAAAACTCCCCTTTCCCTTATTGCCACAGCAGCGACTTAGAACCAAAGAGGCACTTGTAGCCATTGCTGAATTTACTGGACTCTAACGGTACAGTCAGCTGAGTGTGCCATCAAAAAGAAGATCACTGTACAGGTGGTCTGTGATGGCAAGAATGCTCTCAAAGATGTGTATGTGTGTGTGCGCCAATCTTTATTGGAGGAATTGACTGATGAATGCCTGCTAGATGAGGCATAAACTAATTCTCAGCTGTTATCTATTCTGCTTTTAAAATTATTCAGCTCTCTCCATAAGCATAAGAGGGCGAAGTGATGACTTGGAACTGTATGACAAGTCAAAATGCATTCTGCCCTGTGCCTGAATAGTAGCAAATTTCTGAGACAACACTGAACCCAGGTGTCTTGTTCACAATGATGGATACTTGGTCTTGATTTCTCCACATCCCATTCTCCTTGCAATTCAGTCAGGCTCAGTTATTCAAGCATGGCTAATGAGGCTTCTTGTATTTTTTTTCTGGAGTGATGATTGGATTTGATATTCTGGATCTGTGTTAGCTGATTTGAGGGGACCTTCAGCCAAATTTCCACTTCTGCTGATGCTACAACTTGTATCATCAGTGGGACTTAATTTCCTTCTAGTTAATTTTGTGAAATTCACATAAAATGCCTTTGTGCACTATATTAGCATAACCATTAGCCTCTACAAGCAAATGGGTTAATGACAAGGTTTAAAATAAAAGGGTAAATGGCTGTTAAAATTAATGAGTCAACAGCTGATTAAAATGAATGGGTTAAAACAGTGCACAAAGGAATTGTTTCATGAACACATTACCCAGCGTGCTAGAGAAAATTAAACCTTGAAATGTCATTTAAACCACATTAAAATTGATTAATATATGGTATTAACCAGTTCAGTTATCCATCAGCAGATGCTGTATGTTTAAAAAACACATCGTTTGCTGTGTGTTTCAAGGCAGTAATGCAACAAAACATTATCTCCAGGCTCTTTCCCCATCTTCCACACCCCCATGCCCCCATGCATTTGCATTACTGCTCGGAGCCCTCAACAGATTGTGGTTACTTCATATGGTGCATAGGTATTTAGTGATTTATGACTGTTTTCTGTTTTCCTGCCGGAGGGTACCCAGCAGACAGTGATAGATGCTAGCCTCCTGCCATTGAATTTGTGATTTGAGAGTTAGTGATATGAGAGATTTTTCTTTCCCGACTCTGATGAGAAAGAGTTTTTCCCAACTTGATGAAAAAGGGGAACTTGGCCCGCTGAGTGATTCCAACATAAATCACTCTCAGCTCCCTCCACTCAACCATACAGTCATTTACAGTGTTAGGAACTAGAGATAGTTTTAAGTAATTTATATTTTTATTTGTTTATTAAGAAAGGTGAAACCTGGGTTCTGATTTCAGTTTAGACTTTTCTGAGAGGTGGAGCTGGGAAGTCTCGAGGCCCTGTTTGTACATATGCATTTTTAATGAGGTTTTTTGGACTCTTGAAGTGAAGAGCTGGGTTACTAAGTGGGATTTGTAGCTTAGGGAAGTTAAACAAACACACAGGGTGGAATTTTCCGCTCCCGTTGGTGGCGGGTGTGTTTGCCGGCATGAGTGGACAATATGGCGAGAAGGCCAAAAATTGGTTTTATGTTGTCGTGAAACCAGTTTGTGATTGTCCGCTCCACCGTCAATGGCAGCCACGTTTCCTGAGCCCGCGTGTCAGGTACCTAATTTCAATGCTTTAGCATTTCATTATAAGCCCTGCTTGCTGGAATCATCCCCGCACACTAGATCATCCGGGCACATCAGTGTGATTGCATGCCAATGTGTTTTACAATGGTATGTAAGCAACATGCACCTGGTGAGCTATATTTCACTTGAGACTTCGGGGTTTGTTTGCCTACCTTGCTTCGGACAGCACTCGCGGTCATCAGTGCCAGGCTTCGCAGGCAGCACCATCACTTTTAGGGGAACTCATGCGCGGGTCTCTACCTACCAGACCAGCTGTAAGGCGGGGGTGGCTTTTCAGCAGCTGCAGGCCTAGGGCTTTCTTGGGGATGGGGGAGAAGTGGCCTCAGGCAAGGGAAGAGACTGCAGGATGAGGTCTGTACTAGGGAAAGTGGGTGTGTGTGGGGTCACATGTTGACCTGTGAAAATGGCCTCAAGATGGTGAGGATTAAGGAGGCAGTCTGCAGAGGAGATGAAGTCAGGTGGAGATGTAAGGGTTTGTTTGAGAGAGTGAGCTATGATATCCCTTGATCTGGCACTGAGTGAGATGCCAGTGAATATATGATGGCCTTGTGACTGTGAGTTTAGAGTGATGAGATGGTTGCTTTACCCTGGCAGCATGGATGAGATTGATCATTCTCTTTCCACACTGGATGGCCAACCTCTTCTGTGCAGCGTTGGCACTGACTGCCACTGCCACCCAAGCTGGAGTGGTGAGATTGTTGGACCTCCTGCGGCCAGAGCCGGGATGGAGGACATCATGGCAGGCCTCCAAAAGGCATTCCAGTGATGGGTCACTAAACTCTTCTTGGCTTTCAGGGCCACGTCTTCAATGGTGTAGTCTTCGGCTGCAAGCATTAAGAACTCTGTGCGCGGCTGCAGTTTAAATATAGCACCCTGAATGAGGAAACGGTGAGGTAACAGCATGGCAGGCGATTCAGAGGCCGCCCACCAGCAATGGAGCCACTCCATTGACTGAAAGTAAATCTGCTTTGGCGAAGAAACCAGTTTCCTGTGGCTGCATAATTAATGAGGTGGGAAGCAGACGATATGGTGCAAAAACCCACCATTGCGGCCATCTGATCAAACATTTCTCATGCCCACTACTGCACTTAGTGCAAATCAGGGATGATTCTGCCCGTAAGATAGAAAAACTATGCTGTTGTCTCGCAACAGGGGTCCAGAGAGAGAGAGAGACTCACAGAGACAGGCAGGAACAGAAAATAATTTTTTTGGCAGTTGGTTTGAGTATACCACAGAGTGGAGGTAGAAAATTCTAAGTCTATCTGGAAAAGCTTCCAAACTGTGAAGCATCTCGTATGTATTGCTTTAATGTTAAAGTAATAGTGAATTTAGAGTGAATTCTGAATATCTCATGGGAGATGCCAATTGTGGAAGCGAAATCTCTTTGCAACTGAACAAGCTCTATCCTTGGTGTGGAAATAGTCCTATAGCTTCACTGCAGTGTTGGGTCTGTAAAGATTATTGTTAGGCTGAAAGAGTGAGTTTGAATCATTTATTCTGTACTGAAAATCCAGCCTGTTTGTTATCTAATGTAATATAATTATATTTCTTGTTTAATGAATGTTTTACCCTTTTGTTAAAAAGTTATCAGCAGACTCTTGTGAATCTGTTCAGTGCTCGGTCAAAAAAAAATGATGATCTGTCAAGCCGGGTTCCATTCTGAGATCTGACTTGTGCAGTAATCACAGCAGCTGGGATCATTACACAGGAAAATACTGCCACTGGAAATACTCATGTCACATTCACTTCATTGAATATGCATGATCAGTGACATTTAAGAGAAATAAGATATTTAAGAGAAATCAAATAACAAGCACATGTGAGGCAGGTCATGTCATCTTAGCTCAAAGCTACATTTTACAGTACAGAAACTGTACTGTATTCAGCCTAACAGCTATAATTTCTATGTCCTTCTCTAGCAGCCAATCTTGCTAAACTTGCTTGAAAGCTTTGGTTGACAGTCCTATCCTTAGGGGTTATATCGAAACATAACTAGCCAAATGTAGTGTTGAGCCATTCCATTTACTGAAAGTAAATCTGCTTTTGGCAATGAAACCAATAATTGATTTCTAGGACCAACTGTAGGCCAGCATCATTTCCAACTAACAGTGCTGTCCGAACCAGCGAACAAAGACTGAATTAAGGTGAACACTGATGGTTATAAGGAAGATTGTGTTAGCCCATGGGAGCTGCTCTGCAATACTGGCTGTAAATTAAAGAAAGCTTTGTCAGATAGTGAGGAATAGATTCTTCTTTCCTGTTAGCTGTAATTTGTTCAGAATGATCAGTCCCTGAGGAAATGTGACAATGTTACTTGATACTTTACATCATCCCCAGATCTCACAAGATAAAAACACTAATTAGATTAAAGCGAGGTCTACAATATGTAAATAAAAAACTCTCTGTGAATCAGTGCACTTCGCATGACCAGAGAATTTGACACTTATTTATTGACAGGGTAAGAAAATGTTTCAAAGTCATTGCACTGTATTTTTTATAGAGTAATACAATGTGTGTGTTATATAGCGGAAGTGCCTTGAGTGGGTCAGGATACATTGTAAACCGGGATAGAGATGCTCAAGGGTTTATTAGTCCATCAGGACTGTCATGACCTGAGTGAAAGAGGAAGAATGCCTTGACACTGGTAAACATTTTTGGTGACTTTGTATGAAATACAGCTGCAGGTGAATGCGACCCGAGGGCTGAAACAATTGTATTGTAAGTGACATTTCAGTTGCAAATTTGAGATTGAGCCTTGTAACTGCCTTAGACCACACTCCAGACTATAAGGAAAGAAAAACAAACTTATATTTGTACAGATCTCTTGAAACATCTCCAAGCCTCACATACAGTGAATTACCTTGAAAGTGCTGTCATGTTGCAGTCACTTTACACATAGCTACAAGATGAATGACCAAATTTGTTTTTGAGGGTGATGGTTGAATGATTCCACATTGACAATGAAAGGACTTGCTGCTCCTCGTTGATTAGAACCACAGGAACTTTAAAACCTGCCTGAACAGGCAGACACCAGACATCTCGGCCTGCAACTTCTGAGCTCCTTCTCTGGGGGCACCCCAAAGATGCACTGGGGAACCCCACCCCACTGCCCACTCCACAAAAGTTCCAAGGTAAGGTTTGCATGGCAATTGCCCAGCAAGGTCAAACTTCCAATAGGCAATTGCCTTGCACTGGAACAATCTGAAATGTGATTTAAATCACAAACTTCAGATGATTCCAAATGTTGTACAACAATAGTTAGCCAGAAAAAAGTTTGAAGAATGGAAACCACTTCAAGCTTCTGGGTAACTATTTAAGTGACCTTTCCCCTACCCACCCCTACGAGACCTCCTAACTACCCCCAACCCCCTCCCACTCCACCCCCTGACTCCCCACAGGATCCCCCACCTCCCAGCTAATCCCCTGACCACCACAAGGGATCCCCAGACCCCCGAACCCCTATGAATTCAGGAAGGAACTCATGAGTTTTTCCTTCAATTTAGCCAGAGTGATTTCTCTTTGTCTCAGGTGTAAGCATTAGAAGCAATCGTGAGGTTTGTGAACAAGATTTGCACTGTCTAGTCAAAGGTCAAGAATCAATGGACCTATATGATGACCTATGTGCTTTGAGAAGCATGTATTTTCTTTTTATGCTCTGTCACTTTAAGACCAAAGTGGACTGGCTGAAAGTGGGTTAATTTGTTTCCTGATTATGATATCATAATGCTCCAAAATTTCCATGTTACCTGAAATGTCATGGGCATAAACAGCTAAGAAGCAAAAGGTAAATAAAAAGCTAATTGCGGTTGGGTTGGGTCAACCAATGTTTTTTATTTGGCAGTGCAGAACACACCAAATTTATGTAAAGAAGAAACAAGCAAGGCTCTCTCCAAATGGAATAGTTTTCTGTTTGGAAGTCTTTGAACAGATCCTGGTGTTAAAGCAGGTCAATGAGGATAGAACAGAGACTGCATTGCTGTGTGTGTCATACAGAAGGAAAAAGCAGAGAGTTGGAAGACAGGAAAGGCAACGGATTGTGGTTTGTCAAGACCCATGGCTGCTCTCCCAGTGTTGCCAGAGCCCACCAGATGTTTAAAGGTGTTGTAGAAGGGGGTCACTGGGGAATCTGTACCATCAGGACTGTCATGACCTGAGTGAAAGAAGAAGAATGCCTTGACGCTGGTAAACATTTCTGGTGACTTTGTATGAAATACAGCTGCAGGTGAATGCGACCCGAGGGCTGAAACAATTGTACTGCAAGTGCGGAATCCTACAAAATGGAAAGACTGTGAGATTGCACATGCTCCCACATTTGTGTGGGAAGTAATGCAAGTGCTTGTGACTACATGAGGCTTATATTTGTTGTATTGATCATTTAAAGAGAAATTTTCTTCTTTGTTTGAAATACCTTTTGTTTGTGAATTAATGCATTAGTGGTCATCTTCCAAAATTCTATAGACTTTGGAGCAGTTCCCAGAGATTGGATGGTGGCAAATGTAACCCCACTATTTAATAAAGGAGGGAGGGAAAAACCAGAGAATTACAGACCAGTTAGCCTAGCATCAGTAGTGGGGAAAATGCTAGAATCCATTATAAAAGATGTGGCAGCAGAATACTTGGAAAGCATTAATGGGATTAGGCAAAGTCAGCATGAGTTAATGAAAGGGAAATCACGCTTAACTAATCTACTGGAGTATTTTGAGGATGTAACTAGTAGAATAGAAAAGGGAGAACCAGTGGATGTGGTATATTTGAATTTCAAGAAGGATTTTGATAAAGTCCCTCAGAAGAGGCTAGTGGGCAAAATTAAAGCACCTGGGATCGGGGGTAATACACTGGCATGAATTGAGAATTAGTTGGCAGACCGGAAACAGGGAGTGGGAATAAATGAGTCTTTTTCTGGATCATAGGCGGTGACTAGTGTTATACCGCAGGGATCAGTGCTTGGGCCTCAGCTATTCTTGATATATATATAAATGACTTGGATGAAGAAACCAAATGCAATATTTCCAAGTTTGCTAATGACACAAAATTGGGCAGGGTTGTGAGTTGTGAGGAGGGTGCAAGGAGGCTTCAGGGTGACGTAGACAAGTTGTGTGTGTGGGCAAGCACATGGCAGATGCAGTATAACGTGGATAAATTAAGTTATATGCTTTGGTGTGAAAAACAGAAAGGCAGAATATTATTTAAATGGTGATATATTAGGAAATGTGGATGTGCAAAGGGATCTGGTTGTCTTTGTATGCCATTCAGTGAAGGTAAACAGGCAGGTGCAGCAAGCAATTAGGAAGGCAAATGGTATGTTCATTGCAAGAGGATTTGAGTTCAGAAGTAGGGATGTCTTACTGCAGTTATACAAAGCCTTGGTGAGACCACACCTGGAGTATTGCATGCAGATTTAGTCTCCTTGCCTAAGAAAGGATATACTTGCCATAGAGGAAGTGCAGCAAAACTTCACTAGGCTGATACTAGAGATGGCAGGACTGTTGTATGAGGAGAGATTGGTTCTACTGGGCCTGTATTCACTAGAGTTTAGAAGAATGAGAGGGGATCTGATTGAAACGTATAAAATTCTAACAGGGCTAAACAGACTAGATGCAGGATGGATGTTTCCCCTGGCTGGGTAGTCTAGAACCAGGGGCGCAGTTTCAGGATCTGGGGCAGGGCACTTAGGACTGAGATGATGAAAAATTTCTTCACTCAGAGGGTGGTCAACCTGTGGAATTCTCTAGCACAGAAAGTTGTGGAGGCTGGTTCACTGTGTAGATTCAAGAAAGAAATTGATATTTTTTTGGATGCCTTTTAGGAGCATCAAGGGGTATGGAGGGAAAACGGGAATATGGCATTGAGATAAAGGATCAGCCATGATCATATTGAATGGTGGAGCGGGCTTGAAGGGCCAAATGGCCTACTCCTGCGCCTAGTCTCTGTGTTTCTAATGTTTGATTATGAAGATCTCAGTTGGTTTGTCAAAGTAAAAGTTTTAAAAAGTGAAACCCAGTCCATTGGCATTGTGGGGCTTCCATTCTGTTTTTATAAAACATTGGTTTTTACAGGATCATAACACATGACATTCATTTCATGCCCCGTTTTACTTATGTTTATGCATTTGTATAAGTGTCAAATCAAATTCTCCTGAAGCAAATTAGCCAGCATTAGTAACGATTAGCAAAAACTAACTGAGCTAGTCGATCTCCAGTGGAACTTTTCAAATTAAATGTTCCAGGTACTGACCTATTCTCAGTGCTGTGACTTAACACCTTCATGTTGTTGCACAGGCTACTTTTTCCTCCAGTGATGAAATGTTATTTTCATCCACTATTTGTTTTCCATCATTAAGCCATCTGCAATAATCTTTATTTTTTCAACAGGGTTATCAGCATTTCAAGTCTCCGAGAACTTCCAATGAAATGTCACTGTTGTAAATTGTTAACTCAATTTCTCTCTCTGCAGATGCTGTGCAGTCTGCTGAGAATTTCCAGCAGCTTGTTTTTATTTCAGATTTCCATCATCTGCAGTATTTTGCTCTTGTGTTAATCTTTTCTTGGTTTGTTTCCAAAATTGGACAGGTTTTTCCACTCAAGCATAAATTTCAGAGAGCTAATAGCTGTCAGCTACTATAAAGATGTGAAATGCGATTCCAGGGTAGAGATTTGAGTTGATGTGCAATAGGTTAACTTTCAGTGATCTGGGAAGTGGCACAGAGATTTGGGAGGTTGGAATTTCCATTTATCCACTGTGCATGAAGTCCTCCTAGAATTCATTTTGACTGGGATTGGGCATATTGCTCATGCGTGCAAAACTTAAGTGCTCCAGTGACTCAAAGGAAAACAATTAAAGGTGCAAAGAAAATTTATTAAACAGTGAAATCTCAAATGCATTTTTATCTGAAACCGACCATTGTTGCTTTTCGTTTGGAACCAGCTTGGCTTCCCTGCGCCAGTATTTATTTTTAAGTCAAGCCTATCTGAAAGCAAATAAATGAAAAACAATAAAAAAAACTGCAAGTACTGGAACTGTAAAACCAAAACCAAAAATGCTGGGAAGATTGAACATTGGTGAAAAGGCACATTAATTTCTCAGGCCCATTGTTAAAACTGCAGGATAACAGCATTAAAATGGAAGAGAGCAAAAGATAGTGGGAGATGTAATCACACCCATACACAGGCACGGACAAGAATGCAGATAGATGCACTCACAAATACACACAGTGTCAACTGTGGCTCGGTGGATAGTGCACTCACCATAAAAATCAAAGGTTTTGGATCCAAAGTCCCATTCGAGAATTGAGCACAAAAATTGGGGGTGACGCTCCGAGTGCCAGTACTGAGGGAATTCTGCAATGTCTGAGTTGCTGCATTTGGGTAAGACATTGAACACTATCTGTTCTCTCATGAGGACGTAAGTGATCTCGTGCTATTATTTTGAAGACCAACAGCAAATTACCCCAGGTCTCCTGGCCAGTAATCATCTTGCAATCAACATCACTCAAGACAGATTATCTCATCAACATTGCATTGCTGTTTGTGGCAGCTTGCTATATGCAAATTGGCTGCCATATTTCCTACATTACAACAGTGACTACACTTCAAAGTGCTTCATTGAGCCTTTGGGACATCCTGAGGTTAAGAAAGGTGTGATATCAATGCAAGTCTTTCTTTCTTTTCACACAATTTGAAGAAATAGAATGTCCAGCAAAGAATTGAAGCTGAGAATAGGAAATGGTTAAATGTCAGAAATGAAACTGGCTTGGGACAATGGGATAAAGAATGAAAGAAATGCAAGACATTTACAACATAGAAAGCATGAAAATAGCTGAGGTTAAAGCACAGAAAATAAAACAAACTCCTCCAGTCCACAAGATAGAAAAAGCAAGTCTTCAGCTCCCCCAAACCTGGAAAGTCAAGCACATTCATCCATTTTGACAGTGCTTCTTGCCAAAGAGAAACTGGAGCTATCGTAAGCTCTGGAGTTATTAAAGTTGATATTAAGGGATGGCAATAACTATCCTTTTATTGGTTTCTTGCGACTTTACAACACTTCAGGGTGGCTGCAAGTAGAAGATCTGTTATATTAAATTAATAACATTTTCTTTTTATTTGCCATTCAGGGTCAAGTTTTCAAATACTGCAGTGACTATAATTTCTTAGGGATTGAACCCAATAATAATTTTTTAAAACCTTTTTAGCTGACTTCCTTCCTTTCAGTGACCTTGGTGAAAAGTCTTCAAACATTAACTCCGTTTCCCTCAGCACAGATGCTGCCTTGCCTGCTGAGTATTTTCAGCACTTTCTGTTTTTATTTGAGTTTATTTACACTTTTGCTTGTTCCGTCTAACCTCCAAGTGCACCATCCTATATACTCTTGGCCTTCCTTGAACCCAAATGTGTATTAAACAAGATTCACTGCCTGCTGCCCTACTTTAACTCATTCTTTTAGAGACCTTTAAAACTGTGGCACTCTTTACCTCTCTCACTCTTCCTGCTTCCTCAGTTCTTGAGGCTATAAAACTCAGGCTAAAGGCTCTCTGAAATTTATCTTGTCTCCTCTTTTGTTCTCTTCTTTTGGCCTTGCTGCCAGTTAAGAATATTGGGATCACCTTACACAATGATATTTCAATATTTCTTTAAAAAATGCTTGAAGTAGTTTTCCATGCTTCTTTGTGCTTACGGCTACTTTTAGCATGAGGTGTGAAATTCCATTTGGAGTAGAACATAATGCAGCCCAAAGTTGGGGTGACAACTGTGCAACCTTCATTATGTTCAGCTGATAGTATCTCTGAGTGCCAAGGGTATATACTGTAGGTTTAAGCACAGCTTGTGCTGAAGTACTGCCCCTATGTTATGTGCTGCCAAGCAGGTGTTCTACAGTACCAGATATAACATTCATCCCTCAACCAACCAACGCCACAAAAACAGATTAGCTGGGTATTTCTCTCATTGCCACTTATTGGTTCTAACTATGAACAAAATAGCTCCCACGTTAGCTCACAAAGCAACAGTTGCTGCATCTTAAATTTAATTATTCCATATGAAATATGCACAAAGTAAGGACCTATATGAGTTCATCTATTTTGAGCAACAATGGGTTAATCTGTCCATTTGAAGTTCTTCTCTTTTCTGTTTTAACATGGACATGTATCTATTAGGTGAATCAATTTTGGACAAATGTATTCTTCTAATTGCCATTAATATCAAACTGTGTAATTTCAACCCCAGTGTATTTGGAAGAAAGTTTAAATACTGAGCTTCAGAATAAGTGTCCAACGTACAGAATGCACATACACCAAGGATTCAAAAGCACATGAGATGAGGCTTTGATCTTCCCCTTATTTCTTTGGGCAAATTTAAATTGCATTTGAGAAATGTAGCTTTAACAACATGCTGCGACTATGTAAAAGAATTATTCTTGTGGAAAGGACCAATTTATACCCTCCGATTTCCTCCATGAATATGAGATGCTAAGAACCTACTTTTAAAAAAAAATCACAGCTTAGAAGATATTGTGATTGAGAAAAATTAATGAAGGTGATGTCAAATTATTCCTGGTGTCCACCTCTTGCTCGTAAGAAATCACGCACTCATGCAATATTTCATTTTTCTTAATTTGATCTCGCAATGTTCAACCCGAAAAAAACCTCACAAACAATCTGCACGTTTTGAATTTAATTAATTTTGTTAGATCTTAGTGGGCTTTAAGTTCATAGTCTGTTAATAATTACACAGCAATGGATGTGATCATATGGGAGAAGATGCTTTCCCATTGTTCTTTCATAAGGCTTAAAGACTCAGCAGGCTTGAGGAGGCAAAATCTTTATTACAGATTGACCAGAAATTGTCTGATGTGAAAGTCAGATTTTTCTTGAACCTGATTCCAAATTAGTTCCGCAAGCCTTTGGCCTCTGCTGTGCAATTCTGTGTTTGAATTTTTTGAGCTGTTCAAATTCATGAAGGGTCTGGACAGAGCAGCTTTAAAGAAACTGTTCCCAATCACAGAGGGTAGAGAACCCGAGGGCACCGAGTTAAGGTGATTGGCAAAAGAATCAGAGACAACATGAGGAAAAAGCTTTTTCCGCATTGAGTAGTTCGAACCTGGAATGCACGCCCTGAGAGTGTGGTGGAGGCAGGCTCAACCATGGCTTTCAAAACAAAATTGTACCTTAAGAAAAAAAAATTAGTTTGTACAGGGAAAGGGCAGTGGAGTGGAAGTTGCCAAATTGCTCCTGCAGAAAGCTGGCATGGAGCACAGCCAAATGGCCCCCTTCTCTACTTTCTATTGTATTCCATAAAAGAGAGATAAGTTTTGATATAGATTGGTGGCCAAAGACTTATTTCAGCAGGAGACAATAACTGCTGAAATCATAAATGGTTACTGTAATAAACTTGGTGTACCAGACAGGTTTCTTGTTAGAAACAGTAAACTGATGAAGCTACATGCTTGAACCAAGACCATGACTAGAAAGCTCCGCCCCTAAGATTGCCCACACTTAGGGCTGATTCGTCTGTATGGTCACATGATCCCCAAAACAGTATGAAAAGTTTTACTTGCAATCACTCCATTCCTCCCCCTTTAACTTTGTTTTACATACCTTATTTACAAGAATATCTTAATCCATGGCATATACAAATATATATTATAGATTAAGTCTTTAAGGTGGTTTTCTGATTAGGGTAGAGCAACGTAGCTCTACGACTTGAGATTCTACCACTGGATCGACTTGATCAGAAACTGCAGCATTAGGGACATCATTAGATAATGGCAGTTCAGAATTATTTACTCCAACACAGACATCAGGCATGTCTTTTCTATGCTGATCTGGCACTTCAGGGATCAAAGATTCGACTTCAATTTCAGGTGGTGTAACTGTTGGAGTGTCTCTCCACTTCTTAGATGATCTAATGTTTCCTAACAAACTTGCTTTCTACGTCCAAGTAGTATGACAAAGGTCCTGTTTCAGAGACAATTATACCAGGAACCCATCTAGGTCCAGTTTCAAAATTTTGCACAAAATCTGTCTCTCCCACAGTAAATTTTCAATCTTTACTATGAATATCAGGATTCAGTTTCTGACTACTCTGGCTCTTCTCTACCTTCCCCTCTAAGTTAGGGAGTACCAGAGTCAATCTTGTACAAACGCAGCATATCATTAGTAATTTAGACAGTGTTGAACCCGTAGTTACATGAGGATTTGTGCAATAGTTGAGAAGAAATCTTGAAATTCGTGTTTCTAACATTCCTTTGGATAATTTTTTCATTCCTGTTTTAAAAGTTTGTACTGATCTTTCTGCTAACCCATTGGAGGGGGATGATACAGTGCTACTTTGACATGTTTAATCCCATTTAGGTTCATGAATCTCTGGAATTCTGTACTAGCGAAAGCTGTGCCATTATCTGAAGCAATGACTTCAGGTAGGCCATGTACACTAAAATATTGGTGCAGCATTTCAATAGTTGCACACAATGTAAGTGATCTAACTTCATACACATCCACTTGGAATGCACATTGATGATCACTCAAAACATGGTACCTAAAAATGGATCTACAAAGTCTATATGTAGTCTAATCCAGGGTCGACAGGCCACTCCCACGGATGAGTGGAGCTGAAACGTGCAACTTCTGCTGTTGCTGACAGTGAAGACAATATTTAACCATCTTTTCTATATCACTGTTTATATCTGGCCACCAGATACAGCTTCAAGCAAGCATCTTCATTTTCAAAATGCATGGATGCGAACAGTGAAGCTCTGTCAAGAGTGGTCCTCCTCTTTGCGAAGGGATGATGAATCTTGCTCCCCACAACAAGATTTCACCTTGACAACATAATTCAAATTTACGGGCATTGAATGGTTTTAACTCTTCAGAGACTTGTGCATTTGACCATCCTTGCAATGCCTGTTTTCAGTCCCTTGACAAAATTGGATCCAGGCTTGTCTAATTCTTTATCTGCTTCAAACAGACCGGTGAGGAGTTTAGGAAATTCAACAGAAATTCAACTTCTTGAAGCACTGGAGCATGTGTAATGCTATCTGGCAAAGGAAGATGACTGAAGACATCTGCATTTGCAATATGCACACCCGGATGGTGCATAAAGGTGTATTGGATACTAACAAAATCAAGGCCCATCTTTGAATTCTAGCAGAGACTATTGGTGAATTGCTTTATCTTCACTAAATAAACCCATTAGTGGCTTGTGATCTGACACTATGGTGAAATGTCGACCTTGCAAATATTGATGGAACATTTTTACTCCAAATATTATGGATAAGCCTTCTTTTCCAAGTTGTGAGTAATCCTTCTCGGCTGCAGAGAGGGTTCTGGTCTTGGCCTTTCAGAACCATCTTCCATTCTGTGTGACAATATCACTCCCACTCCATAGGGAGATGCATCACGGGTTAATATTAATTCTTTTAATGGGTCATAGTGGACTAGCAGACATGACGAGTGTAATAGCTTCTTGACTTCTGTGAAGGCTCCTTATTGTGCCTTCCAATACCATCTTTGGTTCTTCTTCAATAATAAGTTAAAAGGGGCTAATATTGTAAATAAAATTAGGCAAGAAGCGACCATAATCATTTCTCATGCCCAAAAAAGTGATAGTGATAGGAGAGGGCCTTGATTGCCCTGAATTTCTCCTCTACTGGATGCAACCCTTGGGCATCCACTCAATGACCCAAATGAGTGACTTTATCTAATTTATCTATTTACCTAATTTATGAATTTTAGCTATTTATCTAATTTAGCAGCCTTGTTCACAGTTAATTGATAGTCTCCACAAATGCAAATGGTTTGATCTGGTTTCATCACAGAGACTATGGGTGCTGCCCTTTCTGAAAATTGGACTGGCTGGATTATTCCTAAATTATCTAAGCGGCACAATTCTGCATCCACCTTCTCCTTTAGGGCGTAATGCACAGGCCTGGCCTTAAAGAACCAGCGTATTACCTCCGAATCTACATATATTTTTGCTTGTAGGCATTTTATTTTTCCCAGCTCATCTCGGAATACGCTGTCATACTTTTTTAACAGCTCAGGAATTCCTCCTGTTCTAACTTAAAAAATTTCTGACCAGTTGAGCTTGATCTCTTTCAGCCAGCTGTAGCCCAGAAGGCTAGGTCCTTCACCTGTTACAACAATCACTGGCAGCTGAGCTGAGGAATACAGGTACAGAGGCGATGCCTTTCGCCTGTATTGCCACTCCAGTGTACGTCTTCAGCTAAGCCGTAGTTTGCTCTTGATTTAGTGGCTGGGTACCTTTATTTAGGTATTTAAAGATGCGTTCTCCCACCACTGTGGTTGAAGCTCCTGCATCAACCTCAATGACTGGAGGCTTCCCATCCACTTGAAGGGTGACGGTGATTGGTTTAGTTTTCCATGCCTTGAGATTGTGTAAAGAATAGATATCAGTATCAGCAGCTTCTGGTTCATTTACATTGTGCACTTCAATCATCTTGGTCTGCTGTCTGACTGGCTGTCTCGATTTCACCCTGCATTGCTTTATTACATGCCCTTTTTTCTGACAGTGGTGGCATTCTGCCTCTTTAAACCTGCAAATTCCTTGTACACGGTTATCCCCACATCAATAACAATTTAATTTCTGAATCACTAGTGAGATGCTTCCTGTGTGCCTTTCTGTCTTTCAAGTGGTAGAGACTGTGTCCTGCTTCACAGTTGTCTCCCTGGTTTTCGTGCCATGCCCAGCGGTGGGTTCCCACTCCAACTGAAGAACAGCGCCATGTTGCACACTCTGCAAAGCCTGTGAGTCCCTCACAGCACTCTCCATTGCTAACGCTATCTCCATGGCATGCTTCAAGTCAACATTAACTTCTGCAAGTAAACGGCACTGAATGGCACTGTCATGTACGCTGCAAACCAAATGATCTTGCAACATGTCACTGAGAGCATCTCCGAAGTTGTAGTGCTCTATTAGCTGTTCTAACTTAGCGAGATACATTGCAATTGACTCAGTGGGGGTCCTTACTCTAGAGTTGAACTTGAAACTTTGCATGATCATCGATGGCTTAGGCTGAAAGTGTGCTTTCTCGAGATCTAGCTTGTTAAAAGATCTGGAATTTGGTGTGTTCAGGGCCGTCAAACTACTAATGAGGTTATATGTCTTGCTCCCGCAGATACTTAGAAGAATCGTTTTCTGTTTCTCCAATGCTGTTATTTTCTTCGCCACAAAGTAGAAACCTAGGCACTCTATGTACTGACTCCAGTTTTCCATGGACAAGTCATATGGGTCAATTCTGCTGAAGAGTGGCATGACCGGTGAGCATACTTTCCTGTCTTCCCTTAAAAAGTGAAATACTCATATTCAGGAAGCAAGGAGCATTGTCGGAGCTTTTTATCCTCGTTGGCAATTGTAATAGGACTTGGTGTACCAGACAAGTTCCTTGTTAGAAACAGTAAAGTTTATTTACAGAGCTCCTGATGAAGCTACATGCTTAAACCAAGACCATGACTAGAAATCTCCGCTCTTAAGATTACCTGCACTTAGGGCTGATTCATCTGTACAGTCACATGACCCCCAAAACAGGATGAAAAGTTTTATCTTACAAGCACAGCAGTTACATTGTGTTAAGCAAAGAATGAGAGCACAGACTGTGACATGTCAGATCATATGGAGTGTGTTGATTGCAGAGCAGATTTAGGAGGTTGCCCACAGCCAACGTGTAAAGTAGTTTCTGCTTTGTCGCCACACAAAAATTGATAGTATAACTCTGGTTTTTGATCTTGACTTGCCTGTGAGATGCCCTGGTGGAAGCCACCTCACTTTGCTTCAGGTTGACACTGCATGGAGTATAAGAGTAAATTCAGTGCTTCAAATGGAAAGCCACACTTGAAGGGAGGCTTGGTAAGAGAATCTTGACAACAGTGTTGGTGTGTTATCTGTGACCCATGATTCCTTCAATGGAAGCACTGAGTTCACCCTAAGTTGCAATACTCTCGACTAAGTACCCCAGAAAAAATTAGGGCTTTTCCATATAAGTGTAAGTGAATTTTAAAATAAGAGCTCATGGTGTAGAGGCAACATATTATCAAGGATAGGTGATTGGTTGGTTAACAGGAAGCAGAGAGCAGGAATAAATGGGTCATTTTCAGGTTGGCAAGCTGTAATCAGTGGAGTGCCACAGGGATCAATGCCAGGACCTCAAATATTTACCATCTATACAATTGACTTGGATGAAGGGACCGAATGTTTGGTTGCTAAATTTGCTGATGACACAAAGTAGCAAATAAATTGTGAGGAGGATATAAAGAGCCTACAAAGGGATTTAGACTAGTTAGCTGAGTGAGAAAAAAACTGGCAGATGGTGTATTATGTGAGAATACATGAACTCGTCCACTTTGGCAGGAAGAATAAAAAACAGTATATTTTTAAAATAGAGAAAAATCGCAAAACACTACGGTACAGAGGGACCTGGACATTCTGTTACATGAAGTACAAAAACTTAGCTTTTAGGTACATCAAAGTAATGAGGAAGGCAAATGGAATGTTGTCATTGATTGTAATGGGAATGGAATATAAAAGTCGGGAAGCTTGGCTAAAAATGGATAGGGTGTGGCGAGACCAGGGGCTGAATAATACAGATATAAACGGGAGCAATTTCCACATCAGGAGACTTATTATCAGGTGTGACGATGTCAGGCGGAGTTTCCGACATCATCATGCCGGTTTCGAATAACACAGTATGTGGGCAGGCTTAAAAGTTGGAACCCTGCCCACGCTTTGGTAATCTCAATTAGAGTTGTTAATAAGGTCGTTAATGACCCAATTGATTGCCATAATACGCTCTGAAGACAATAATACGGCCTTAGAGTCAGAATCATGCAATCCTGTGGGGAATCCATTTTTTAATGGGTAAGCTTGTTAGGATGGGTTTTGAAACTGTAGCTGAGCAAGAGTCTCAGCTCTGCAGTTAGTTCATCAGTGACTTCAGGAACTGTTCATTTGTATGAGCAGACTAAGCTTTCTGAAATCATTTGAGGTAAAGGCCTTTTCTCGGCTGCAGAGTGCATCTCACAGGGCTAAAATACCTGTAATATATAGGCATTGTGGTCTTGGTGGGAGGCACAACCTCTGGTGAGGAGGAGAGGAGGATAAGGAGGAGGAGAAGAGTGAAAGGAAGAAGGGCTGAGTGGGGGGTTTCAGGTTGCACTGGTGATGCATGAGAGGACAGCAGTGCCAGAGCCTGAGGATTGGGAGCCACTCGGAGACCATCAACAAAGTTGTAGAAGGTCTCATGCGGCCTCTAGACTATACAGGCAGAGATCCAGCTTTCTGCAATAGTCAGAGACTCAATGCAGGAGAGGACTCAGCCTTTCCAGGGCACGGTCACAAAACTCTGTGACATGCTCGCAGGAGAGATCTCCCCCAATTACATAGGGGAGGCACCTGATGCCTGTGGCTTTGAAGGTTGCTGTCACCTACAACTTCTTCACAACAGGCTAATTCCAGGCGGCCTGTGGAGACCTCAGTGGCAGCACACAACCTACTGCGCACCATTGCACTCACCTTAGAAGTCTGCAAACTGCCCAATCGCACTTCTTCCAGAGACTTTTTATTCGATTCTGCATATGTTGGGTCCCCTGACACTGCCCCCTGCCTGGGGCCCTTTTAAAGTAATGTTTTGAGTCACGGCCTTCAACCTCAGAGGCTGGACATCCCATCCTGCAGCACTCATTGGGCTGGATAAAGGCCTCAAACCCACCCTGCAGCTTGATTAGCCCCAATCAATGTATTATCAGGCACGTTCCGAAGTTGGGAGCGGAAGTCAAAAGGCTGCCGGCTTCCAGGTGCAGAACCTGCCCTCAGTGCCCCAGCGTTTTATTGAGCCCCACATCTGGAGTAATGGAGTTTTGGTCTCCTTACTTGAGAAAGGATAGAGTGGCATTGGAAGCATTTCAAAGGAGGTTCACCTGACTGATTCCTGGGATGAGGAAAGGATGGACAGGTTGGGCCTACATCCATTGGAGTTTAGAAGAATGTGAGGTTATCTTAATAAAACTTAACAGATCCTGAGGGAAATTAACAGAATGGATGCTGAGAGAATTTTCTACCTTGTGGGTTGACTAGAACTAGGGGACACAGTTTAAAACTAAGAGGTCTCCCATTTAAGATGGTGATGAGGAGAAATTTTTTTCTCCCTGAGGTTGTCAGGTAATCCAGGATGACCTGATTCTTGAGTGGAGGCAGGGAATTACAAGTCCCAGCGGGCCTTGGGAATTTCATACATGTACAGACCAGAAGCAGGTGCAATCTGATGTTTTGCAGTTCTTCAGGCTGAGGATGGGCTCAGTGCGCCTGCACAAAAAGAAAACGGCATAAAAACAGGATCATGTGATTTGGGAGCATCATAATTGAGAAGGGTCCCAGGCATAGGACAGGGAGAGGTCCCAGTTAAGAAAAAAAAACGAGGGGCAGAGAAAAAAGCTCGAAGCAGAATAACGGTAATGATTGGCAGGCTTTAAGTGGTGAGGGCTCAGGAGAAGCCGTGGTGATCGCAGAAGGCTCAGGACAAACGCTGGCGATCTAAAAATGCAGGAGCCAGTTGGTCATTCCGTGCTGGGGTGAAGGTAACCCTTTGGAGTAGTAGCATTCTGCTCAACACAGTTATGCTTGTGAGTTGGTGCTGGAGTGTAAACTTGGGAATCTAGGGGAATGGAGACTCGGGAGACAAAATTGAAACCCTCGGAGGATGGCTGTCAATGGGGTAATCTGAGTTGGAGCGATTCTTGGAGAGAATTCCAGGGTGAGATCTTCAAAGGTGAAAACTGAAATCCCTCGTGACAGAGACAGAGTTTCAATGAGATTAGTTAACTAATTTGTGTTTACTGATGTCCAGGTGGGTTGTTGAGAAACCTGTGGAATCTGTTTTGGTCGCATCTGCCATATACTGTGCAGTGTGGTGTATTTGACCACAGTTTGCCTGTTAATTCACATTTTTATTTCATCCATGCATGGGATGTGGGCTTCACTGGCTGAGCCAGCATTTATTGCCCATATCTAGTTGCACTTGAGAAGGTGGTGGTGAGCTGCCTTCTTGAACCACTGCAGTCCATGTGGTCTAGGTACACCTATAGTGTTGTAAGAGAGGGAGTTCCAGGATTTTGACCCAGCGACAGTGAAGGAACGGCGATATATTTCCAAGACAGGATGGTGAGTGACTTGGAGGGGAAATTCCAGAGGCCGGTGTTCACATCTATCTCCTGCCCTTGTCTTTCTAGATGGTAGTGGTCGAGGGTTTGGAAGGTGCTGTCTAAGGAGCCTTGGTGAATTCCTGCAATGCATCTTGTAGATGGTACACACTGCTGCTGTTGTGCATTGGTGGTGGAGAGAGTGAACATTTGTGGATTTGGTGCCAATCAAGTGGGCTGCTTTGTCCTCGATTGATGTGTTATGGGAGCTACAGTCATCCAGGCAAGTGGGGAGTATTCCATCACACTCCTGGCTTGTGCCTTGTAGATGGTGGACAGGCTTTGGGGAGTCAGGAGGTGAGTCGCAAGATTCCTAGCCTCTGACCTGCTCTTGTAGGCATGGTATTTATACGGCTAGTCCAGTTCAGTTTCTGGTCAATGGTAACCCCCAGGATGTTGATAGTGGGGAATTCAATGATGGTAATGCCATTGAATGTCAAGGGGCGATGGTTAGATTCTCTCTTGTTGGAGATGGCCATTGCTTGGCACTTGTGCAGCGCAAGTGTTACTTGCCACTTGTCAGTCCAAGGCTGCATATTGTCCAGGTCTTGCTGCATTTGGACATGGACTGCTTCAGTATCTGAGGAGTCGTGAATGGTGCTGAATGTTGTGCAATCATCAGTGAACCTCCCTACTTCTGACCTTGTGATGGAAGGAAGGTCATTGATGAAGCAACTGAAGATGGTTGGGCCGAGGATGCTACCCTGAGGAACTCCTGCAGTGATGTCTTGGAATTGAGATGACTGACCTCCAACAACGACAACCATCTTCCTTTGTGCTAGGTATGACCTCAACCAGTGGGAAGTTTTCTCCCTGATACCCATTGACTCCAGTTTTGCTCAGGCTCCTTCATGCCACACATTCAAATGCGGCCTTTATGTCAAGTGCAGTCACTCTCACCCCATTTCGAGTGTTCAGCTCTTTGCTGCATGTTTGAACCAAGGCTGTCATGAAGCCTGGAGCTGAATGGCATTGTCAGAACCCAAACTGGGCGTCAGTGAGCAGGCTATTGCTAAGCAAGTGCCACTTGATAGCACTGTTGATGACCCCTGCTATTACTTAACTGGTGATGGCGAGTTGACTGATGGGACAGTGATTGGCCGAGTTGGATTTGTCTTGCTTTTTGTGTACAGGACATACCCATATAACTGGGAGATGCCAGTGTTATAGCTGTGCTGGAACAAATTGTCTAGGGGCATGGCAAGTTCTGGAGAAAATGTTCTATTGCTGCAATATTGTCAGGGCCCATAGCCTTTGCAGTATCCAGTGCCTTCAGCCGTTTCTCGATATTACGTGGGGTGAATCAAATTAGCTGAAGACCTGTATTTGTGATGCTGGTGACCTCCGGAGGAGACCGAGCTGGGCCACCCACTCGGCACTTCTGGCTGAAGATTGTAGCAAATGTTTCAGCCTTATATTTTGCACTGATGTACTGGGCTCCTCTATTATTGAGGTTGGGGATATTTGTGGAGCCATCTCCTCCAATGAGTTGTTTAATTGTCCACCACCATTTACAACTGGATGAGGCAGGACTACAGAGCTTAGATCTGATCCGTAGGTTATGGGATCACTTAGCTCTGTCTATCTAGCAGCATAGTGCTGCTTATGCTGTTTGGCTCGTAAGTAGTCCTGTGTTGTAGCTTCAACACCTCATTTTTAGCTTTGCCTGGTGCTCCTCCTGGCATGCCCTCCTGCACTTATTAATTGAAGCAGGGTTGATTCGCTGGCTTGATCGTAATGGTAGAGCAGGGGATATGCCAGGCCATGAGGTTACAGATTGTGGTCGAGTACAATTCTGCTGCTGCTGACGGCCCACAGCGCCTCATGGATGCCTGGTCTTCAGTTGCTAGATCTACTCAAAATCTATTCCATTTAGCATGGTGTAGTGCCACACAACACGATGGAGGGTCCTCAATGTGAAAGTAGGACTTTGTCTCCACAACGACTGTGCTGTGGTCACTCTTACCGATACTGTCATGGACAGATGCATCTGCAGCAGGCAGGTTGGTGAGGATGAGGTCAAGTATGATTTTCCCTCTTGTTCCCTCGCCAACTGCCGCAGACCCAGTCTAGAATCTATGTCCTTTAGGACTTGGCCAGCTCAGTCAGTAGTGGTGCTACCGAGCCCCTCTTAGTGAAGGACATTGAAGTCCCCCACCCAGAGTACATTCTGCGTCCTTGCCACCCTCATTGCTTCTTCCAAGTGGTGTTCAAAATGGAGGAGCACTGATTCGCCTGAGGGAGGGCAGCACGAGGTAATCAGCAGGATGTTTCCTTGTTGGTGGTGAGGATACCCAGGGCAACTCCCTCCTGAATGTCCCCATTGTTTCACCGGAGGGACAGGACATACCCAGGGGTGGTGATGCTGGAGCCTGGGACATTATCTGTAAGATATGATTCCGTGGGGATGTCTGCTTGACCAGCCTGTGAGACACAGCTCTCCCAATTTTGGCACTAGCCCCCAGATGTTAATAAAGGGGACTTTGCAGGGTCGACAAGGTTGAGTTTGCCATTGTTGTTTCCGGTGCCAAAGTCGATGTTGGGTGGTCCGTCTGGTTTCATTCCTTTTTTGAGGCTTTGTGACTTGCTAGAGTCAAGCACATTTCTCGAGTCACACAGAGGCCAGACCAGGACAGGACGGCAGATTCCCTTCCTTAGGGAATCAGATTGGGGTTTTTACAACAACAATCGACAATGGTTTCAGATTATTGAATTCAAATTCCACCATCTGATGGGGCAGGATTCAAACCCGAGTCCTCAACCTTGAAGTCCAACAGGTGACCCTGGAGAGCCCTGCACAACCTTACTCTGCACTCACCTCCGAGTTTCCCTCCAAGTGCAGCCCGCCAAGTGCACACATTATATATGTTGTTACAAATTGATTTCACAACGTTGTGAAGCCGATTTTTGACCTTCTCGCCATATTGTCCGCTCACACCACCAAACACGTCCAACGCCAGCAGGCACAGAAAATTCCACCCAGAATACACTTTATACCTGACAGCAACTGCCTCGGACTGTAGATTGTTAACTGCAAAACAACCTCAGGTAACCAATGACTACTCTCAGAAAATATTTCAATTGGCTGTGAAGAGATTTCGGATGCCCTGGGGTCATGAAAGGTGCTAAATAAATGCAAGTCTGTCTTTCTCTCTTTATTTCTCTCTCTTTACTCTTATTTTTTTTTCTTTTTAACGCATACTAGCTTTATCAGTTGGGTAGTACTCTTGTTTGTGAGTCATGTGTTTGTGCAGTGAAGCCCAACGTTAGGACTTCAGATTTGTGTGGAGAACCTCATTGTCAGAGGACGAGGCAGATGAGATGTTAAACTGATGATCTGCCCATTCATTCAGGTAAAAGAATCGATAATACTATTTGAAGTTGAGCAGGGACCTGGCTGCATGCAAATTGGCTGCACATTAGTAAGAACACTTCAGCTCATTAGTTATCGGTGAAGCACTTTGAAATGTGCTTAGGATTTGAAAGGTGCTGGCCAGAATTTAGCAGAGGGGATAGAAGTCCCACCGCTGGGGCCGAAAGATGCAGCTGATCCGTCTTGCTCATCAGCAGGAATGGGGCTGCATTTTGCTGGCAGCAGCCAATTAGCCACCAGTGCTGCCATCTCTATTGAGGATGATGGCACACCAACAAGGCAGGCAGGTCTCAGCGATGGGGGATGGCGGGGGGGGTGGGGGGGATGGGGGTGTGGTGGTGATGAAGTCACTGAGGACATGAGGGGCTGCTGTCAAGGATGTGACCATTGCTACACTGTGGACCAAAGTGTGTGAAAAAAAGGAAGGCCCCACCTTGGAGTTCTCTCAGACGCCGCCAGGTTTCACTGGGTGGTCGCCTCAACAAGGGGAAAATGTCTGTGGAGGAAGGAAGAGGTCCTTAATTTGCTACTCAAATGGCTCAATTGCACTTTGGGTAGGTGGGCACCTTTCCCACTGCTGGCAAAATGGGTATGTCACTCACTGCCTTCCTGCACCATTTTGCCAGCTTTCCTGCCTTTCAGCCCATCCCCAAGGGGCTGGTAAAATCCAGTCCACTAAATCAATGCAAGTCTTTGATTACAAGGACCTTTCAAAGAAGTGAAATGTTAGAGGGTATATTTTCAATTTAGCATTTGCTGTTCATGCGGTCTATTCAGCATTGAGGAGACCAAACATTGGGTGATCACTTTGCTGAACATCTCTGTTCAGTTTGTAAACATGACTCCGAGCTTCTGGTTGCTTGCCATTTTCATTCACCACCTCAGTCCCACTCTAATCTCTCTGTTCTCGGGTTCCAACACTGTTCCAGCTCAAGGTAAGTAAATTTCATCTTTTGATGAGCTACTTTACAACCCACCCGAGAAAACAAGTTCAACAATTTCAGGTCATAATGTCTGCACCTATATTTTCAAACAGCAGGTACTGGCAATGATTTCGCTGGTCTCAATTAAATCTGGTCATTATCACATTGCTGTTTGTGAAACCTTACTGTGCCTCATGTGGTTCTATCTTTTGTATCTGTTCTTACCCTGTTATCATTGCCTTTGTCTTACACTGCTATCTCTTTTGTCATTTAATCACTTCTGCCTTCCATTTGACTACAGACCTTCTCTTTTGTTCTTCCCCTCCCTGCCACCTCCCCACTTTCCCTGACTCTGTACTTTGTTCAAACCTGTTACATCTGTAACATGTTCTGTTTCTGATGGGAGATCACCGATCTGAAACACAGGGCTAGATCCTATCACCTTATTTCCTGCCAGAACAGTGGGGCCATTTTCGGGTTTGGAACCCAGCTCTCTGCATGGTGTTCCCGGCAATTGCTCTGCAGCAGCTGCAAACCAATTGTCATCCACCTCCTAATTTCCTGACCAATTAGGGAGGGAGGATATACTGTTTGCAATTAGGAGGGATTTCTAATTAAATAAACTATGGCATGTGTCAGAGAAACTTACCAACACTTGGATTTTTGAAGATGCAGCAATCACAGGGATGGAAAGGAGACCTTGGAAGGCTGCCCCCACGGTTTCTTACTCTTACCTTGAGGTTCTGCTGAGGGATCCGATGAACTGCAGTGAGGTGAGCTCTCCCAAGGATGGGAGCAAGAGGATAACCCTTCCAATCAAACAGGTGAAGATGGAAGTGGCCAAGGAAGTCAGCAGCAAAAGCTTGTTCCTCCAACCTGAAGACATTGCACTAAGAGGATTAGAAGGGCATGACAGATGAGTGGCATGACACTTTCTCTCCTTGCAGAAGAGAGGACACAACTTGAGGTGGGGCAGAGACCCAGCTGGAGTGGGGGATGGCATTCCAGTGACAGGCACATTGCCAACCACTGGCAATGCATGCCCACCTGCTTCACTGAGAAGGAGGTCATACCAGGTGGCAGAAGATGTTAGCAGCAACCTACTGTCACAACTTGAGTCTCCTGAAGCACTGCTGTTCAGACATGTCAAGAGAGCTGATCTTCTGCCTGTGGACTCTGTGTTGAGGGTCATGCCTCCTTCTAGCTGGATCACGGCGTCCATTTCTTCTGCCCTGTAACTAAGGAGAAGGGAGCTGGTATTGCTGCTGGTGTTGCTGCTGCTGGAGCAGTTGGTGGTGGTGTGGCCTCTGCCCTTGACGCTCAGCAGAAGTGGAAGTAGGAGCTGCATAAGGTGTCCCCATGCCATGGTGAAGACTGGCAGCAGGAAAGTTCAGCTGAAGGTAAATGAAGTGCAACACAGGTGAAGTGCCTTCAAAGAAATTGACAATCACCTGTCAAGCAGTGAAAATACACTGAGAGAAGGAGTGTTTTGAACTGCTGTTTCTCACTGGCCCTGGCTGGAGTTCTTCAATATAACTGATCAAAGTCTTTGCAACTCTCACTGAAGAAGCTCTTCCCACTGTGCACTCACCTCAGTGACCCTGGCGAGTTGCTCACAGGTTGGGAAACAACTTACCAGTCTGGCATATATATCTATGATTCAAAGTTAAAACATTTCATGATTGGCATCTTAACATCTTCAACCACTTTTTAACTCCTTAACCAATCCAAGGAGGTTCTTCACTCCCCTTCAACCTTGCCATTGGGAAAGCCAACCGAGGACAGGATCACATTGGGATCCCAACACGTCAATTTCAGAGGTTTTCCCACCTTGCATGTCCTCAAACCTATCTCCACCAGGAGTGGAAGATTTCTGCCCATTAACCCTGTTCCTCTCACCTTAGATGTTGCCTGATCTGGTGAGCCTTTCCTGTGTTTTCTGTTTATTTTTCAATTTATTAGCAACCTTAGTTTTTTGCCTTTGTTACATTTTCTGATCAGTTCTATCTTTGCCTGAACAAGTAATGCAGTTGTATCAAAGTATTACAAGGTATTTGAAGCATAGAAGCAAGCCATTCGACTCAAGTGGTCCATGGTGTAGTATAAATGGTAACAGATGGAATGTGATAATGTATGATGCAGATGATCGTGTACCACTGATGTCCATTATGTGCTGCACTCTCCCACTTGAGAGAGAAGTTGGAATCATGCCGAAGAGCTAAGTACCTACTCTGTAACCTATTTAGAAGTAGTACTAAGAAACAAATGTTAAGCAGATACCAGAGTGTGTCTACAGTCTGTCCAGCAACCAAGTCCCACATCTAGACACCAAGGCAGAAGGACTCAATCTCAGAACACATGCCAGGGTTTATGCTACAGCCAAGCCTCCTCTGACCCCTCTTCATCTCACCCAGACTTGTCCAACCTTTTTGTGTGGGGAGCTGGGGGGGGCACATTTCAGTTTTTCTCACACTCGGGGAGCTGATGGGCAAAGTTTGGACAAGTAAGGTTTGACACAAAATTAAACATAAATTTTTTTTTAAAAAAGCTGATGTTTGAAAAGGAGCGACCGACTGAGCAAAAAAAGTGTCACAACAATAAATTGACAATTAAAAAAATGAATAGTAAATAAAGACGACCATGAGAGTGTGAGAGGGTGAGAGTATGTGCGTCCAGCTCACTCACTGGCTGGAATTTTCTGCCGCTGTTGGCGTCAGGCGTAGTGGTGGGCATGAGTGGACGACATGGTGAAAAGGCCAAAAATTGGTTTTATGCCATTGTGAAACCAGATTGCGATGGTTCGCTATGCCCATCAATGGCGGGCCACCTTTCCCAACATCCAATGTCGGGAACCTAATTTCAATGCATTTGCATCTCATCATCTTGCTTGCCACCAGAATCATCCCTCCATGCCAGATCATCTGGGCCACATGCTGATGTGTTTCACAACAGCATTTAAATGGCGTACACCTAGTGAGATGAACTTCGAGGGGAACTCGGAGGTGAGCGCACACTAACATTGCGCAGTGCTCGCGAGGTTGCTTTTTCATGGCTGGCTGACAGTGCGATGCCAGGACAAGGGCTGCACTGTGGCTGGGGCAAGACAGGGGTGGCAAGGCAGCATGGTCTGATGGGAGTGCACAAGCACATGCCAGGGGTGGGGAGGGAAGTGGTCCTGCATAAGGGAAACCTTGTATTAAGTGAGCATCCTTCCGCAGCTGAGACAGTTCAGGCATTGCAACATTGACAAGCTTGGAGTCGGGCCCCAGCTTATCTGCCCACCCAAGCAACACAGAGGCATGAAAGTGTCACCAAATGCTCTTGGACCTTTCACCCCTCAGATGCAGACTGAAAATTAATGAAAATTTTAAGGGGCTGCAGAACAATTGGACAACTGGGCAAGTTGTACAATCTCCTTGACAAAGCTGGCCATGGAGCAGTCACTGGTGGAAGTGCTCACAGGCCATTGCAATGTCCTCATTCAGGTTTGGGCCAGTCTCTCCCATGGTTCAAACTCACAGCACAGCCTAATAGTGCAGGCCTGCGCCTGAGCTGAGAGCACAGCATGCAGTTCAGTTGGCGAAGCTGCCGCCAATCAGTCAGATGGAGTGGGCAGAGGTGGTTGGGGTTTCAGGCGCTCATGCAGCTCACTAAACTCTGGCCATCCAAGTGGTGGCCAGCATGTGTCAAGGTACTTTCAGACCTAACCAAGAGAGGTTTTTAGTACAGCCATGCTGACTCACAAGTCTCTCTCTTCCATTCTGCAGGAGGAGTGGAGCATGGAGCCTGGTGACCTTGCTGTATGCCTCCTGGCTTACAGGGAGCAGAGACGAAGGAGAAGAGAGTGATGGAGGCACCTGGCTGGGTAGCGGGAAGAGCAGCGCCCTCATGAAGAAGGGGTGGCTGGGGCTCCTGGGCATGCCGCTGAAGAGCCACAGCGAGCCGTCATGGGTTGGCGCTTAGGTTGACCTAGGTTCTATAGATGACACTTTTCATTCCTGCAGATGACTGAGAACCAGTGTTGCTGAAGACGGTGCATGTCCAGGAATCTGGTCGGTCACATATGTCACATGTTGCAGGATTTGGCACCACGGGGACATGTAGGGCATCCACTGCCAGTGGCTGTTAAAGTGACTGCAGTGCTTAATTTTTATGCCAGTGGCTCCTTCCAGGGCTCCACAGGTGACCTCTGTGGGATCTTTCAAGCCTCCACCCACAAATGCATGCAGGAGGTCACGGACGCCATATTCGTGAAGGCACACAACTTTGTGTATTTTGCCCGGGATCAGGCAAGCCAGGAAGCAAGAGTGCTGGGATTTGTGCAGATCTCTGATTTTCAACAGGTGCAAGGTGCCATTGACTGCACTCAGATGGCGCTTAGATCTCCATGGCAGCCAGCAGACAACTATGTCAACCACAAGAGCTTCTAATCGCTGAATGCTCAGCTCATCTGTGACCACAGCAAATGCATCCTGCATGTCTGTGCATGATTACCTGCAAGTGTCCATGATACCTACATTCTCAGTAGGTCTCAGATCTCTGGCATCTTCCAAGGTCCACAGGGGCTGAAGATTTGGGTCCTCGAGGACAAGGGCTACCCGGAGGGGGATATGGCTGATGACATGAGTGCAGTGGCCTCAAAGTGCATCAGAGAGAAGGTGCAATGAGGCTCATGCTGCAACTCGCACTTTGGTTGACCAAACTATTGGGATATTGAGGATGAATTTCCAGTACCTGGACCAGTCTGGTAGAGCCCTGCAATACAATCCACAGAGAATGTCACGCATCATCGTTGCCTGCTGCACCTATCACAACTTGGCACTGCAACGGGGGACAAAAGCTGGCTGAGGAGGAGGTGGAGGAGATGCATGTCTTCTCCTATGAGGAGAACATCGATGGGGATGACAGTGAGGAGGTTCTCAATGGCAAGGATGATGGCAATGAAGCCATCACACTAGCCAGACATGCAGGCACGCTCAGGAGGCCCTCATAGCCGCTAGATTCATGGAGGATGATGATGACATGCAGTGAAGACACTCCATAGATCCTCACATAGCTTACGTGAATGTCTGACTCCTGTCTGGCTGATGACACTTTGCTTACACTTTGTGAACAGTGTTAACAGCGTTATATCATGGAGATGCAGCAGGGAAACTTTAACTTTTCCTGATCCTATGGCATCCTTCGTGAGCTGAAACCTTCATGACCACACTGTCACTGGACACAGATGCTGGTGAGATGGGGGCCAGCCACACCTCAAAGGTGCTGAGGGCACACAGAGAGAATGACGGAACTTTGTGCCGCCAGCCCAGGAGATTGTGGCATCAATAATAAGCCCCATCGAGGTGCAGACATAACTGATGCACCCAGTGGCTGTGAAGGCATACCATTAGCGTGCTGGGAAGGTTGCACAAAACATAGGGCTGAGGCCCTCAACTGAGACATCTGCCTTTATCTTGTGCAGGGACCAAGCTTTGATTTCAGCCTGACACGTACACTGCTCATCATAACAAGGATTCATAGACAGCGTGACATTTACAATAGTGAACATTATGTACAAGTGATTTACACCCGTGCCTATGTGGTGAAGCTACACATTTTTAACCTTCTTTACTCTGCCGCTGCGTCTTGGTGCTACCCCAACATCCACAGCAGAGGTGGAGGTAGCCTGCTGACTGCTATGTCCTGTCTGTGATGACCTTGATGGGCGTCCACTGGAGGGCTGAGACCTAGAGGGCCCCAGCCTGCTTTTGGCGTCCTGCTGTGTGGCAGTGGCACTCCTCTCAGCCTGTGGAACTGGGACTGCTGGGGTCATAAGAAGAGAGGATTCAGATGGGCCGGACGCTCCCGGAGTCATCTGGATGGATTGCCCTGGGGTATGCACCTGCTGATGCTCCTCCCTATGGGTGCCTCAGGGCCCCAGGCTGACCCCTTGAGGAAAAGGAGAAGCTGGAGTGAGATTGAGCTGCCCAGCGCCACTCTCACATTGACACTACTAGAGGCCAACTATGGCAACCGCGATGGAGTTCAGCCCATGCAGCAGTGCAGGAGTGATGTCCTGGACCAAGGACTCCATGACGGCTGCCATCCTACCAGTGCTGACCTCGGTGGGTTGGCATGCTGGTGCTCTCAGCTCAGCCTGAAGGCAGATGGACTCCTCCATTGTATCTTGCAATCTGAGGAGTGTAGTGGACATCTCTTCCTGATGTTCCCAAGGTTGCCTTTGCAGCTCCATCAACTGAGGTATGACCGAGTCTAGAAGCTCCTCATCTGACTCGGACTCAGCAGATTTCTGGTCTCCGGTGCCTGAGACCTGGGAGGACCCTGCTGCCACCTGCTGTGGATCAGACAGTGTAATGTGCTCACCAGATTGTGACCCCAAGGCTACTCTTGAGCTAGATCCCACCAAGGTGTATGTTTTTCTGCGCTGGTGGAGAGTGTGGGTGAGCGCTGTGATGGGTCTTCAATTAGAGTGTCATCAGATTCTTCTTCCAAGGTGTCTTCGGGTCTTGAGTCAAGGACCTGGTTGTGGACCCCCATAGCTGTTTCCCAAATGTGCCTGCAAAAGCAAGGAGAGATACATGGCAGGGGACTGTGGAACAGGGGAGGTGATTAACAGCATGGTTGTCTGATGGATGTTGTACTGTTGGATCCTTACTTAGTTGAGTACTGCCAGCCTCTTCGTCAGCACAGGAAGGGACCAGATCGTTGCTGGCCAGCTGGATGACTCTATTTTCAAAGAGTGTGAGGACCTTAAAGTCAGGCATTCCTCCACCAGTCTCCAACCTCATCCTTTTGTTGAGTGGCAGCTTGTCCTGCATGAATACAGATGAAAAGAGTGTAAGCAGGGCCACATAAAAGGGTGCCTGTCACATGCGGATGGTGAGTGGTGCCATGGATGGGATGTGGACACAATCCACAGGACAGATAAAGGTGTGTGTGACAGAGTGAATGGTGATGCCCCTTGAACTAGCAGTGAGTGAAATTCCTGTGGATGTGTGATGGTTTTGTGAGTGTATGAGTTGAGAGTGAAGAGAAGATTGACTTATTAGGGCAGAATGGAAGAGATTATTCATCCTCTTTTGCCACGATGTGGCTGTCTTCTTTTGCAGGGCATTGGCGCTGACCACCATTGCCACTGTCTCCTATGTTGGATTGGTGAGCTTGCTTGCTGGTCTTCACCCACAGCGGGAGTAGGGGACTTCGTGATGGGCCTGCACTGCATCCAGTAAGCACTTGAGGGAGGCCTTGCTAAATTTGGGGGCAGCTTGTTTCCTCCCTTTGACAGCCATCAGTTTCCAGCAGCTTCCTATCCCTTGAAGAGTGCCAGCTCTATGAAAGGGCAGCCTTTAAATATGATGCCAGGTTTATGAAGGCCTGAGGTGACAGCGGGGCAGGAAAATTAGAGGCTGCCCTGTCAACGACCTGGCATGTTATCCAGGAATGCATAATTTATGAGACGGGATTCACCAGGAAGGGGATGATACGGCACAAAAAGCTGCCATTTAGGCCAGTGGATAAATCATCCTTTTTCTAGCCCACTACCGTACTTTGAGCAAATCTGGGATGATTCTCAGGGTGCTCACTCATTGAAACTCATGCACTGTGAGAGTGGGTGAGAGTGCCTGTCGGTGTATGTGTGTGTGAGGGTGAATAACGACCCTGAGACTGGGAGTGAGCCAGACACACACTATCCCCTCCCACTCACCATACCCCGCCACCCGCCGCGCCCCCCCCCCCCACTCCTGCCAAACACACACACACACACCACCATGCGCATGTATGCAAACGCAAACACCCACACAGGTACACACACACTCCTCACACAAACACACGCACATGTACACACACCCTCACACATACACTCACACTCTCCCTTCACACACTTACCCTTCACACATCCACCCCACACACACACACACACACACACACATACACACATACACACGCTCACACTCATCCCTCACTCACACACACCCCCACACCCCCCCCCATATACACCAACACACATACACACTCCTCCACCTGCTCCCCACCAACACACACACACACACACT
Source organism: Carcharodon carcharias (assembly GCF_017639515.1). Lineage (NCBI taxonomy): Eukaryota > Metazoa > Chordata > Chondrichthyes > Lamniformes > Lamnidae > Carcharodon > Carcharodon carcharias. Next base: position 21,625,534 of record NC_054483.1, on the reverse strand, counting down.
CACATTCACCCCCCCCACAACACACACACCCACACCACCCCCCCACAAACACACACACACACATACACACTCCCCCCCACCCCCACAAAGACACTCACCCCACCCCTCACACACACTCACCCCTCACACACACACACACACACACACACACACTTGCCCCTCACACACTCATCCCTCACACTCAAGGCCCATACACACGCACACACACACCCCACAGACACACACACACACACACACACATACAAACACGCACACAAACCCAGCCATCGCACACATCCCTCAAGCACTCAGCATCCCCCATGCACACACAGGCACACTCATCCCCCCACCCTCACACACAAGCTTACACCCCACCCACCCCCACACACACACACTCACCTCCACAAACATACACACACACACACACAGGCACACATACAGACACACACACCATACACTCACCTTACCCACCCACCCCCAACACACCCACCTATCTACTCACTCTCACAGTCACTCACTCACCCTCACCCTCAAACCCTCACTCACCTAGCCTCACAATCACCCTCATCCATTCACTCACTCACTCACCCACCCTCACACTCACTCGCCCTCACTAAATCGGCTGTGGGGGTTGGTGGCAGTGGGGTGGAGAGCGGAAGAGAGACCTGGAGTGAAGCCAATGGCCTATCCACACCTGAACATAGTTGCTTGGTGAGAGGACTGCTGAGAAGTGGGGGAATGTGGGGAGAAGTGGGGGAACGCAGGGAGAAGCATGGGAATGTGGCCAGAGCCAGACGAAAGTATTGGGAGTCGGGCCAGAGTACCAGGAGGGAGGTGAAAGTGGACGGAGCCATCGGAAGGCGTGGTGAGTAGAGGCCTCATGTGCTCCAGAGTCTCTGTCTCTCTATCTTCGCATCCTCACATTTGCCAGTGTTTGCTGCTCCTCCAATCACAGACTATTTCTCTCCCATGTTTGCTGCTGATAGTCTTACTATTGAGCCTATCAGCAGCAAACACAGGAGAGAGACAGATTGTTGTTGGAGGAGCAGTCCCCTGCAGATATCTTCAAATTCACTGACCCGTCTTAGTGGCATTTTCAACAATCGCTCCGCGAGACACAAGCGGTCCTGGGGCCACGGGTTCTACAAGTCTGATCCAACCTAATCAATCCCATCTCCCTCATGTGCTTATCTAGCTTCCGTTTGCTCTCAAATACCTCTTTGCATTCTGTTCACAAAACCATTAAAATAATTTTGATAGGAATTCCATACAAATGCATCAAGCAAATTGGGGAATTGACCAATCATTGATTGATATTTGAAGATAAGAATGTTTCAGTATCTACACTGGTATCCTGAATCCACTCTGCTAAGAACAAGGTATTGCAGTATCAGGGTTTTTCCACTGCAAGCTGTGAGAACTACTGTCCTCAAATTACACAGTAAGTTGTATGGCCAATATCTCTGCGAACTGGTAACTCAGTATCCAGGTCCAGGGATGTGCATGTATAGACCAGCTGTAACAACTTGAGCACTGAAAATGCACAATTTGATTGTGCCAGCATCCATGGAGAGAGAAACATATCAGGCCGATGACCTTTCATCAGAACTTGAAGCTTGTGATCGTGATTGACAACTGAAGAGAAGAAAATATTTAGTCCAAGTGTCAGATGAGGGGGAGGAAGAAATGGAACCAAGGACCTGCACAGCTTTGAAACAAAAGTGAGTCAGTGCTACTGAACAGAAGTCGAGATCATGCATGTTACGGCATGTGGCATGGATCTCAGGGTGAGAGCACTGGTTTGAGAAATGCTGAATGTTTTGGATATATCTGTGATCATGGGCGGATCCAAAATACGATGGGTGGAATTTCAGTTGGAATCTATGTGGAGTGATTTGGAGCTGGGGATGGATGCTAACAAAAGAATTGGAGCTGTGAAGTGAAGGTTTGGTAGATACCCAACCAAACTCGGGAGGGAAATAGAAGCAATGAAGATGACAAGGTAAAAGAGACAAATAGAAGTCCCATCAGAGAGAAAAGCAGGGTGACGATTACTTTAAGAGAAATCACAGTGAGTTAAATATTGATGCAAGAGCGAAGTCCAGCAACTTCTGGAAATCTGAAAGAAGAACAGAAAATGTTGGAACCGCACAGGAAATCTGCAGACAAAAAAACAGAGATAATGCTTCAGGCTAATAGCCTTTCATCCAAAGTATGTTACTTTTAGTTGTGTCAGGTTGGTTACACTGATGTTATAAAGATCCTGCTGCTCCGAGCTATTCTATCTCTCCAGACGCATCGGCGGGCTGGGGGGGGGGGGGGTGGTGGGGGGGTGGGGCGGGGGGGTGGTCAGTGTGGGGATGTGCTTTAAACCCACGAAGATTCTGCCAAGTGCAGCCTTTTATGCTGGCCACAGAACTTGAAATCGTCAGGTCATAATAGTTGCTGACTAACAAGTTCTAGCAATTTTATTTTCACCTGATTGCAGTCTGTGGCAGATCTCAGTCAAAGGGAATTCAGGAGCTGAACACATTACTTCCTGAATTTAACTTGCCTTTGAGGCTTGCTGTGATGAAGGATTGAATGTAAAATCATCTTAAAAGTGGATCTAAGATAAGACAGTTGGCTCTTGGCAATAAGCTGGACAGAGGGAACTCCTGCCCTGTCTGCTTTTGAAACACAAATCAGCTCCTCTTGCTTCCATGATTATGAAAGCACCCCAAGATTTTTTTTGTTCTTGTAGGGGGGCATCATGAAAGTTTTTTTTTTCCCAAAACTGTTTCTTTTATTTCACTACAATGGCTGGAGGCTCCGGAAACCAGCAGGAACTTGCAGACTCTGACTATTGGAGCCTTGCACTTTTTAAGTAACTTCTGCTAATGGCCAATTAAAATGTAGCAGTTTTGACGTAGCAGAGAAGACTGTGGTGCAGATAATTCCTGCCTCCCCGCCACTACCCCCCAATTAGAGGAAGGCATGAGATTTTGAAAAGTCAGTTTCTTGCTGCTCGGCATAACTTTAATTAGCAGGTCTCATTTCATCAGCTTTACCATGATCAATATGCTTCTGCTCTTTCTCCCACTCGCACTGCAGCCCACAATATGCTGCCCAACCTTCTTCCACTCTCTATTCTCACTGTATCAAAGTGAAGAGTCATCACATCATTTTGCACTGCTTGCACCAGAACCTCAAAAACTGTTGGGCTCCTCACCTCCATCAAGTTTTACCTTCACTCTCTTGAAATTGCAACTTTTGCAACCCTAGGTTATTATCACTGACCGCTTCATGATTTGCTTCATCTTCTGTTATTTTCAAACTGGGTCACATCTCACAGTATTATCTGGGTTTCTCAACTCGAATATTTTGGTTTCATTTAAAATTGTTTTGCAAGGGGATCTTTAAAAGCTTCCCTTTGGAGAAGATTATTTCAGGCATGGGGACTATAACACCATAGTACAACAGTAGAATAACTTTCTATAGCTTGCTGCATCTTTGCAATACTTTCTTGCCTGATATTTTCCTGATTCCTTCCAGGAATCACCTTGGTTTCTTTTTTTTTCATTCATAGATGTGGGTTTCACTGAGTAGGCCAGCATTTGTTTCCCCACCCCCATCCCTAATTGCCCTTGAGAAAGTGGTGGTGAGCTGCCTTCGTTAATCACTGCAGTCCATGTGGTGTAGGTACAGCTTTGCGCAGTGGCAGTATCGTAGCCAATGAGGTTTAACCGAGGCGCGATTATTGCTTAAATTTTTAGCTTGGCCTAAATAGCCAAGTGGTTATGGTACTGGGCTTGTAACTCCAAGATCAAGAGTTCAAATCTCACAATGGCAAACTATGAAAAAACAATGTAACTTCATCTGAAACAGATGGAAACGTGTTTGTACTCGAAAGAGTTACAGCCACATTGTGCCTATTTCAGTGTGGTGGCATGACTAAGATCAATAGTTGGGCATGTTGTGTATTGTGTCCTTTATACCACCATCCCATATTGGACCTGATCTACTTTTATAAATTAATGCCTGGCTCCTGTCTTCTTTCATTTGCTTCTGGAATAGCAAAAGAGAAGAGTGACCATAAAAGGCGAAGCAAAGCTCTTTTTCCTGATTATCTGTTAAAATTTCCTTGGCCAGTTCATCCCTGAGCTGTGAGATGCTGAAGCTGCAAACATTTTATGAGATAGTTATTGATTAAGTTTTTTCAACTCTATTTTTCAAATAAAAGACCAAATATCCTGTTTCAATAATTGCAGTTAAAGGAAATCGAGGGGCACAAGGTTTTCAAATTGAGAGAAGCACTTCACAAAAAGCTATTGAGGCACTTGAGCTGTTTAGTTGCTTGTTAATGTGCAAAGTGCAATATTTGCAGTTAACAGATTAACAATAAAGCAAAGTCTGATTTACCAACAATCAAAATGTGCTGGAAATCTCAATGTCAGAGGCATTTGGTCAGCTTTTTAATTCAATGAGAGGAGGGAATAACTTTTATGTATGTTAAGGAGGCAACTAGCTTTGCAAAATATAACTCAAGGGATCAATGCGTTCTCAATAACTAGAAATTACATTACATGTTTAATGTAAAAAGTACTCAACTTGCATAACAGAAGAAGATGTTCAGCCTTTGTGGGGGACTCAGGGGAGCTGACTGAAGAACTTGTTGGAAAAAATTTAAAGGAAGATTTATAATAAACCTGTATCAAACACTGGTTTGGCCCCAGCAGGGGCATTGCTGAGGCACTACACTTAAGGAAAAATGTGAAAGCATTTGAGACGGTTCTGAAAAGATTCATGAGACTGGCTCTAGGGATGAAGACATTCAGTTACACAGATAGACTGGAGAAACTGGACTTTCCTTCGTGGTGAAGTGAAGGTTGAAGGGATCCGATAGAGGTATTCAAAGTCATGAGGGGACTGCATAGGGAGAAACTGATCCCAATGGATTGAGGACCAGAGGGCCCAGATTTAAGGTATTTGGCAAAATAAACAATGGTGACCTGAGGAAAACCTTTTTTTAACTCAGCGAGTGATTAGGACCTGAAATGCACTGCCTGAAATTATGCTGGAGATAGATTCAATCATGGCATTCAAAAGGAATTGGATCATAATATGAAACTGAAAAAATTGCTGGGCTACAGGGAAAAGGCAGGGGCAGGGATCGTGGGGAATGGTACTCTTCGTTAATTCTTGTTAAAAAAGACTGTACTGGCACACAGAAATATTCTCAAGGATTTAGGTAGAAAGACATCAGAAGTACAAAGGGTATATTATGCGAATTTATATTGGAAAAGAAAAGATATTCCATTGTCGAAATCACTTGTCTAAATTCCCACTGCTCCTGTGTGTCATTTTGCATTTAAGCATTGCAGGTCAACCTTATCTTCCTTATGCATTGACACTGCTGTGGTAGACCAGTGGCCTGATATCGAAACTGTTGTGTTCTTCCGTCCCTTCTGCCCTTTTTGTTGACCAAGTGCCTTCTCCCTTTTTTCCCTGTTCCATTTTATACATAAGTAGAAAATTCTGTTGCAATCTCCACTTACTTTGCTGCATTCGTGATCTTCCAATTTTCCCGGTTGTGAAATTTATTCCCATCAGGTCTGACATGGATTAACTTATTTAATTTTGGCTTTGACTATACAGTTGTAAGACAAATTAATTCACTTTTGTGGAACACTTCATAACCAATGAATATATCCGCAAATGAAGCTACAGTCCTGCTGAGATGAGAGCACGAAAATCTCGACTGATGCAGTGCATTATTTAGGGAGTGCTGCATTGTCAAAGGTATTGTCTTTCAGATGAAATGTTAAACTAAGACCCTGTCTGCTCTCAGGAGGATATACAAAATCCCATGGCACGATTTTGAAGAAAACAGGTTAGCTCTCCCCATTGTCCTGGGCCAATATTGGTCCCTCATTCAACATCACTAAAAAAAATTATCCATTTTTCATCACATTGCTGTTTGTGGGATCTTGCTGTGGCTGTTTTATTTCCTACATTACAACAGTGACTATTCTTCAAAAAGTACTGAATTGCCTACAGAGCATCTTGGGACACTGAAGTTGTAAAAAGTGCTTTGGAAATGCAAGTCTCTCTTATTATTTTGGTTCCTTTGGAGAGAGAACACAAAGAGATTGGGAGGAATGGAGTGAGAAGGTTCTTTCACTTGAGTCTTTCAAATGTGAGAAATGGATGCTTTTTTAGAAATATTTTGGAAGAATATTGTGTTATTCTGTGAGAAGGCTGTGTGAGTGTGTCTGTATGATTTAATTAAGTTGGGCAGAGATCAATAGGAGACAGGTTTTCTGGGGGTTTGAAACATGAAAAGAATAAAGGTGTTAGGTTTGAAGTACAAGTAAACAGGTTGGATCTATCATTTGCACGTTTAGGTAAGTTGAGAGTTTCTTTGAGAATCAAAAGGAAGTCAGAGGCGACAAGAAACATGTTTGCATCTTGTAGGAGTTCCATAGGTAAATAGATGGGGGGTTATTATATTTTATTGACCTGAAAACAAAGTCAAGATGGAGACATGAAATATCTTATATTTGGAAGGGTTTAAGTTTTGAAGAGGTGTGGGAACAATGGAACCTGAGATGAAAGGGGGGTGGGGGGGGGAGAGAAAGGTATTTTAAGACCATAAGACCATAAGACATAGGAGCAGAAATTAGGCTATTCGGCCCTTCAAGTCTGCTCTGCCATTCAATCATGGTTGATAAGTTTCTCAACCCCATTCTCCAGCCTTCTCCCCGTAACCTTTGATCTCTTTACCAATCAAGAACCTATCTATCTCGGTCTTAAACACAATCAATGACCTGGCCCCCACAGGAGTTACCATGGAGATTTCAAGGTTATGGCAGGTTTGAGCTGTAGCTGTTGAGTTGGAGGTGTGAGATGTAGCAGCTGGAGCTGTGGCTGAAAGAGGATGCAATTTGAATCAGCCATCCAGCCAAGCCAGAAAAATCTTGGACTGCAAAAAGCAGTTTTATTCTGAAGTTTGAATTTTCACAGCAGAGTAGAAGAGAGTTGCAGGTCATGTGATATGCTTTCATTGAAGCTACAGCAGTTTGCCTTGGGTGATCTATTGGATTTTTTATAGTTAAACATTGATAAGAGAGTATTGCCTGGCAGATGTTTACTTGCGCGTCTGTCCAAGTAGAGTCTTTTTTGGGGGAGTGTTTTTGTAAGACTAAGTTTAACTGTGTATCTGTAATTTTGTGCGCTTAAGTTTTCTTTTATTCTTGTTTATAAAACTTTTACTTTTAAAATCCCGAAAGTGTTACTGGATTTCTTACTGCTGAGATCAGTATGCCTTCTTCTCATTTTCAGAAAGACTTACATTTATAATGCACCTTTCACAACCACAAGACATCCGAAAGTGCTTTATAGTCATTCAAGTATTTTCAAAGTGTAGTCACTGTTGTACTATTCGGCTCATAGGCCAAGTTTCCCTCTGAGATTTGGTTTTGTGCAGCAAGTAACATCGGCTGTGGTCATAACACAAATTCCTTCAATAGATCTGAACTTGATATCCTAGCTAACATTCACATCTCAATTAGTGCTGCCAAAATAGATTATCTGGTCATTGTCACATTTCTGTTTGTGGGGGCTTGCTGTGCACAAAATTGACAGGTGTGTTCTCTATAGTACAACAGCAACTACATTTTAAAAATACTTAAATGATTGTAAAGCACTTTGGGATGCCTTGTGATTGTGAAAGGTGCATTATAAATGGAAGCCTTTTTTTCCCTTTTGCATTAACAGCTTAGAGAATGAGCTTGAATCCTAGACAGGGAATTGAACCCAAAACTTACTGATTCAGAGGTGAGTGTTCCACCAACCTTAACCTTACTAGGGTAGGGTAGAAATTTTCAGAGCAGCAGAAACAGAATAAATGCTCATTACTACTATACTCCTTTCGGGATTCTTGCTGCACAACCCCATTTTTTCCTCAAGGTCTGCTTTTACACTCTCTTTGGCGAAGTCATGAATGTTGGCCCCTAAATCATTTAGCTGAAGGGAGATAAAATGGCATTTCTGCTTCAATAACTCTTCAAGACTGATATAAAGGAGCTGGTGGCATTACAAGTACTAAAAGGAGACAGCATCAATGATAAGCGATACCAAGGAGAACGATTGCAATGAGCAGTTGAACAAGAATCCTGGGGAAAGATAATGATCAAATACACATCAGCATGCTTGAACACAAGTGTGAAATGTCAATTTTGCACAGGCCATCAATCACACCAAATTAATTTTGTTGTGCTTTAATAATTCCTTAAGTCAGATGCCAGAAAGTTGGGTGAAAACGGGAACTAATCAATGGCATCTCCAAGGTATTATCCAGTATTCACTATTTTTGGGGAAAGAGCTTTAAATAAGTTGGAAAATGTCTTTGACAAGGTGCCCTATTGTCTTACCTTAGTAATAATGAGTATTTCATTATAAGTAAGTTGTGGTATATTCATGAAAACTGAAGATAAGTGATTGAATTTATCGTTAGTCAATAAAACTCTTTTGTAAACTGAACACGATATCATGACCAGGATCCATGGGATAGGATACAAGTTATGTCCACTTTCAATAACTCAGGAAAAATGATCAAGTTGGTCAAAAGTGAGGCCTAACTTGCATCCAACTGATACCCCCCATCTATTCTTATTATTAAATCTCTCAGTTGACAGAACTCTTGATGATTGAGTTGGGAAGTTATTAGTTTAAGCCCTACTTGAGTACATAGTCCATACTGGCACTTTACTTCAGCATTGAAGAATTGCTGCATTATTGAAATTGACCATTTTGGATGAGGCATTAAAACTGCCCTGCTATTTGCAGGATTTTGCTGCGTATAAAAGTGGCTGGTTTGTTTGACTCCATTACACTTTAAAAGTAGCTCATCTTTTGTTAAGTGATTTGAGACACTTGATAATGTTCTGTATAAATGGAAGTTTTTTAAAATTGGCTTGAATAATGGAATGTGTAACACAAAGAGCAGAAGTGCAGACCAGACAAAAGAGCAAAAAGAAACAGGAACTTTTCTCCATCTTCCTGCTGTGGGAGAAGGTGTGTTTTGTATTGAGTGAGGCAAATATAGTAGATCCAAAAATGTTCTGTAAAATTTATGATGTGCTGCATTGGTAGCCTTGGAGCACCAACAGTTATATTTCTGGAGCTACTAATGGACTGTGTGGTGTGCGACTTTGTTTTCATTGAACAGTACTTACTGATCAGGCGTAAAATTTGGTACAGTCTATATTCAACATCCTCTCAACGGATGAGTTTGCAAAGAGAAAAACTAGAATATTCTAAATCTGAACCTTGCACTCTTGCTGAACCCAAGGAGTCACAGGAGTTAGTGACTCCTGTGTTGTTGTGAACATTTATAATCATTGTAACTGTGAGCCAGTGAGCCAACTCTCCTCAGTGGTGGTGGGAACTAGACTGCCTTCCCACTCGCCATGGCTCTGCTGTTCGGGCATTGTTTACACAAAGCAGATAAACAACCACATGTCTCGCTTGTCAGGTTCTCTGATAAAGGCAAGTGAGAAAGCATTTTCCCTGCTTCCAGACATCACACTGGGAAAATCAAACCCAAGGTGAAGATAAGACACGAGGGTTGGTAGGCCTCAGTTTGGCTCATATGATAGCACTCTTGAATGGGAGTCAGAAGGACTCAGGCCCCACTCCCACAGGCAAGCACATAATTTAAATTGACACTCCAGTGCAATGAGGGAATTTTGCATTATCAGAGATGCCTTCCTTTGGATGGAACAAGTCTGCCTGCTCTGCTAGTTGAGATGAATATTATGGTTGTCATTACACTATCCCAAGGAGGGCAAGGAATTCTCTCTGTGTACTGGCCAATTCTACCTCAAGCACTACCAGCATGGGTTATTCGTCTGATTTGCTGTTTCTGGGATTTTACAGCGCATGTTAAATGGCTGGTGCATTGCTAAGTAAGAACAGTTAGTGTCTATGAAAAATAATTTCTTGTTTCTGAAACATTGACATGTTTCCGAAAGATAGTAACTTGCTACATAAATGCAACCATCCATGTGCACAGCTTTAAATCATGTTTGGTTTGCTGTGAAATGTTCCAGACAAGATCTACACACCTTGGTAAGGTGTCAGGCTCAACCCCTATATCTGGTTAATCTTGGCCTTGTGGGGACCGTGTTGCAAACATTTTAATTGGCCTCAGGGGCTTTGGGTAAGGGAGGGAATAAATCAGTCAGGGAACCTTTCCCTGATTAATTATGGCTGAGTCATTCTTTGGTATGGGTTTAGCTGCGATGGTCGAATAACCAACCTGTTCATGAAGAATGGCTTTTTGTTTAAGGAAGCATTGAGTGGCTGGCACCTGTGAAACTGGACAATTCTGCATTCAGGAAAGGAGGGGATGAAAATCAAAAGAGAGCTTGAGTTCCATACATTTACTAGGAATGTTCAAGCTGTAATATACATAATTTTTAAGCAATGTGCTATTTTTCTTGTAATTATACATTTTAGGAAAAGGTTGATGATTTTACATATGACACAGATGAAATCTTTCCCCAGCACATTCAGTGTGAAACTTTAGAATGAAAATAAAGCTATGGTAATACATCTCAGAGTGTATCAGCTCTGTACCAACTTTCAGTGCATCAGTAGGCGTTTCCCATCCATAATCGGTATCTTGTGTAGCAAGGCAAGCAAGCTTGCAGAACCTGTCACTGATACTCAGGAGAACATCCCAAGGAATTAATGACTCTAAGCCATCAAGATAAGGTAGAAAATGAATAACATCACTCACAAGTTCCCTGTTTAGTGCAAGATGTATCTTTTGCAACGATAACCAATTGCTGTGTTCTTACAAGAGCTTTTGAGAAAAACATTGAGAGCCACAGGTAAATAATAGCCAAATAAAATGGCAACATTATTAGACTAAATATTATGTTTTCATGATATTACTGCAGAAACTCATTGGGTGAGGGTTGACTGTGAGGCGGTTACTGACCTCACCTGACATGTGCATGTGCACACCAATGTGCAGTCTTCACTCAATAGCAATCAGGTTAGGATTGGGAGTGAAGTGGGGAGCCATTGATCTGATCGGCTCATGTTCTTCTTCGAATAATTTGAAGGCCTGTAAATGGCAATCTTTATATTGTGGACAGGAAGTCAAACCAATCGTGTTGAATCCTGGTGTGCCACAAATTCCAGGCTACAGGGCACCAAAAAGCCAAGTATTTCGAGAAATTTAGAGAGTCTCATTATCAGGGACATCTTAAAGGAATCATCAAACTAAAATGCCAACTGGTCTGCTTCTCCCTTGGCAGGTACTACCTGACCCACTGAGTGCTTTCAGAATGTTCTTGGTTTGGTTTCAGACTTCCGGCATCTGCAGTACTTTGCTTTTTCTTCGAATTAAAATTGATTTTTTTTTCTGCCAGTTTCTGTTTTTTTAAATACTTATTTAAATAATGAGTCTAGCTGATATCATTAGGGGGTTTACTGGCTTGTTGGGCTCTCTTTCTTGCCAGACGGTGATACGATCTATATTGAATTAGCCTCATTCAATTATTTCAGTTGTCTCTGTGTGTGCTCAATCTCCCTCCACCTGGCTTAGAAAATTGTCCACACCATTCCCTGGCAATGTTATCACTGATCAAATAAAAATGTAAAAGCTCAACAGAAATGTTTAAAAAAATCAAGAGGATGTCAAAACTGATTCTCGTTCTCTTCACCTTTCCTTGATTGCCGTAAAAATAGATTCTGATGATTAGATTTGTTCTTGAGTTGTAGCTCTTCATTGAGACCAAATCTGCAAAGCGAAGTTTTTGGTGTATGTTCCTTTTGTTGTTCTTTGTCCCCTACCTTGTCCCAATTCTGTCATATCTACCATGTCACAAAACTGTCAAATAAATGGATGAATACATAGAATTTACAGTGCAAAAACAGGCCATTTGGCCCAGTAGGCCTTTGCCGATGCTTGTGCTCCACATGAGCCTCCTTCCAGCTCCTTTACTTTGCCTTCTCAACATAGCTTTCCCCCTTGTGCACTTAACTAGCATCTATTCTATTCGCCTCAACTGCTCCATGTGGTAGCAACTTCCACATTGTAAAAACTGTGGCTAACTACTTGATGTTTTTGTATATAATAAATACATTCTGATGAGGGGTCATACGGACTTGAAACGTCAACTGTATCCCTCTTCGCAGATGCTGTCAGACCTGCTGAGTTTTTCCAGGTATTTTTGTTTTTGTTCTAGATTTCCAACATCCACAGTATTTTGCTTTTATTTTGATGTTTTTGTGTATTCTTTCATGGAATGTGGGCATTGCTGCTCAGCAAGCATTTATGCCCATCCCGAATTGTCCTTGAGAAGGAGGTGGTGAGCCATCTCCTTGAACTGCTGAAGTCTATCTGGTGTAGGTACATCTTCAGTGCTGTTAGGAAGGGAGTTCAGGATTTTGACCTAAATATAGTGAAGGAACATGACATAGTTCCAAGTCAGGATGCTGTATGACTTGGAGGGGAACTTTCAGGTGGTGATGTTCCCATGCGTCTGCTGCTCTTGTCCTTGCAGGTAGTAGAGGTCGTGGTTTCTGAATTTGCTATTTTTGGAGCCTTGATGAGTTGCTGCAATGTATCTTGTAGATGGTACACACTGCTGCCAAGGTGCATCAGTGGTGGAGGGATTGATTGGTGGATTGGCTGCCAATCAAATGGGATGCTTTGACCTGTGAAGTGCTGAGCTTCTTAAGTGTGGTTGGAGTTGCACTCATTGAGGCAAGTGGTGAGTATTCCATCATTCTCCTGACTTGTGAGCAGCCTTTGGGTAGTCAGGAGGTGAGTTATTCGCTGCAGAATTCTCTGCCTCTGACCTGCTGTTGTAGCCACAGTATTTATATGGCTGGTCCAGTTCCGTTTCTGGTTAAAGGATGTTTCAGGATATTGATGCTGGGGAATTCAGCAATGATAATACTGTAGAATGTCAAGGGGAAATAGTTAGATTCTCTCTTCTTGGAACGTGCCTTGTCTGGCACGAATGTTACTTGCTACTTATCAGCCGAAGCCTGAATATTGTCCAGGGGCTGAATTTTACACTGATTGGGCACGTGCCCTACTCAATCGGGTATGAAATCATGCAAGATGACATCAGGCAAGCGTCCCGACGTTATCTCGCGCTTGCACAATATTTTGGTTGGCGGGTGCGCACAAAAGTCAGAAACACGCCTGCCAACAATTAAGAGGGCAACTAAGCCCATTAACAGCACAATTGACCATAATTTTACATAACTCACCCAACCTTATTGCTGGCGGATGGGCAAATCAGCCAGGCAGCCTTTACATTTTTCAGCAAACCTCATTCAAGGGCAGGATAGGTTTCCGTTATTAAATCATATAAAAATAGAAATCTGTGGACAGCGTTTTTATAACCTATATGTTCAGGTGCCTGATTGTGATGCTTGGGCATTTTTTTCCTGATTTTAAAAACTCTATTTCCTGGGTTTCAGGTCTTCAGCTCTGAGGCAGCTCTCTGCTTTCAGGAAGTTTTCTGTCAGCACTCGCTTGCGCCCGCTTTGACATCATTGCACACCCTCCTCCTGCCCCTACTGCCGCAGCACCGAGCATTTCAGCACATGCTTCACGCTGGCTGGCCGTTAATTGGCCAGCCAGCGTGAAATTGCGGCCGGGGGCCAATCGCGGTCGGTGGTCTGTTTTCTGACTGCTCCCAGACCTGCCGATCGCACCCACTCACTGACCTGAAAATGCAGGCCCAGGTCTTGCTGTGTACAGGAATGGACTGCTTCCGCGTTAGCAATTCTAACTACTATTGCTGTCAATTTAGCAAACATGGAAGCTTTCACCTCTCTGATCAGAAAGTTTTTAATTTAGTACCACCAACTCATTTTTTTCCTTATGACTGGGGATACAGTTGTAGCTCGATGTCTAGGTTAACATTCCATTCAATGGCTTCAGCTGACGCAGTGTGAATGCTTGTGTTGCCACCACGAATTGACATCTCAGGGCAGGTGTTCAGTTTGTGGGCAATGGTCTGACGTGGCTATCCACAATCACAATCTGAGCTGTTCCTCATGTTCCACTTGTGGAGTAAGTAGCCACAGTATTTATATGGCTTGTCCAGTTCAGTTTCTGGTTCATCGTGTAAGGGGTTCGATCAGTGCTCGCTTACCCTTATTGTTGGTTCTTGACTTTAGGATTTTATAAAAGACAAACTCGCAGGGAAACAGGGGTTTAGGCTCAACTACAAACTTATTTATTGACAGAACACCTCCACTGCCCCTAGTACAAGAGCTCTAAACTAGTGTAATGATGCCGCACAACACTCTAAACCACAAACTATCCTTAAAGCTATCCTTAATTCTCAGTCCCAAGATCCATGGATCTGGCTGATACTTACAGCTCCCCACACGGTTGGTTGTTCCGGTATGAGCTGTAGGTCCGTGAATCAGGTTGACTGTTCCTGATCCTTCTTGGTGACTACAGTGCCAGATACTGCTGCCTTGACCTTTTTATTACTAATCTTGTTTATAGTATCAAAGTACATTTTCTGCAGCATATTCTTTTTGGATGGTCGTTGCTTAACACCCTTTAACCTCTTTAGTCTGGTTCCTGCCTTGGTTCAGACAACCCATCCATCAGTGTTATTTCCACGACTGAAACAATGGAGCCCATCCCAGTGTGATGCCTCTGGATCTCAAGTTAATGTGCATGTGATAAGATCCATTTCTCCTTAGCTGTTGTCAATGTTTGTTTGTGTGATGGCTGTTGTCTAGGGCCATTTACTGTGATGGTCTCCCAGTTTCTTTAATTGGGTTGCCTGATGACACCTGCTTTGTGCCTTTGAGATGATAATGTCTCAGTATCTTTACACAGCATCGATTTGGTTTTGGTATTGACATGTTTTAAGATTAACCCCTTACGGTGCAGCCTGCCTCTGTATTGAGGTTTGGCCTATTTTGTTTTGCAGTGTTTAAGTCCATGAATCAATGCCTGTGGTGTTTTTATATTTAATAAAGTCCAGTTGGAGGGGATTCCGATCCTACATTTCCTCCCTTTAATATCTCGAACACTAAAGATATACCTTCTGATGACAATCTTTTCCGGCATTCTGGGAACTACAAGCCTCAGCCAGATCACTGCCTATACCCTAGCGTCCTCAGGTGAACCCCTTCTTAACCACTTCCCAGGCTTTGCCTTTTGGTCCTATGTCTCAGCTTACAAGAGAAAGCTGATATATACAATGTCATGATTAACTGTAAAAAGACTAACGCACGTGAAGCAATTCTAACCAAGAAGTTAAGGACAGTATCAAATTGAAAGAAAAAACATACAATGTGGCAAAGATTAGTGGTAAGCCAGAGGATTGGGAAAGTTTTAAAAACCAACAGAATAAAGAGAGGGAAAATAAACTTTGAGGGTAAACTAGCAAGTCATATAAAAATGGACAGTAAGAATAAGGGGTGGCGGGGAGCATTTTCAGGATGGCAAACCTGTAACTAGTGGAGTGCCCCAGGGATCAGTGCTGAGGCCACAATTATTGACAAGATATATTCATGACTTAGATGAGGAAAGTGAATGTACTACCGCCAAGTTTGGAGATGACACAAAATTAGGTAGGAAAGCAAATAGTCAGGATGACACAAAAAGTCTATAGAGGGGTATAGACAGGTTAAGTGAGTGGGCAAAAACTTGGCAGATGGAATATCATGTGGCAAAATGTGAGGTTATGCACTTTGGCAAGAAGAATAGAGGTTCTGAATATTATTTAAATGGAGAAAGACTGCAGAAGGCTACAGCACAGAGGGATTTGGGAGTTCTTGTGCATAAATCCTAAAAAGCTAGCATACAAGTTCAACAGTTAATAGGGAAGGTAAATGGAATGTTGGCCTTTATTGCAAAGGGAATGAAATATAAAAATAGGGAAGTCTTGCTAAAACTATACAAGGCACTAGTTAGACCACACCTAGAATACTGTGAATAGTTTTGGTCCCTTATTGAAGGAAATATATCATGGCATTGGAGGCAATCCAGAGAAGATTCACTAGGTTGATCCCGGGTATGGAGCGATTTTCTTAAGAGGAGAGGTTGAGTAAGTTGGGCGCGTACTCATTGGTGTTTAGAAGAATAAAAAGCGACCTTGTTGAAACAGATAAGATTCTTAGAGGGCTTGACAGGGTAGATGCGGAGAGGTTGTCTCCTCTTGTGGGAGAGTCTAGGACCAGAGGGCATAATCTCAGAGTGAGGGGTTGCCCATTTAAGATAGATGAGGAGGAATTTCTTCTCTCAGGTGGTAGTGAATCTGTTGAATTCTTTACCGTAGAGGGCTGTAGAGGCTGGGTTGTTAAGTATCTTCAAGGCTGAGATAGACAGATTTTTAATCAGTAAGGGAATCAAGGTTTATAGGGAAAAGTCAGAAAAGTGAAGTTGAGGATTATCATATCAGCAATGATCTCATTGAATGGTGGATGGGCTGAATGGCCTACCTCTGCCCCTACATCTTTTGGTCTCATGATCCAAGAGGGTATTTCAATATTGGAACCAAGATCCCACTAGTGTGGGGATGCTATTTCTCTGTTTTCATTTCTTGTGTCACTGTTTCTCTGTTCAAGAGTGTAATAGTGTTTTTGAAACAATTCCACCCCCTTTCCTAATTTTGTGAGGTGCTCAGGCAGTGGTGGAATATCATATCCAAAATGAGCTTCGTAATCTTGGAGGTTTGGGAGAGCACTGTCTAATGGAAGATTCATTGTGGCATGATCCCAGATAGGGATTATCCTTACTTGTGAAATCTCGACTTCCAGCAGACGTTTAAAACAGAAAGTCGGGTCCTGGATAGGGCATCATGCGTTATCATGTAATCTAAATTGACTTGCACTGGCGGTAACGCATTATGTCCCATTGCCCTCATATGCCACCTGGGGTGGAACATGGTCCTGGGCCATCACCTCCATAAGGCATTTGATGGGTTGTGCACTTTCTGATTTGAACCCACACACACTGGTCAATCAAATTTGTTCAGGTGATATGGATATAACACCACATGTGCCCCCTTTTCTGACACCATTTTAAGTCCATGCCAGACATAGAACTCCCCCATTTGACCACATATGGAGGGGCCTTTTGATGCTGCAATTTTCCCCCATTTCTAATGACCCCGATATTCTCCACCCGGTATACCGATGCCGGCCGTTGTGCCTGGCCCATTACTAGCATCCTGAGAACCATTCCTATTATGGTTTGATTATACCGGCCACAGTCAATCAGGACTAGGTATGCTTCAGAAGCCAACCACAGCTTACCAATGGAGTTATCCTGGGTACCCATAGTCCTTAAGTGTTTGTTGTTGATCCATAATGGTAGGCAACCCTATCTCAAATCTTCCAGATTACTGCACCCCTCACTTAGCAACCAAGCACCGTACTTAATGCATGCATCGTTCTGGGCGACTCAGTCTGACGCGTTCCGGTCCTCGCTTACCAGTTTGTTTATTGCCTGGACATGGATTTCCAGCTCAGCTATTATTTCCTTCAGGTGAATTGTCATAACTTGGTTTTCTCATAACTCTTGCCCATCAATCTCGTTTCCCTCTCTTTGTATTCTTTTCAACTGATTCCGCAGGGTATTGACCTGCAACTGGAATTGGGCACTATCTTGGCTATTGATTAGTGATGTCCCTGTATTAAATACAGTGGCAGCGTAATTTATTAATCCCCTCTTTTCTTTTCCTGAGTTGGAGTGCCGGCTATTACCCAATACATGCAAACTCTCCCGAGTTTTGTCCCCATAATCCAGCTTGTAGAATTGTTGCAATATTTCCTTTAATAGCTTCTCGTATAATCTTTCTGTCTCTGCCAGGCACGACTGGGGAGTCACACCTCTGTAAAAGTGAGGACGACCGGAGCTATCTTGTGAAACACGTCATGTTATACTACCTTCCCGGGAATTAACACTAACCCGTCCTGGGTCCACATGTTGTTACGGGACACCTCATTTCTGTGACTCTGGCCTTTGGGGCCCTTGGTGGAGGCTGCCTGTCAAATGCTACTGTTTCGGTGGCATTGATGGCATTTGGGGGATCCCAGACCATGCAAGAGCCTAAACTCTGAGTCTGGTCCAGTCCTGATCCGGAGTCCTGCCATTGGCTTCCCCCTTCTGGCATTTATGTCCCGATTCCCCCACACATGGTTTTGTGAAGGCGAGGTCGTGTCTCACTAACTTGATCGAGTTTTTTGAGGAAGTGACAAAGATGATCGACGATGGAAGGGCAGTGGATGTTATATACATGGATTTCAGTAAGGCCTTTGACAAGATCCCTCATGCAGACTGGTACAGAAGGTAAAGTCACACTGGATCAGATGTGAGCTGGCAAGACGGATACAGAATTGGCTTGGTCATAGAAGACAGAGGGGAGCAGTGGAAGGGTGCTTTTCTGAATGGAGAGCTGTGACTAGTGGAGTTCCGCAGGGATCAGTGCTGGGACCTTTGCAGTTTGTAGTATACATAAATGATTTGGAGGAAAATGTAACTGGGCTAATTAGTAAGTTTGCAGACGACACTAAGGTTGGAGGAGTTGCAGATAGTGAAGAGGATTGTCAAAGGATACAACGGGATATAGATCGGTTGGAGATTTGGGTGGAGAAATGGCAGACGGAGTTTAATCCGGACAAATGCAAGGTAATACATTTTGGAAGGTCTAATACAGGCAGGAATTATACAGTAAATGGCAGAACACTTAAGTGCATCAATGGGCAGAGGGATCTGGGTGTGTAGGTCCACAGGTCACTGAAAGTGGCAACGCAGATGGATAAGGTAGTCAGGAAGGCATATGGCATGCTTGCCTTCATTGGCAGGGGTATTGAGTATAAAAGCTGGGAAGTCATGCTGCAGCTGTATAGAACCTTGGTTAGGCCACATTTGGAATATTGCGTGCAATTCTGGTCACCATGTTACCAGAAGGATATGGAGGCATTGGAGAGGGTGCAGAGGTGGTTTACCAGAATGTTGCCTGGTCTGGAGGTTATTAGCTATGAGGAGAGGTTGCAGAAACTTGGATTGTTCTCACTAGATTGACGGAGATTGAGGGGCAACTTGATAGAAGTTTACAAAATTATGAGTGGCATGGACAGAGACAAGTGGAAGAATCAATTACTAGGGGACATAGATTTAAGGTGAGAGGAGAAAACTATAGAGATGTGTGGGGCAAGTTTTTTACACAGAGGGTAGTGAGTGTCTGGAATTCGCTGCCAGAGGAGGTGGTGGAAGCAGGTATGATAGTGATGTTCAAGAGGCAGCTTGACAAATACATGAATAGGATGGGAATAGAGGGATATGGACCCCGGAAGTGCAAAATGTTTTAGTTGACGGGCAATATGATCGGCGCAGGCTTGGAGGACCGAAGGGCCTGTTCCTGTGCTGTACTTTTCTTTGTTCTTTGTTCTTTGTTCACATCTCTCTTTTCCTTGCTCCACCTCCCACCATTTTCCCCAGCACAATTTCGTATCCCCCTTTGTCCCGGTAACTTGTCTGAATGAGTTGTTTCCCAGTCCCCGAATACATCGGTCTTACTTCTATCTGTCTTTCGTAGCCACTACCACCATCCCACAGAGATGTTTCCCCGATACTCAGGCACACTTGCCTTCCCTCTTCCACCTGTACCTTGCCGGCTGTAATTCTTAATCTTGGGCAGGGCAGTGATGTCTCACTGAACTGGTAGCCGTTGGAGTTGGAGTATTTGGTTCAATTTGACCCCAATCAACCTGGCCACTTTCCCTCGTGGGGATTTATGTTTATCCCGTCTGTTTCCCGTGGCTTTCCCCACTTTGTTACGATGGGTCCGGCCTTCCCCATACACCTGTAGGCGCAAGATATCTCGCTGTCTCCTCGCTCCGTCTGTCCGGCTCCAACCAGGATTGCTACCATGCGCAGCCACAGGATGTGTCCCAATTTGCATCCTTGGATCCAGTTGCTTCTACCAAAGAAAGAGAAAAAAAAATAGTTCTGCTCTGTGAGGGGTCCTCCCTCCACAGGTCAGCATTGGTTATGTACAAATTTTAAACGGTGTGTACCCACTACAGCATTCTCCCTTTCTGTCTCTCAGGATAGGGTCTCTTGTGGCTCAAAGTTGGCGCATGAGGTGGGGGTGGGGGTGTGCATCAAAGGCACCCTGAGTTGGGGTGTCTGATTGCTTACCCCTTACCACTCCGCTGTCTGTGTCCTCGCCATCATCCCAGATCATGGAGGAAGGATTCACATTCATCAGGCTCATGATCATTCCCTGAGCCCTGGTTTGTTTTACTGTTTTTCCCCTGGGGTCATACACTGGTTGATGTGGAACCATTTTTCCCTCTTTGGCAGCTACACTGTCCACGACAGTGGGCTTGCCTTGTCCACGATACTATATGGCCCCATGTATAGTGGCTTGAATGCCCCTACCATGGCATAATTTCTCACCATGACCTGGTCTCCTACTTTCCACTCATGCACCTTATTTGGTTCAAACAGCAATTTCTTTTTCTGATGTTGGCTCCCCATATTATTTGCTGCCTCTCAGTGTATTTCCTTCAGGGTCTCGTACAGGCCCTTCGCAAACTTATCCCAGGTGACCTCCATCATTTGGGTTTCAGTCAGGACTGGTGCTAGTACGTGAGTCAGGGTCTGCATCCTCGTCCCTGTCATCAGCTCATGCGGGGATCACCCTGTGCTCTTAGAGTGATATTTATTAGAATTAGCGGTAGGATCTCACCCCACTTCTTTGGTTGCTCTCCTACCTCCTTCCTGAGCCTTTCCTTTAGTGTCCAGTTCATTCTTTCAAATATACCTGATGACTCGGGGTTGTGAGCCACATACCATTTCCCTTGAATCCTCAATAGCTTCAGGGTGGCCTGCATGACATGTCCTGTGAAATGGTTTCCCTGGTCGGGTTCCACTACCCGAGACAGTCCTCATCAGGAGAATAAGTCCTGGACTAGGATTCTGGCGGTAGTTAATGCCATGGCTGCTCGGCAAGTGAAGGCTTGTACCCACTTAAAAAAATTGTCCACCAGCACCAGGCGATATTTGTTGCCTGATTTATTGGTGGGCAGAGGCCCGAAGAAGTCCACCTGTATGGAATGCCAGGGTCATTCCACTCTTCAGGTGTGCCCCAGTGAGGCTTTCCAGCAGCATGGATCTAGATTGTATGCAGCACACTAAAGCACCTCTTGCAGTATTACTTTACCTGTTCCATGAGATGGAGCCACCAATCTACCTCCTCTACTCTCCTCCAGGTCATCTCTGGTCCAGGATGTCAAGCTCCCGGGCCCCCATGGACTAGCTGCATGAACTCCTCCCGCTACTGTATGGGCACAACACATTTTTCCCCTTTGTTCATCATCCCTTCCTTAACCACCACATCGACCGCTCCATAATGACCCTCAATTGGCTCTTGCTCTCCCTTTTTCTTAATTACAATTCTCAACACCATACCCTGCGCTTGGACCTGAGTTAGGGTCTGGGGGCAGAATTAGTCTGTGGGCTCTCCCTTTAAAGTGGCCACTGCTCCTGATAGGTATGGATCCCACAACACCCCTTCTCTAGCCCCCTTCCTTGATAGCTGGTCAGCCTTTTCATTGCCTACACATTTGGGTTCTGTTCAGGAATGTGCCTTCACTTTCTGGATGTAAAACTCCCCTCTGTTGCCCGTGACACCCAGTATAATTTTTAGCAGCGGGGCCATTACCAGTGGCTTCTCGTCTGCAAACTTGAACCCTCGTCAGGCCCATATCGCCAAATATTCAGTGCAGGAATTGTACATGAACATCGAATTTGAGTATATAGTATGGGGTTGGGAATTCTCCGGGGTATGTGACCACATAAACTGCAGCTGCCAGCCTGGCATACTGCCCACTCAGTGTGACAGGGAGTTTTATGGCCTTCTCTATTCCTGCCTCCGGGTCATAAATCGAATACCCCGTCATACTGTCCCCATTTATCACTGAGCTGGACCCATCCGTGTATATGTCTCTCCCTGTCGGGTGTTCCCCGGCTCGGAACCCCACATCTATGTTCCACATCCCTTCCACTGAGCGCACGTGGTTTGTCCCCGGGTATAGCAGGTTGAGTGAGAGCTAACCTCGGTTCCGCCAGTTTCTCCACCCTCAAGTTTATTTGGGAGAGCAACAATGTCCAGCGAGCGATGTGGCTGCTGCTCACTGTCCCATGTTTTATTCTGCAGCCCGAGGCATTTGTGTCGGGGTATGACAAGAGTCACACGGGATGAAGGAATCATTAGAGATGCCCCCATAAAGGACTGAAAATGCTTCCTGACCCAGTAGGTCGCTTCTCGACCTCTGTCAGGACTCAGGGGGCATAAACCTCTGGCCTTAGCCTGTCATGCCGCTCCTGGAGCAACACCGCATTCAAGCTATCCGGTGGCCGCTACCTCGAAAAAACCTTCTTCTCCATTTATTGCTCCCAGTGCAGGGGCATTTCGAAGGTTCGCATTCAGGTGGACGAATACCTCCTGGCAACTATCGTCCCATTCCAGTCTACCCCTTTCCTGAGAAGCCTAAGCAGAGGAGGCGCTGTGGCCGCATAGCTTTCGATAAACTCCTTCAGTACCCAGTAATGCCCAGAAAAGACCTCACCCCAGACACGTCCTTCGGAACAAACAGTTCCTGTACTTCTCTTTGCCTCATCTATAACCCTCTTCCCTGCTCTGATCATAAGTCCCAAAATCTGCACCTCTTCCTGTCCTGTTTGGACTTTCTTGGGGTTCACCTTGAACCGCGTTTCCTCTAAGAGCTTCAACCGCTGTCCAATCGGGGCCCATGACCCTCTGAGCCACCTGAGATCAGTAACAAGTCATCTGCATACTGGACTAGCTGTCCGAGCTGGCTGAAACCCTTCAAGGCATCGGCCATGCACTGGTGAAAGATTGAGGGGCCCTTGTGAAACCCTCGTGGGAGGCACATCCAGGTATGTTGTTGTTCCTTAAACGTCAATGCAAATTTGTATTGGTCTTCCTGTTTTAATGCGATAGGCCAAAACCTGTTGGCTATGTCCAACACGGTGAAGGTTGTCGCCTCCGCAGGGATACTCCCTATTAAATCCGCCATTGCTACTACAGTGGATGCACAGGTGAGGATGTTCTTATTGAGCACCTGGTAGTCCACCATGGCCCTCCATGTCTGGTCGGGTTTCCTAACTGGCCACAGGGGAGAGTTTACATGGGTTGCTATTGTTTGCAGTAACCCCTGCTCCTCCAAGGAGTTTAATGCTATTTCGAGGTCCCTCTCTGCTTCCCTGGGGAAACTACTGCTTTTGAGGTCACGACATTGGATCTCCCTGTATCCTCACCTCTACCCCTGCTACCCTACCGCAGTCATGTCTTTGGGTGGCAGATACAACCAGACTGTCTTGCACACACTTCCGATAAGCGGCCAGGGTATTTTTCACTAACTGATCCAAATTGTAGCTGCCCCTCGACTGCATGGACCAGGCAATACCCTTCACCTTGTCATCCTATGGAACAACAAAAGCCTCTTCTGACTCATCTGAGTCCACTGCTTCACCTAGACGGTGGTTTTTCATGTCTACAGTGACATGATGAGCCAGCATGAAGTAGGCCCCCAAGACACCTGCCTGTTCCCAGTTCATCAGGACATATTTCCAATTTGTGGCAAGGGGTCCGAACTCTATCAGCAAGGAGTTTGGTACAATCCCAGCCTGTTCTTTTCCCGTGAAGCCTATTAACCTAACAGAGTCCTGCTCGACCAGGGAGAAGTGGTTGGGTTGGACGTGCGGACTACTGTGCTAGATGCTCCGGGATCCACTCAATACTCCCCACTAACATCTTGCATCCTCATTTCTACACAGGGCCTCCCCCACTCATTACATCTGAATGGGTACAGTTGCTCAGGCTAGGCACGGCTTAGTCATTGGGAGGAGGTGGGACGTTGGGCTTCCCACTGCTTACAGTTTTTCCTGCCACATGCCTATAACCTGCTGTAGTGCAGTTACCAGAATTTTTACTGGGTTGTCTGCTTTCTCCCTCTCTGCTTTCTCTCACTGAGGTTCCGCCTCTACTTCCCACGGATTTGACCCTGGGGAACCACCTCTTCCTGGTTTAACTCTTTTTGGGAACCGATACTCGTTGATCTAGTGTCCTGTTTTCCGATAGTTAAAACATGCTTTGTCCATGTTAGCCCCTTCCTGCTTCCATTTCCTTCTGCCCCCTTGGCCTCCTTTCAACTCATGCACTTTACCCTTCCTCTTGAGCTCTTCCTCCCGGTCAGCTTTAAATGCTGGCATTCCAGTATCCTCAATGCCCCTGCCTCTGTATTTGTCAGGTACTCAGGGTCAAACCATGATTATGCCATAGTTTTAATCTGTGGCAGGCAGTGGGCTACCCGGGTCCTCAGCCAATGGTTTCTAGTGGTCCTTGCTAGTTGTAACTGACCCAGGCTGCCTCCTGTAGCCTTCAGATGCACAGGCCATAACCTGTCAGCAAACACGTCTGGTGCCTCACCCACTAGCTGTCAGGTCTGTTGGACCTGCAAGAACGGGCTGCCCAGACCATGTCCCAATGCAATCAAAACCTCATCCTTCAACCCATTTGCATTTCCACCCTCCACTATATTAGCTGCTGATAAACTCTGATAAAACTTCCTGTCCAGGGAGAACAAGATCAGCTTTTTCATCTTGCATCCATCACAGTCGATAGTTCCCCCTATCTGTTCTATATTCGCAAAGTGGACAGAAGCGTCTCGTCCGGGTTTTAACTTTGGCATGTTGACTAGCATCTCCTACAACTGGAGGGTTGTATATGGGACTCCATAGTCAGTTTGCAATGGTGCCGGACCACTCCCTACTGGAGGCGGGCCAAACTTCTGCTGTTGCAGAGGGCACATCGGTCTTGGTGGACCAGATGCTTCAGGAGCCGGCCAACTCCTGCTATACTGAGCCCCATAATCAGACTCTTCCCCCACTTCATCCCTGCCTATACCACATTCTCCTGATGTCATGAGGCTGGCCATTGCTCTGGCCCCTGATAACGCTAGGGTCAGCTTCCGGACCTTTTCTCTAAAGGATCTGTGTCCAGCCTCTTCATGTGCCTGACTCTGAACTACCTTGTAAGCTGTCTTAACATCTTTCAGCTGCCCCTCAGCCTTGCCAGCTCTCTCCAGATTCCTGGCACTTTGTTCCCTTTGAGCTTGGCATTGATTTTTACTTTCCGTAACCTGGCATTACCATGCTCCTTGAAGCCTCCTCCTGCATTCTCCTCTCCTGCCTTTAGCTTCTTAATTCTGTCGCCAGCTGATCCACTATCTATCGTTTGCCCTGTTCTCTCATTCTTCCTTTTCCTCCTGCACTTGCTTAAGTTTCGCTGCTAGAATTTGGTTTTGTCTCTGCATACAGAGCAGCCAAACTGCTTTTTCTTTTGATTTCTTGTGTGAAGACTGCCCACCCACTCAGCTACTTCTCCTCTGGGCAGGCAGCACTCATCAACTACTACACCCACAATGCAAAAAAGGTCAATTTACCTCCTACATACTTGGACATCCACTGCTCCATTGAAGGTTTCTTGCTCTTAACCCTGTCCATAATTTGTCCTTAACCTTAAAGTCCTGCTGCAGTCATCAGATATGTAAGGGGTTTGATCAGTGCTCATTTACCCTTACTGATGGTTCTTGACTTCAGGATTTTATAAAGGACAAACTCACAGAGACACGGGTTTAGGCTCAACTACAAACTTATTTATTAACAGAACACCTCCACTGCCCCTAATACAAGAGCTCTAAACTAGTGTAATGATGCCGTACAGCACTCTAAACCACAAACTCATTTATAAAACTCCACTGAATAGTAGAACCACAGGCAAAACCCCACTTTTCTGCCCCAAAACCTAATCGATCCAACTCAAACCCCCTTTCAGGATTTAGTTACTGCTCTTAAAGCTATCTTTAATTCTCAGTCTCAAAATTCATTGGCCTGGCTGATACTTACAACTCCCCACATGGTTGGTCGTTCTGGTACGAGCTGTAGGTCCATGAATCAGGTTGACCGTTCCTGATCCTCCTTGGTGACTACAGTGCCAGACCCCACTGCCTTGACCTTTTTATTAATAATCTTGTTTATAGTATCTAAGTACATTTCCTGGAGCACATTCTGTTTGGACAGTCGCTGCTTAGCACCCCTTAATCTCTATAGTCTGGATCCTGCCTTGGTTCAGATAACTCATTCATTGCAAAACCAGAACAAAAATACCTGGAAAAACTCAGTAGGTCTGACAGCATCTGCGGAGAGGAATACAGTTAATGTTTCGAGTCCATATGACTCTTCAACAGAACCATTCATTGCAATGTCATTTCCACGACTGAAACAATGGAGCCCATCCCAGTGTGATGCCTCTGGATCTCAAGTTAATGTGCATGTGATAAGATCCATTTCTCCTTAGCTGTTGTCAATGTTTGTTTGTGTGATGGCTGTTGTCTAGGGCCATTTGCTGTGATGGTCTCCCAGTTTCTTTAATTGTGTTGCCTGATAGCACCTGCTTTGTGTGTTTGAGATTATAATGTCTCAGTATCTTTACACAGCATCGATTTGGTTTTGTTATTGGCAAGTTTGAAGGTTAACCACTTGCAGTACAGCCTGACTCTGTGTTGAGGGTTGGGCTATTTTGTTTTGCAGTGTTTATATGTCCATGAAGTGAGGTCTTTAGTATTTTCATATTTAATAAAGTCCAATTGGAGGGGACTCCGACCCTACAATGGTAACCCCCCAGGATGTTTATACTCTCCACTTGCCTTGATGAGTGCAACTCCAACAACACTCAAGAAGCTCGGCACTATAGACATAAACACACCTCCCTGGCCTGTCCTCAAGCAGTTGAGGGTTGTCAAGATTTTCTGTGAGACGTTGAAACCTGCGAGTTCACCACTCAGGTCAAATACTGGGGTTGCAGCTGGTGATCTTTGCAGTCAACCAAGTGGTGTGCCATCGAGAGATGGGGCTGTCATCAGTTTGTAGGGTGTGGAGTGTATTCCAGGAGTGGCTATAGGATTTCAGATGGATGCTTGTTTTTTTTTTGAAGTCCTCTGTCACTGGGAGTGCTTCATTAGCTGTCAGCCATTGGAGTTCCTTGAGGAGGATGTTTTCCCTGCGGACATCAGGAAATTCAATGTGTGCTCGCACAGGAAGCCACTTGAGCTGTATTGGTTTCAAAAGTCATCCTGACTTCCCGGTATGTGGATATCTACTACATTTCTGTGTGGCTCCTGAGCCAGGTTGAGCAGCAGATTGAGCAGACCAGGAGCCCATGAGCTAGACTGATGAATCAGTGCAGGCAGTACTTGAGAGGTTCCTCCACTGTCAGTGGTGCTACCCTCTGGGTAAGATATTAAACCTTGGCTCAACCTTTTTGTTCAGCAAAAGGTTAGGGATGCCCTGGCACTTTTTTTTTTTGCAAAAGAGCAGAGAAGCTCTACCGTTTTCCCTGTTAACACTCCTCCTCTAGCCAATGCCAGGAGTAGAAATTGGTTAATTCATCATCTGTCTGGTCAATGTTTGTAGGATCTTGCTGTTTCTGACTATATAATAGTCACTGCATTCCAAGGCAATTTGTTTTATGAGAAAATTTGAGAAGTGTGACAGATTGTTGTACAACGAAAACCTGATTTTTTGCACTTCATATAAAATGATGGATGGGTCTTCGGGATTTTCCTTTATCCCAAAAAGGCAACAGTCTCAACTTTAAACTGGTTGTTGGAAGGCAACAATTCAGAGCAACCAGTGGGAAAATGTGTACTTGCCTCACCCTCCAAAGCATCTAAAGAACATATTAACATTTCCTGGACTGGGAAAGTCCTGAAACCTTCCCAAAAGACAAGTCAAGCACTTTCATGCTCCAACCTCCCCCCTAACAATAGTCGAAACCTGCTGTTTGCTCTTAAACAGATTATATTAGCATTAGTTTTCCAACCTAACTTTGTTCAAAAAGTATTACTCTGCCGTTCTATTTTTTAATCTCCCTTCTATTAAAAGGATAAACCATGTCCTATACCTGAGATGATGCTTCAAGATCTTCCCCTTCATTAAGCTGATTGAGAAAAATATCAGCTGTTAGTATATTAACTGGCTGCTGATGTTGTCGCCCAGTAGAGCCCTGGTCATTGAGTGCAGTGTCACCCCATAGCACGTCAGTCAGCTGGTGCAGTGTCAGCATGTAGCACCCTGGTCAGCTAGTGCAGTGTCACTCATATATTCTTGGTCAAGTGGGGGAGTTGGTATTCAGTTGACCCCTGGATGACTGGTGCAGTTGGTGCTTACCTGTCAGCTGGTCTAACCAGGTGTAAAGCACTAATGTTGAAAAGTGAAGCCAAACTTCTACGGGAACCAACTTAAAGGAGTGAAAAAAATGTTTAATTTTGTCTAACTTTTTGCAGAAGTTTAATAATACAATTTTGGAGAGGTAGAATGATGAAGCACTACAGTCTGACTAATAGTCCTTTTACGCAATCTCCTGCAATGCATTTTACACCTATCTACTTTTTCATTAGAATCAGTGCAAAAAGTAATTTCATCTCCCTGGACCCCAAATTCCTGCTTTGTGCTCAGAAATAAACTGCTTGGTATAAATAGGCCTGGATAATTATCCTGTGATCCTTCACAATGCAGAAAACACAGTGAACAAACAGCACGATCATAGCGCACTAGTTTTTTTTCTCTCAATGCATAATTTATTCGGAAGAAAATTACCAGGAATATCAAGTCAAATTTCCAGCTCAATAGGCATTACCTGTTCAGCTGTGTGTTGCCCAATTAAATGAGGAACACCAGCCAGTATGCAGTAAGTAATGAATAAAACAGAATGCAATTCATAGGCAGACCTGTGTGCCTGAAGCCTTCGGGACTACTCATTGCAAAGCAACTAATGTATTTCCTCTTGCTTGCTCACATTTTTCCACTGTATTAAACAAGATGGGGGTCACGTATTGTAACGTTAAGAGATTATTTTTTGATTAACCGACTATTACCAAAGTCAGTGAATTTTGAACAGCTTGCTTGTTTCTACGATGCAAATTCAGATGACAGTAATGTCAAACAGAATCTGTCTCAAAGTATCTTGTTACCTTAGGCAACGCAATTGTGAAATGCTCTTTTTCTCTTTGTTTTCCATCAGTGCAAGCATGATGATCCAATGGTCTCCTTCTGTGCTGTACTGGTCTATTTCCATTAAACTTGGCCTTAGTTCCAGCATGAACCTTTTGCTAGGTGAGCATATAACCATGCCATCACGAAGACCACATATTTCCACCTTGGTAATATCACCCTTGTCATATCCCCTGCCTCAACTCATCTGCTGATGAAACCCTCATGCATGCCTTTATTATCTCTGGACTTGACCATTCCAATACACTGCTGGCTGGCCTCCCACATTTTACCCTCTGTGAACCTGAATTCATCCAAAATTCTGCGGTCCACTTCCAAACATACACCAAGCCTCGTTCACCCATCATCCATGTGCTCTCTGACCTACATTAGCGAAGCAATGCCTTAATTTTAAAATGTTGTGCCATACTCAGTTCTATAATGCTGCTGTGAAGCGCCGGGGGACGTTTCATTATGTTAAAGACGCTGAGTAAATAAATGTTGTTGTAGTTGTTTCATTGTTTTAAAGGCACTATTTAATATGATGTGTTGTTGTCACTGCCTTGCTGCCTGTTCCTTCATTGTAATATCAAGAATTCAAGAGTGCATATTTTCGGATTCAGGAAAGGTTGAGCTGCATACTCCCACCTTATGGAAGTGGGAAAAGGCACTTCTCGTTCACAAGTTAGGCTTGGATGAAAATTGACCCCTTCCTTCCAGAATATCAATCCTAACTTGTTCCATTTGGACAGGAATTCAGGACGTTTCTTCTTTATTGATTCAAACATGTGATGTGGATGTTGCCAGCATCACCAGCATTTATCTCCCATCCCTAATAACCCTTGAGACTATGGTCTCTGAGACAGGTGGTGACCTGCCTTCGTGCAGTAAATATGGTGGAGGTCCACCCACTGTGCTGTTAGCTAAATAGCTAAAGGATTTTGACCCAGCAATAGTGAAGGAATGGCGCAATATATGTCCAAGTCAGGATGATGGGTGACTTGGAGGCAGTAATTTTCCCATGCACGTGCTCCCCTTGTCCTTATCGGTGGTAGAGGTCAGGTAGAGGTCAGGGGTTTAGGAAGTGCTGTCACAGAAGCCTGAATGAGTTGATGCAGTGCACCTTGTAGATGTGCATACTGCAACCACAGTGCACTCGTTGTGGAGGGAGTGAATGCTTAAGGTGGTGCATGGGGTGCAAATCAAGTGCACTTTTTTGTTCCAGTAGTATCGAACTTGTTCAGTATTATTGGAGCTGCAGTCATCCAGCCAAGTGAATGGGGAGAATATTAAGAATGATTTTTATCCTTTAGCTTGGATGGTGAAGAAGAGAGTACTAAAAACTTCAGGGTGTTTTTGTAGTTACATATGGACTGGGGAAAAGTGGCGTTCATAGACCAAAGATTTACCCACAAGTTAGCTGATGTGACTAGAAGCTTTTCCTGATTCAACATGAGTGTCAAAGAGTGACACTGTTATATCTATAATATAACTTTGTCAATCATTACAGTTGTGGTGTTTGACTGGCAAAGCAACCAGCCTTGCAATATTAATTCGAGGGCCATTTTTTTGAAAACTGCATCCAATTTGTTTGCCCAATAAGTGGGACATGCCTGGTTCTACAGAGAAGTCTTTCCAGGATCAATGATGTCCTCCTTGAAAATTTACCCTGCAGAGCTGCCGGTTTAGTCATCTGCTTGTTATGTTAGACGGTTTTATAGTTTTAACTTAAGGGGATTAAGCACGTAAAGGTTCACTGCTTTTGACAATTAACTGGCAGTGATTTATAGCTATGTGTGCCAAGAAAAAATTATCTGGAACTGTGGTTTTGGTCTAGGTGTGCAGTTGGAACCGAAATTACGTCAGCAAATTGGAACCTCTAACAAAGCCACACTACATGATGGGTAATTTAGCTATTTAACATGAACAAAAGAGCTCACACCATGGATCTCCAGCATTCTAAGGAACATAAAGTGTATTCATAATTCTACTCCGAGATTATTCTGGGCTCACATCTGCTCTCAGTAAGCAAGAAAGGTACATCGAGTTCCTGTTGTCCTTATTTTATCGGAATTCAGCCAGGTTTCATTGGAATACTTTTAAATGTCAGCCAAACCAGGCACATTCATGACAAGAGGAAATTAGAGAACATATTTCTCTCCTTGCAGTTATATTTTTGTTCATTATTAAACTAACAGAAATCACTCCATATGGGCTGCATCTTCGGGTCGGCAAGTGGACCTGCTTGTCCAACCTTAAGGTGGATGAGGTTTCATGAGGGATTTTAAAATTTCAAAATACTTTAAAATAAAAGTTATGGACATGTCCCAACTCATGTGACAGTGTCACATGAGGCGACATAGCAACGAAAATTTTTTCTCATCTTTATTTAATGTTTTGAACCTGAGCCGATCTCCCTGAGGCAGCACTTTGCATCAGGGAGATCTATGTGCTCTTTCATGCGCAATCGCAAAAAAGCACATTCCCGGCTCAGGGAATTCCCCCCCCCTCCCCCCCGCACAGGGAACACATAGCACTTCCTGGCGGACATCACGCTGGGCGGGTCTTAATTGGCCCGCCCACACAAAATAGCAGCACGCCCCCGACTGGGGGCGCCAATCGGGAACCCGCCCGCCCACGCCCGCCCACGCCCGCTCCTGCACATCACCCCCAACGGGGGGAAAGTGATGCCCCATCCCGAGTCTAGTATTACGTCTCTGTCCAGAGGAACAAGTTGACCTTTGCTTGCCGTGGAAATTAAATACAGTAGAATTATCTGCAGAGTTTGGTGCTGGAATACCCACTGTATGTTATGTGAGTGGATTAACATGAGTTCTAAGATAGCAATATTGCTATGCTTGTGTGACTGGTCATTGGTGCATTATTTAGAGGTGAATCATGGCTCAGCATTTTACATACAAATAATTAATTGATGCAAGCAAATTAAGCACACATCAGCTATTTTTCATAAAGCAATGCAAAGAGTGACTGTTTTTGCTAGAACTGACTGAGAAATGAAATCACATTAGGTCTGGCATTTTAGGAGGAGACCCCTCCCCATTACAGTGCTGTGACATCCATTATCATCCATCTGAGAAACTAGAACCAGAAAATGGGGTCTTGCCTTAATGTCTCATATGTACTGGGGCATTCAGATCTGGAATGGGGATTAAACCTAAATTCTTCGATTGTCAGTCATTGCTCAGTGGACAGCGCGAGTGCTTTGTGAGTTTAAGTCCCGCTCCAGTGGCTTGAGAACATAATCTCGGCTGATGTGCAGTGGATTGGTGAGTAAGTGCAGCACTTTTGGAAGTGCCATCTTGCAAGCATTTCACCACCCTGCCCCTGCCATGATGGGGCTGTAAAATTCCACCCTCTGCATAAATGGAAGTCTTTCTTTGCTTACCTCCTCACTCTGAGACAAGAGTAGTGTCAACTGAGCCAAGCTGACACACTCTCTAAGAAAGGATTCAGGTGAAATGTTTGTGGCTGTAGAATCTAATTTGTTAGATGGTTTAATAATTTGTTACAGAGCCTTTGAGGTCTTTTAGCTCCAAAAGTGAATAGAGACTTGAAATGATTATGAAAATGAATTGAAAATGAGTTTGGTGGTTTGATATGCAAGCTGCTATCTGCATCATTGGCGTACAGGAGCTTGGCTGTGTACTGCAGCAATTCATGACCATTTAACAGACTCAATTGCAATCAGATATTTTGACCAGCATATGAATGAATGACATACTTGAAAAGAGCACAATGATTAACACAGAATTGCATTCAGACACTGTTTCTGTCCAGTCGCCTTTGTTTCTAATGCAGTAAATTGGTTTTGAAATGTCAGCTCAGATCTGAAGGATAAATGTTACACTCACGGTTGCACTCCCCATTCATTGCCGCAATCTACATTGCCATACTCATCTTGCTGCTGCCAGTCACAGCTTCAGACACATGTTCAATGATGTTATGGCAACCAAGTTATCTCTATGAAAGTTAGAGTTGCACTTGTATAGCACCTTACGCTGACTTAGAATGTCCAAAGCAGCTTTTTTTCAAGTGCAGTCACTGTTGTAATACTGGAAACTTGGCAGCCAAATTGCAAACAAAAAAGGCAGCCATGTAATAAGAAACCTGGCAATCTGTTGGTGAGGTGAGGGATAAATATTAACCAGGTCAGCGGGAAGAACTCCCCACCACAGCCAAGGGCTGTGACTTTTAAGAGGGTTGGGTGTCCGGATCAGAGGCGCTGTTTGACTCTGCCAGTCTCTGTGCCAGTTCCCTGCCACAATCCTGACAGCCAGCCATCTTGAATGAGGGTCAGATTGACTGCCTGCCAGTAGGCAGTGGGCAGCTAATTGAGGCTAATTAAATTTAATTAAGCTCTGTTCATGCACTGACTGCAACTTCCAGTGTCCAGGCCAACGTGGTGGGTTCAGGCCAGGGTGGCAGTTGAAAGACATTTGAGGGACTCCCTTCCCAGCGGGCCCACAAGGGCCACTTGACCATAGCTGCAGCTGCTGCCCACCCCCTGGGGCGATTGCCCCTCTAGGATCATGACCAAGCCTGGACTTGCAAAAATTAAAATAATCTTACATTCGTTTGTCCCCCACAATCTCCATCTGCAGATCGGCAGTTCCCACCCATGTTCAAAAGTTCCCCTCATGTCCCCCAAGCCAAGGGATACCCCCTACCCACCCACTATGGCCCCTCATGCCCCCAGTGCCAAGCCATGGCACTTTCATGTAAATCCACCCACTATACACTGTATGGAACCTCTCGGGCAGAATGTTTTGTTCCGCAGGTGAGCGTGTGCCTGACCCAGACGGGAGTGAAATAGTGCGCGATGACATCGGATGAGCGTCTCGATGTCATCGTGTACTCTCACGGCATTTCGCTCAGCGGGCACACGCGAGAGGCGGCAGCGTGCCCCCCCCCCCCCGACAATTCAGAGGCCCAGTAAGGCCCTGAATCAATGAATTAAATTGAAATTTTCACTGCCCGTACAACCATTCAGTTGGCGGGTGAATAGGCCAGGCGGCTTTTGCATTTTTAACGAAACCTCATCCACGGGCGGGGTGAGGTTTCAGACAGTAAGTTAAAAAAATTTTAAAACTAATTTTTAACGTGTTCCTGCTCATGCGACAGAGTCACAGGAGGGGACATGTTTTCCGTATTTTTGAAATCTTTCCTTTTAAAGATAAAAATCTTCAGCTCCCGAAGGCAGCTCTGTGCCTTCAGGGAGCTTTCACTGAGCGCACCCCCCGCGCACGCGCACACTTTAGTGCTCGAGCTCCTCCTGCCCCTACCTCAACAGCGCTGAGGCTCTGAGCATGACTTTCCAGCCAGCATGAAATCGCGGTCGAGGCCCAATCATGGGCGAAGGTCGGTTTCACGGCCACTCTCGGGGCCGCTCACCGCACCCACCCAATGAGAAAAAAATCCTACCCTGTGACAATAGGGTGTTGTGAAAAGAAGCTTTTTTTTTAAACAACTCAGTCATTCGTTGATAACTTTCCGCTTCCTCAAAAAAAAAGTCACAACCATTAGGAATCCAGTTAAACAGGTGGCCAACAGTTTTGGTGTTGGTCTCGTGCAAAGAGGTCCCTTAGTATTGTTCTCATGCTTGCTTTCAAATCCCTCCATAGTCTCATCCCTGCTTATCCCTGTAACATCCTCCAGCCCTACTACACTGGGAAGCTCTGCACTCCTCCAATTCTGGCCTCTTCTGCATCCCCGAATCTAATCGCTCCGTCATTAGCAGCCATGCCATCAGCTGCCTAGGCTGTTAATCACAGAATCATATCATGATCCGCACAAGAGAAAGCTATGCTTTTTGAAAGAATTTAGACAATATCAACTATGTGAAATGCACAGCACAGAAATAGTCCAGCAGCTCCATGTCAGTGTTTATGTTCCTCCTTCCCCTCTTTATCTCACGTGAACAGCATATCATTCTTTCCTCTCTGCTCATGTACCTCCCTAGCCTTCACTTAAATGCTATGCTACTCACCTCAACTAATCCATTTGATAGCAGGTTCCACGTTCTCGTCACTTTCTGGGTGAAGAGATTTGTCCTGAGTTTCATATTGGATATATTATCGACTTAACTGATATTTATAGCCCTCCAGTATTGGCTTCCCCAACAAGTGGAAATGTCTCCTCTATGTCGACCCAGCACGCAATGCAATCGGCCTCTTTCATACCATCTGATTTCTTATGCTATTGATCCAATTTATCCGATTCGACTGCCAATTCAACATAATCCTGGAAAGTTTTCCCTTCCAAGTATTTATGGGCAGAGTTTTCTGGATGGCAGGGGGGAGCGGAGCGGGCGGGGCGGGCGTGGACCTGATTGCCCCTTGTGATGGGGTCTGCGCCACCATTTAATGCGGACGGGCCAATTAAGGACCGTCCAGCGTACTTATGACTCCCATGCATAGTGGGAGTGAGCAGGCGGCGGCGGGCGCACTCTGCCCACCGAGTCCAATGGCGACCTAGCGGCCTGTATAAAGGAAGGCCTGGCAGCCTTGGAAAGGCTGCTCGCAATGGCTGGGCAAATGGCTCTGCAGAGGGGCAATAGAGGTTTTGCAAGTCCAGAGGATAGGCCATTGGGGCAGGCAGGCTGGAGGGTAGGCCATCGGCACAGGCCAGGCCAATGGTTTTCTTGGATGGCGGAGAGGCGCCATGAGCCACCTTCTGAGGGGATAGCCCTTGTCACCTCGTAGCCATCCATCAAGCCGGGCCGGAGCACTGAAGAGCCTCGGCACCTAGGAGTGTCTGAGGATGTATGCGTCATTGGAGCTGCCTGGGTACCTTGCACAGACTTGCAGTGTCAGCATCCTATGGTCACACACTATCTGCATTTTCATGGAGTGGAAACCCTTCCTGTTGACGAAGGCACTGGACTCACCTGCTGGCGCCTTGATGGCCACATGCATGCCGTCGATTGCACCTAGACACGGGGGAAACCATCAATGGCCGCGAAGCCTCTGGCTCTCTGTGTCTGGCTTGCCTGGTCCCAACGGAAGTGGATGAAGGTCAAAGCACGCCTAAACAAAGTGTCTGTAACCTGCTTGACACAAGTGTGGACAGCTGATTGGGAGACACCACAAAGATCACCCACCAACCTCTGGAAGGAGACAGAGGCATAGAAGTTGAGGGCAGTTGTGACCTTTAGAGCCACTGGCATGGGGTGCCCACTCATACAGTTGGTTGAGATCTCAGGTCCAATCATCTGACAGATATAGTTGACTGTCTCTCTTGAGAGATGGAGCCTCCTTCGGCACTGCACCTCAGACGGATTGAGGTAGCTGCTTTGCAGGATTGTGGCATCTTCTGCAGCTCCTTCCGCCTTGGTCTACCTCTTGGCCCTGCACCCCTTGTGCCTGTGCCTCCCAAAGGTGGCTCCCCTAGAGCCTGAATGTGCATTCCTGGCCTCCTCCCCCTTCCAGCCCTCCCTTCCTCCTCAGAGGAGGTGCCTCCAGTGGAAAGTTCAGCTCCCATTCCCAGGCTATGAGAAAGCTTCCCAAAACCTGCAGGCCCAAAAAACATTCCTCATTGCAGAGTGCTAACCTGAGGGCTAAGAGTCTAGACAAAGCAGCTGGTATGTGTTTTGAAGTATCGCAGGTCGCACAGGCAAGTTTCAAAAACTTTGAAAAATCAATACTTGAGAGAGCACACTCGTGACCCCAGTGAGCCATCTTATCCCGCCCGTGGATGACATTTATACAAATGTGTCCTACCTGCCTGCCCGTTGCGCCCGTGCACCGACCCGAAGATTGCACGGGCACCAAAAAATCGGCGCTGATTGGTGAGTCAAAGGCCTTAAGTGGCCTGTTAATTAGTGGTGGGCGCACACGGATATCATCGCATGCCCTCCCAATGAAATATCGCGATGGCGCACGGTGACATCAGGACACTCGCCCAACGTCACCACGCGTCATTTTACGTGCAGACGTGCAGGGCCCCTGCAGGCCAACAGGAAAATTCTATAAGTACGAAATAATACTATGTAATATGTAATTCTGCATGATTCTCTCCGAAAGGAGAACAGATCTCATTGGCGTTGTGGATTGTTTTGGCACAGGGGGAGAAGCTGATTGTGGAGGAAGTGGCTGTGACCAGGTGAGTGAAGAGTTGAAAAGTTTCCTCAGATTTTGTGAAGAGGTATACCTTTGTGAAAGACAGTCATACCCTTTACAGTGGACATGCAGCAGCTTGGCTTTTAGGACTTTGGAATTCACCTTTGACTCCTCCAAAGTTTGATTTGTCCAGCTTGCCAAAGTCGAAGTACAATATTCAAAGCACAATCATTTTTACTCTCAGCTAACTGGAGCTAAAGAAAGATAGACTTGCATTTATATACAACTTTTCATGGTGATCTGACATCTCAAAGCGCTTTACAGCCAATGAAGAACTTCTTGATGTGCAGTCACTGTTGTAATGTAAGAAACACAGCAGTCAACATCAACTCGTCAAAAACAGCAAAGTGAAAATGGCCAAATAGTCTGTCTTTGTGAGTCGATTGAGGGATAAATATTGGTCAGAACACGAGGGATGACTCCCCTCTTCTTGTAAATTGTGTCATGGGATCTTTGATAACCACCCAAGCAGGCAGATTGAATCTCTGTTTATTTCTCCTCTGAAAGACAGCACCACCAACAGTGCAACATAGCATTGTTTCTTTTCCAGTCAAGACCAGTGGGATGTGATTCCAGAACTCTGTGACTCAGACGTAAGGGTACAACCAATTGAGCCACAGCTGACAGTATTTGTCCCCAGCTGGACTATTTGTGCAATTTTTCACAGTAACCCGCAGCACTCATGGCCCATGAACCAACCTGAAAGGAATGAGCTATTTGATCATATCCTGGGACTGATAACTGGCTGATAAGTGATTTCAGCCTATGAGAATAAGTGTGCAATCAATTGTCACACACCAGATGTCTTGTACAATCAATCAATTGCTCAGTCCCACTGGCTAAGCAAAGGCCAATGCCGTACTACATGACTGTAATGCAGATACACACTCTGTTGAGCTTGGCCTAAATAGCCAAGTGGTTATGGTACTGGGTTTGGAACCCCAAGATCGAAGAGTTCAAATCTCACAATGGCAAACTATGAAACAATGTAATTTCATCTGAAACAGATGGAAATGGGTTTGTACTTGAAAGAGTTACACACTCTGTTGAAACAGTACATTTTAAAGTAAACTGAATAGTACTTACAATACAATGACTATAAAATAAGAAGCATTACCAAGTATGGAGTGAGAGAAAAAAAAACATTTGACTCATTAAACCTGCTCTAAAAATCATAGCAATTATACCATGGGAGGAGGCCATTTGGCCCATTGTGCTTGGTTTCTGTTTATTAATATTCTGTTTATCAAAGATTCCACTCTGCTATTCTATGTTCTCCAAAGTTTCATGCCGAGGTTACTCTTCCAAAGTTAAGTGAAACATATTGCATAGTCTCTGCCTAAGCTTGCATAGAATTATGTAATAATACAGCACTGAAGAAAGCTATTTGGTCCATTGTGTCTCTACTGGTTCCTGAAAAGAGCTAGCCATTTAATTGCACTCTCCTGCTCTTTCCCCATTGCCCTGTAAATTTTTCAAATTCTCGTTTCAATGTTCGTATTGAATCTGCTTCTCTGCCCTTTCAGGCCGAACATTCCAGACCATAGCATGTCACCGTGCAAATAAATTTTCTTCTTGTTGCCTCTGGTTCTTTTGCCAATCACCGGAATTCTGTGCCCTCTAGTGTGCCGATCCTTATGCCACTGGAAGCAGTTTTTCAAATCTACTGTATCAAAACTGTTCATGATTTTGAACAGATCGCCTATAGGAGAACAACTCCAGCTTCTGTAGCCTCTCCACATAACCGACATCCCTTATCCATGGTACCAGGGGTACTACAAAAATCTTTCTTGTAAAAATCTCTTCTGCACCCTCTCTAAATTATCATCCCTTCATTCACCCCCATAAAGACACCTCCAAACAAGGCCAAGAGCAAAAGAGTGCTGAAGAATTGGATAAATACTTGTAGGGAAAACATTTACAGGCCTATGGGGAAATAGAAAAGAAGTGGAATTAATTGGATAGCTCTTTCAAAGAGCTGGCACAGGCACAAAGGGCTAAGTGTCCTCCTTCTGTTCTGTATAATTCTATGATTCTCAGATTGCTACTCATTGTGAAGCAAAGTCAAAGAACTGTAGATGCTGGAAACCTGAAATTGAAACAGAAAGTGCTGGAACTACTCAGCAGATTAGATAGCATCTGAGGAGAGAGAAAAACAGAGTTAACAGGCCACATTTTTGAACAGCCACAGAGGCAGGACTGGAGGCAAATGGACTTGCAGTTTCCTGACACCGGCCGACATATGTTCCCACCTCCAGGCTATTTTGGAAGTGTATGGTTGAAGGGCAGAAGGGACGTTTACCTGTCTGCAAGTTTTGAGTAGCCAATAAGAGTACAATGCAGACACCAAGTGGAATGTTCCAGAGAGCAGTTAGGCTCCCTGACTGAGGCCAAATGAATGGAGACGGCCTCCCGGCGGTAGAACAGGGGGTTCCAGTGCTCCATATAACATTTCTAATCCCCATTGGGCATGTGACTGTGAGATAGCTATAGCTGTGGCCATTGGTTGCCCTGTGGAGGGGCTAGTGGTCTGGCCAGTATAAGTTTCAGTTTCTTAAAAGCTTTTGGGAGGACGCTTCCATCTTGAGGTGCCCCATCTCTCCTGAACATCAGCAGATCCCACTTCTGACAATGGGGCTGCCATTCTCTCAGCCTCCAATTGTCCCTCCAACCTTGGGAAGCTATTCAATGTCCTCAATTGGACAGTGATCATGCACCCTGGCCATTAATTGGTCAGCTGGTCAAAAACTGCATCAGTCCTCAGTCTTCAGGCAATGAGGGGTCAGCACCTGAAAATTTACACAACGTTGACCTCAGAACAAAAATCCAGCCAACCTTTCAGTTCTCTATCCTTTTTGATTCCGATGAAAGGTCATCAAGTTGAAACATTATCTTTATTTCTCTCTTTTCACAGATCCTGCTTGAGCTGCTGAGTACTTTGAACATTTTCTTTTCCTGTTTTGTTTACTCAATCTGATAATTTGGCTTGTATCAGATTTCTTTTTGAGAAAACATTTTCTCAAAGGCTGTCATGTAACTGGCATTCATTACTCGTAAACTGGCAGGATCTGGGCACTGCATTAATCAGGTGTTCAGAAGAGGAAATTGCAGCAAAAGTCATTGGCATGAGCTTGCACAAGTTCATGAATTTCTTGTGCACTCTGTGCAGTAGCACTGTCTGCCAGTGGCAGAAGATCGCCCCAACATGATGAATGACTACTGCAGGGATCACATCATGCCTTTTGATGAAGAGTCATTCGGATTCGAAACGTTAACTGTGCTCCTCTCCGCAGATGCTGTCAAACCTGCTGAGTTTTTCCAGCTATTTTTGTTTTTGTTTTTGTTTCAGATTTCCAGCATCCACAGTATTTTGCTTTTAACATCATGTCTTTGCCTGACTTTG
Organism: Carcharodon carcharias; assembly: GCF_017639515.1. NCBI lineage: Eukaryota > Metazoa > Chordata > Chondrichthyes > Lamniformes > Lamnidae > Carcharodon > Carcharodon carcharias. The sequence continues at coordinate 21,584,880 of NC_054483.1, read as the reverse complement.
CATCCCCTCAGTTCTCCAGTAGGAACCACCCTACCATTTGGAAACCTACTCTTGTGAGATATTATTGCACTGTTCGAAGAATATTGAGAACTCTGCCAATGCATTGTTTTCGGATAGCAGCCCTCAGTGGGTTAAAATGTCTTTCTAAGTACTTCTGTTGTTGAACACAAGGCTTTGAGTAGTATCATCATCCTTCTCTAGCTACCAAATAAGATTGCAATTAGCACTTGACTTGTTAATTTCACAATTGCAGTTAGAATGTAAATACAACAGTGGGACTTTGCCAGAAACAAGCTGCCTCATTATAAAAATGCCCCCTGATAGTTACATTTGATAATTAACTTTATCCTCAAAGCAAGTGTGTGGTATTCCAAGCCCATATGTTTGGGTCATGTCTAGACATATTAATGACTACATCTTTTATCATGTGTCAGCAGCTCCATGTATGACTTTAATTTTCCTGTGGAGAATTGTGGTGACAGCTCTTGTATCAATTTCCTTAGCACTCCTATTTCCACAGTGGGTAAAATTCAGATCAGATCCCATTGATCCAAATGGAATGAGATGTCCCTAGCGTTTACATGACAGGTACTTCTCCTCAAACAGTTCTCATGTCTGTCCATATCGAACTGCAGTTCAATACGTGAATTGTGTTGCACACCAGGGCAAAAAGTGGATTTGACTCAGACTATTTACTGGAGGCCAATTCAAATTCATCTCCTTTGCAGGCAGGGCTATTTAAATTAAGATCAGAGCAAATAAATTCTCACCATTTACACAATCCATTCCAATTTGGGAGATTGTAAATTCTGCTGTAATGTCAATTAACCACTGTCATGCAAACTGAGGTTTAAGTGATATCAGAAGAGGCAGTTTAACAGCTGCCTTTTGTTGGAACAAAATCTTATAATTCCAATGCCCAGCCTCTATAGGAAAAGCATCCCATCAGTCTTTAGGTAGTCAAATAACCAATATGATTAAAGAGGTAGAAATGATGAAAATGATAAGAAATTGTAATGTAACAATGCCGGATAGTACAACTTCAATCTGATTTTCTAGGCATTCTACCAATGTGTAGCTGCCTTTGAAAATAATGAGTCTCACTGTCAAGCTCCCTTTCAAAAAAAAATCCAGATTTTAAAAAAATCATCAGTGATTGAGGTTCCATCTCTGAAATTTGAAAAACTCATCAACGAAGAGCAGTGGATATTGCAAGGTGCTAGAAATTTGAACAGGGAAGAAGGCCATTTGGTTCATTATATCTGATGCTGTCAGCTCTCCTGTTGGAGTTATTTGCTCTAATCCTATTCCTCTGCCCTTTACCGGAGCCTTTAATACATTTCATCTTCAGGTATTTCATTTCCTTTTAGTCATTGTGATTTAGTTGATTTCGATAGCCACTTGTGGTAATAATTCAATGTTCAAGTTCATCATTTATGTAAAAGAAAAATCCTAACCTCCCATTTAAACATTTGGCATTTTGTAAACAATATGACAGTCTGTACAAATAACCTTTCAATATTTATCCTTTAAAACTCTTTCAAAATCTTGTTCACTTCTACCAGGTCTCTGCTTAACCTTTCTTGCGAGAACAGCCATAGCTTTCTTGTCTCCATGGCATAGACAAGAACAGAGAAAGGTGAAAATATACAGTAGGTCCATCAGTATCACAAGAGAAGGACAGCAAGTTACTGTTGCAATCACCAAAGAGAAAGAAGTGCTGGAAAACTGGGAGTGGATTGAAAAGTATAAGATTGAAGGTAGGTGTAGATGGGCAAATTTGCAGTGTAAATTGATGGTTCATATGCTGATAACACTATTGGATAGTTTAACTGTGAGAGTGATCTATGCTGAATAAAATGGACTGTAAGGTTGGATTAATTCCTGGAGTTTTGCTTGCTCACCTTTGTGGGCTGGAAAAAAATTGTACCGTTTTATTGTGGTTGGGTGCTTTCCACTCTTAGTCCATTGAGTGGGTTGGGCAGAGTTCATGACATTTGTACATCACTTAAAGTGAAGTAGATTTGTCTTTCCTTTTGTCAAAATATTAAGGTACATCAAGTACATTTTATAAATGATCAAAATGTAGAACTCCCATCAAATGAACCTTTATTATTGAATCTTTCATATTTCAAACCTGCTTCCAGTTAATTTCTGCTGCACTTTTATATCCAGAGATGGGAATGGAAAGCCAAGTTTAGTCACTTAAATCTTTCTGTACCACATTGCTGTTACTCTTATTTAATCTTCTGTTCCATCTGTTGTTTTTTTATAGCTATTTTCCTTTTGAATATAGTACTTGGCATGTGAATAGTTTCAGTAATGTAACCTTTGAATGGGATTTTTTTTCAGATTTACAGATTCAGTCACCGAGTTTCCCTTTGATGTGAGAGAGTTTATTGATACTCAAAATGTACAAGTCAGTGGTCAATGATACTTCACAGTATGGTATGATCATCAAGCAACTATGCCTTTTAGCTAGTGAGAAATGGCTAATTTCTCTGGTACAAAAGTTGCATTGGCCAACGAGATAAGGTCAGAATGCAGTTGTCAGTTCTTAGCCTGCTTATTTTGGAGGAATTATGTGAGGTGTACAAATTCTACACTTAGACAATTATGGCATTTAATGCCCTTTTGATCTACACATGCTGCCTTGTAAAGTTAATCAGAAGAAAAATCTTCACTCTCTTCCATGGAAACTGCATTAGCAGGCATTAAGTGTTGCCATGTTTACAGACATACCTTTTTTTTAAACAGGAGTCAGTCAGTAGTGTGAACTCAAAGTTATGGTCCATTGTGTGTGTATGCATACATACATATATTGATAAATTTTAGTATGACAATCAAAATTGTAATTTTTAAAAATGCAGTTTTACTGTGTTTTCGATTTGAGATTTAAAAAATATTCTACACAGAACACAGCCACGTAATGAGTTAAGAGTGATTCCAGAATGGATCTCAGGAAATTATTTTTTTGTCCATTAATTTCAAAACCTTAAGGTTATATTACATTCAAATTTGTGTCCAAAGAAAGAATAGCACAAAGCAGCAATTCCACTGGAAGCCATGGATCAGTAAAAGCTCTAATATAATAATCAAACATACAATAGACTCAGAAGCAAACAGCAACCTAACAGAGACTTAGTGAGATTTGAAATGTCAGAATCAAGGATATAAACATGAATCAACATTGTATCAATATCAGTTTCATTCAGTTGGTAGCCCTTTTGCCTCTGAGTCAGGAAGTCATGAGTTCAAGCACTACTTCAAACTTGAGCACAATACAGTACTGAGGGTGTGCTGTACTGTTGGGGGTGCTGTCCTTCAAGTTAGGGAGAAAGAAAGATTTGTAGTTATATAGCACTTTTCATAGCATCAACACCCAAGCACTTTACAGTCAATGAAGTACTTTTGAAATGTGCCCACAGAGGCTCTATCTGATGATTAGGTGGATGTAAAAGACATCCTGGTGTGATGAAGAAGATTATTGAGTTCTTTTCATTGCCTAACAAGCATTCCAACCTCAGCCAACATGGATTACCTAGCTTCTTGGTTCCAGCAATGAGGGATTACGGTTACATGGGGTTATTCTCTTTGGATCAGGGATGGCTAAGAGAAGATTTGATAGAGGTGTTTAAAATCATGAAGCATTCAGATAGAACAAATAAAGCAAAACTATTTCCCATGACTGGAGAATTGATAACCAGAGGGCACAAATTGAAGGTGATTTACAAAAGATTTGGAGACAATTGGAAAAACACTTGAAGGAGAAAAACAAATGTGAGAATATGGGGAAAGAGCAAGGAAATGGGACCAACTGAAGTGCTCTTCAAAAGAACTGGCACAGATTTAATGTGCTGAATAATCACTGTAAATTATCTTTTGAAAGGTCCTATCAAATCTCTGTCCACCATCCTATCAGGCAGCGTATTCTAAATTCAAACTATTTGCTGCATAAAAAACTTTTTCCTCATATCACCTCCAAATATTTTGCCAATAACCTTCAATCTGTGCCCTCTGTACTCCTCTATGACTCTATAATTCCTTTCTTCTTTATGGGACCCTGCTGTGTGTAGATTAGCTTCTGTGTTTGCCTCCAAGCCAACAGTGAAAAGTAATCCATTGGTTGTAAGGTATCCTGGTGTGTCTTGTGACTAAGTATTGTATAAAAACATAATCTTTCTTGCTAGGATAGACCAATAGGGCTAAGGTTTTACAACAAGCTTGTTAAATTTGAAAAAGACGAGCATAATTTATTTATATATCCCTCACAAACAAACTTGAATTTAACCTTTAGCGTATGTTAGAGAATTAAAGACTCCATTGCACGCTTAATAATATATTGCCATAAAATTTTTATAATATATATTTTGAATTATAGACAGCATTATTCTGTTGTTATGTTAGGTCATTTTTAACCTGCTGAAAATTCCAAATGTTGCCCTTTCCCTTGTATAACAGGCACCAGCTCCAAATGCAAGCTGTGGAGCAGGATTTTCTGTTTGGGGGTCAGGACCCTGATGTTGGGATCAAATGTGGGTTCCAGCCCTGCACTGTTTCAGGAAAGACAACAGCTTTTGCAAGATTGGCCATTTATTGCCAGGGGCCACGCTCACCATCTAATAACGAATATCAGACAGGGTCTCGAAGCTGGAGGACCAACAGGAGATCCTCCAGCACTGAAGGAACTGCAACCTGCTGTTGTAGGTAAGGGGGAGAGAGGGCACCTCCATCATGAGGCACCTTCCAAGCACTATACACGATAAAGAAAAACAATGGCCACAGCTGTTGGATTCTCACGAAGGAGAGGAAACCCTTCCACAGGGCAGCTATAGCTGTAGCTGTGACCAGGTAGGTATGACGGCTGTAGGGGTGACCTCAGTGTGATCTTGGAGCACTGCCCTCCTGACCCCCACCACCCTGAGAGGGTCATAGTCAACCTCTGATCAATGGCCTTAACTGGCCTTTTAACTGAATTAGCAAGCTGTCCATTGCTTGCAAATCGGTAGCATTCCACACCCAAACTGGTCCCCAGAAACCGGTCTGCCTTCCTTACTGCTGTTCTCACCCCTATATTAGCACCAAAATATTGCATATGGTCTTGCTTTTCTTTTCTATTTGCCACTCTGTAAGCATTTCTATTCATTGGCCTTTTGGAAAGCCTTAAAAAGTGTTTCCTAATCCTGATTTTCATTCATATATTTAAACATGGGAGCAAAACTATGAATGAAAGTAAGAATGAAAGGAAAGTGTCATTTCTTCCAACAGACTTGAACCCCTATTTACTTATATCAATTTTTCATGACAATTGACACATGGAGGGAAATGTGGAATAGCCCTAAGAGAGCATTCGTTCTTTGGACTTACTGTGTTTTCAGGAAACCCTGTAGGAAAACTGCTAAGTGGAAAATGGTTAAACATCAGCAGCTTTCCTGCCCTGACATTAAGCTCTGTTATGTTTGATTATCAGATCTAGGTTAATACACAGGGTCCATCCAGAAACATCCTGTGCACTTGTCTCTCTGTGAGTTGTAACTGAACGACTGATGTGGCAAATTTATTGTTTTGTGCGAGTTCCAAGATCAGTGGGTGCTGCTGTTGACAGACCAGTATGAAATCCGGTTCAGAAATTATAATGGAGGATTCTGATTTACTGGGGTTATGAGCTCTTCTGTACTGCTCAAGAAAGATTGTATGCATGGCTGCAAGGTAACTCAATGCTTTTTCCTTTCCACTGAGATGGTCTTTGGATAAATACTTCCAGATTGAATTTAACACCAACTGAAACGGGAACATTAAACAAAATGCAAAACTCACGTTGGGATGAGTTCTGTATTGTCATACCCTACCAAGCGTTGTTACTGAAATAAGGAGGAGGGGGGGTGGGATATCTGATTAATTATATCTGTGGCGATGAAGGTTTAATTAAGTGCTTATAGTGGGAGTCTGACCTTCAGAGTCCTTTTTCGAAAGTAAGTAATGATGTGCAATTATGATCAGTGTTCTCTTGTTCTATCCATTTGTTTTAATTTTTGGCATTTATGAGGACTGATGGCGTCATTCAGCTTGGAGGAGTTAGTAAAGCCTGATGTATAAGGGAGCTGCATAAGCACGAGCAGAGGGGCAGATATTGACAAGGGGTGATGCAGCAGTAACTAATCTATATTAGACTCAGTAACCCTTCCATGTCAGTTCCATTCAACATGTTGACAGAACCTGAGTTTTATACTTATAAAAAGGATATTGGAGAAAATTATCATGCCGCAATGACACTGTCTAATATAATTTCCAAGACCGTTAACATGTTTCTCTGTCCACTCTTCCAGCTGAAGCGTCAACATGCTCGATCAGACTGTTTAAAATCTTCATTAAAATAGCAGAGTAATTTCTTGCAAGTGTCCCACAGCACAAATCACACTGCACAATTTTAATCAGCACAATTCTGTGCAGTTGTTGGGCTTGTTAAATGGAGCTTTGATGGCGCGACAATGCAGGGGGATTTCATATTTAGCTCTGAGTAGAGATATTTGACGTTATTTCCCAGTACAGGTTTGATTGGGCCCAATGGTCTGCTTCTGTGCTCTACCTTTCTGTGATCCATCCTGCCAAACTTTTGAAAATGCATTACATATGGCAAACTACTTGGAGTGTACTGCCTGTTGTAATGTAGGCAACTATATTTTGTGCACAAAAAGTCCAAAAAGAACAATAAACTGAATCATCAGTGAATCTGTCTTAGTGGTGGGTGAGGGAAGAAGGTTGGTTAGGATATCGGAAACAAGTCCTTTCTGTTATTCCATTGTGTCTTTAATACCCACCTGCTCTGGCAGATGAGGCCTCAGTTTAATACCTTCATTGACAGTAACACCCTGTGATGGTGCAGCATTGCATTTTACTGTGTTTTTTTTTACTATGAAGTAATCAAATAGACAAATGGGATTTGGAATTAGAATAATTCCTTTCAATAATCAATGCCAAGGCTGCTTATGGTGCTCTAAACTGTGTCAAAAGTACAAATTTGTTTTTGAGATGAGAACTAATAACCTTTGTTTCTTGGAAATAGTTGGCATGTGGAACACACTTCCAGAGAAGGGAGTTGATTTGAAGTCCTTGAAAAGGAAGTACATGGCAGATTGGTCAGGAGAGTAAAAGCCCATGGGATTCAGGGTAATGTAGCAAACTGGATAAAAGGTTGGCTTTGTAACAAGAAGCAAAGGGTAATGGTCGATATGTGCCCTTGCGAATGGAAAGTTGTCTCAAGTGGTGTTCCACAGGGCTCGGTGTTGGGACCCTTGCTGTTTGTGCTATATATATTAATGATTTGGACGTGAATGTAGGGGGCACGATTGGGAAATTTGTAGATGACACAAAGATTGGCTGAGTAGTGGATAGTGTAGAGGATAGCCATAACCTCCAAAATGATATAGATGGTTTGGTGGAGTGGGCGGTAAAGTGGCAGATGGATTTTAACATAGAGAAGTGTGAGGTCATACATTTAGGGAGGTCAAACAGATACAGGGATTACACAATAAATGGGAATATACAAAGAGGGGTAGATGAAGTGAGAAATCTTGGCGTACAAGTACACAGGTCCCTGAAGGCAGCAGTTCAAGTAGCCAAGGTTGTAAAGAAGGCATATGGAATGCTCTCCTTCATTGGCAGAGGTATAGAATATAAAAGTAAGGATATAATGTTGGAATTGTATAAAACACTGGTGAGGCCACAACTAGAGTATTGTGTGCAGTTCTGATTACCACATTACAGGAAGGACGTAATAGCTCTGGGGAGAGTGCAGAGGAGGTTTACAAGAATGTTGCCAGGGCTAGAAAAATGTAGCTATTAGGAGAGATTGGATAGGTTGGGGTTATCTTCCTTAGAACAAAGAAGGCTGAGAGGTGACTTGATTGAGGTGTACAAAATTATGAGGGGAATAGATAGAGTGGACAGGATAAAATTGTTTCCCTTGGTAGAGAATTCTAGAACCATGGGACATAGATTCAAGATAAGTGGCAGAAGGTGTAGGGGGGACATGAGGGAGAACTTTTTTATGCAGAGGGTAGTGGGTGTCTGGAATTCGCTGCCCAGGTTGGTGGTAAAGGCAGAAACTCTAAACTGTTTTAAAAAGTATCTGGATCTGCACCTTAAGTGCTGTAAGCTGCAGGGCTATGGGCCAGGTGCAGGAAGGTGGGAAGAAAGGGCACTTGGGTGTCCTCGCGCTGGCATGGACAAGATGGGCCAAATGGCCTCCTTCTATGCTGTAACTTTTCTATGGTTCTATGGTTCTAAAAGCAGTTGAAAAGAAAGGACAGTGAGAAACTAAATTAACTCTCTTCCTAAGAGATAAGAAGACTTAATCAATCAGTGTTCCAAACTCAGACCTTCACACAGTTCGAGCGCAGATTTGGGCATGAATCGTCCCTGGTAACTCTTGAGAAGGTGGATGTGAGCCTGCTTCTTGAACTGCTGCAGTCTGCTTGTTGAATATGTTCCCACAGTGCTGTTAGAGAGTAAGTTCTAGGATTTCAACCAGTGATGATGAAGGAACAGTGATATACTTGTGAATCAGGATGGTGTGTGACTTGCAAGGGAATTTGGAGGTAGTGCTGTTCCTATTCTTGTCATTCTACGTGGTAGAAGTTGCCAGTTTGGAAGGTGCTGTCAAAGGAGGCTTGGTGACTTGCCACAGTGCATCTTATAGCTGGCACACACTGCTGCCACTGTGCACTGGTGGTGGAGGGAGTTATGTTTAAGGTGCTGGAGGGGGTGTCAATCAAGTGGGCTCTTTCTCCTGGATTTTATCGAGCTTATGGAGTGTTGTCAGAGCTGCACTCACCCAGACAAGTGACCAGGATTCCATCACACTCCTGACTTGTGCCTTGTAGATGCTGTACAGGCTTTGGGGAGTCAAGAGATGAGTTCTTCATCACAGAATTCGCAACCTCTGACCTGCTCTTATAGCCACATTGTTTATAAACCAATCCAGTTCTGTTTTTGATCAGTGGTATTCCCCAGAATGCTGATTGTGTTGATGCAGTAATGTTAATGTTGAACGTCAAAGGGAGATGGTAAGATTCTATCTTGTTGGAAATGGTCATTGCCTGCCACTTGAATGGGATAAATGTTACTTGCTACTTATCAGTTCAATCTCAATGTTGTCCAGATCTTGTTTCATGCAGTCACGTGTAGTATAAAGGGTTAGCAGATGGGATATGTTAATGTATGACATAAATGATGATGTACCACTGATATCAGTGAGTCATGTGTTAGACTCTTGAGAGAGGTTAGAACTGCATGCTGAGGAGCAATATGCCTACTCTGTAACCTGTTTAAATGTAGTACTAATGAACAAGTGTTTAAGCAGATACCAGATTATGTCTACAGTCTGTCTACAAACCAACTACCACACTTCCTAGATAGAAGGACCATCACAGAACATGGTGGCAGTAGTGGAAACAATGATGTAAAAAACACATCGATGTTATCGAAGGAACCACAGAGTGAAGAACATCATGATAGCAACTCGGAACAGATCAATGGAAGGAGGAAGCTATAGGTAACGATAATCACCCTGATGAGCAGTCCCTGACCCTACCCTGCCTATTTGACTGTCTCGAGGGCCCCCAGAAAAGCCAGCGGTGGAAGTTATGGAAACACTATTTTCTCCAGTATCGAGCAGCATCAGGGCTTCATGACAAGGAGCAAAAGCTTCAAGTCAGTTCCTTCCTTTATTAGGTAGGTCCAGTAGCAGTCGTTTTCCTAAGGCAGAGTGTGCAAGAGCCTGTATGGACTTTGAATCCATTCTTAAAACCTCTGACACTTATTTTAGTGCAAGGCAAAATTAAGTCAGTGAATGAGCATGTCTGATCTAGCGGTCACAGCAACCTGGGGAATCGATTGAATTATTTCTAACCGAACTATATTGCATAGCTAGTTCTTGCAGATACGGGGCACTGAAGGATGACCTAATCTGTGATTGTATTGTCATAGGTGTCCGTGATAAGAAACTCCCTAACTTTCTGCAGCCCACAGGTCACCTTATGAACTTACTTTGGATCAATGGTCCAGTATGCAAGGTAGGCCGAGATTAGAGTATTCAATCGACCTGCAATTCAGTGCAACTCTGAGGCTTCACATGACTCAGTTTAATGGGTAGGTCCATGGGCGGCAGCCCCAGCCATAAGAAAGTCTGCCAAACCAGGCAAAAGGGTGGGAACTCCACACTGGCAGCCATTTTGAGATGTTTGCTTTGTGGCATGAAGAATCAGCCAAAGCCCATAGTGTACCGGTCACACCTGGTACCAGTCTCACTGGCTTTTCCCTTTGGGAGACACCAGTCTGCCCAGCAGGGGGCCTTGAATGCTTCCAATGTGGAAAAACTGGACATTTAAAGCACTTCTGAAAATTCAAAAATTTTAATCAAAGCAGAAGGCAAGAAAGTTTTTATGAAGCCTCCAACAACCACAACCATATTCTTTTGTGTCAAGTACAGCTCCAATGAGTGACGAAAGCTCCATTTGATCTACATCGACTTCAATTTTAGGTGGGATCTTTGTGTTTTCGGAGTTGCTATCATGGTGTTCTTCACTCTGTGGTTCCTTCGATAACAACTACTCAAAGGTAATAAAGCAGGTTATTCCACTGGCATCAAATCTTTATAAACGTTAATAGAATATCTTAACTTCTAGAAATGAATTATTTACAGAGGACATTCATGGCTAACACTCCAGATCCACCAGGATACTGCTGAGAGCTTAACTCCTGATCTCTAATCAGCCAGGTAGCAGAGTTCAGCTCGTAGAGCTCCTATTGCTAATTTCCTGTCACCGCGAGAACCCAGTTACCTTTTTTCCCAGAAATGAAGGCAATCTTCCTCTCCTTGAGGCCTCGTGAATTCAGGGATGCTGTCTTGGCAGTCCACCTATGTCTCCAGCAGCTGTAGCCCACACCACTTCCCTTCCCGGTTCTCTAGCCACCATCAGAGACTTCAGTGAAGAAGAGTCATACAGACTCAGAACATTCACTCTGTTTCTCTCTCCACAGATGCTGCCAGACCTGCTGAGTTTTTCCGCATTTTTCATTTTTCTATAAGACTTCAGGCTGCCCTCTTCTTGGCCTTGGCTCCTCCGCACTGTGACTTCCAAGTGTCAGACTTCGGCTTCTGCTCCTTGCTGCTGCCCTCACTCTCTCTCCCGCCTCCAATCTTCTCACTCCGCCATTTCTTCTTCAGCCCACGCCCTGGGCTCACGCTCCACCTCTAGCCTGCTAAGGCCCTCAACTCTTGTCCCGAGAGGTGCCCACAGGACTGACCGATTCTGCTGCCTGGCGTCCTCACGGCCCGGCAACCTCAGCAGTTGGGGATCTAGTGCCCCGCAGCGGTCAGGGCCTGGCATCTGGCCCCGCACAAAGCCAGAAGTCAGGACACTGAAGTTCCACTCACCTCCCTTATTACAGTTGATACCAAACTTCTTCGAATGCTGCCTTGATGTCAAGGACAGCCAATTTCACCTGACACCTGAAATTCAGCTCCTTTTTATGATCAGGTGAATGTTAAATATCCAAATATTACTGTGTCTTATTCTTCCTTCAACCACCACTTCAATAAAAAACAGATTAACTTTGCTGATTATTGACTGACGATTCACGTCAGAGCATCTGGTGTCAGGGGACATGCAGAATGGTGAGCAAGTTGGCTGCGATACAGAAAATACAGAGATGTTTTTAAAGGTAGGTGCTCAGACAGGCATAAGATGGGAACTGGTGATCCATGGGGATCAGTGCTGAGGCCACTGTTTTTCACAATTTAGATAAATTGCTTTGCCTTGGGAATCGGAAGTGCAAATATGTGGATGATACCAAATTGGGGTTCAACTAACAGAGGAAAAAATGCAACAAATTACTGGATGATTTTAATGAAACTGTCAGAATGAATGTGGAATTGGCAAACTAATTTAAATATAGCAAAGTGTGAGCTGGTGCATTTTGATAGGTGGGAGGAGGGCCACATCTTCTTTGAATAGTAAGAGCCCAAATGAGGTAGAAGAGCAAATGGATCTGGGGATACAGATGAACAAATCATGAAAAGTAGAAATCCTCGTTAATAGTGCTATAGAACAAGGAAGAAAAATAAGTATTATAGTTCATTTCTAGAGGGGTAGAATCGAACTCTATTGAACCTTGGTTAGAATACATTTGGAATTCTTTGCACAATTACGGTCATGGGAAATTAGCAATAGGAACTTCACCAACTGAACTCTGTTATCTGACTGATGTTGAGGCGTTGGAGGAGGTGCAAAAAGTATCACAAGGCAAAATGTATCACAGAAGTGAGACATTACACTACCAGGAAAGGCTTAACAGTCTGGGTTCTGCTTTATTCTGCTATTAACACCGACCCTGGACCAATGTTTTGTTGTTTTTCTCTCTTTGCCTTTTGAACCATGACATCTTTGTAATTTTTAATCTCCCCAACCGTCTAACCTATCCTTGACCTTGCCTTTTTGCTCCACCTGACTCTCCCCCCTCCCAACTTTTCAACAACATAAAATCCATCACATTTCAGCCTCTCTTCAGTTTTGAAGAAGAGTCATATTGGACTAGAAACCTTGGCTGGGATTTTCCAGTCCCACCTGCCCTGGGAATCTCCAGCATTCACAGTATTTTTATTGACAGTCGAAGGCTCTTTTCTTGAGAAAAGAAAAGGCTGAAAGGTGACTGTCAGAATCTTTCAGATTCTGCAACTGTTTAATGGGGTAGACATAGAGAAAATGTTTCCAGTTGAGGGGAAGAGCAATACCAGAGGTCATACATATAAGATAGTCACCAAAAAATTCAATTAGGAATTTACGAGAAACTTTACAACCCAAAGAGTACTGAGAATGAGAAATTTGCTACCACATGGAGTAGGAAATATATAGAATAGCATTGATGCTTTAAATGGCAAGTGAGATAAACACGTGCGAGAAAAAGAACAGAAAGTTATATTGATAGGGTTAGATGAAACAGGGTTGGAGGAAGCTCTCCTGGAGCATAAACATCACCGCAGGCTAGGTGGGCTGAATGGCCTGTTTCTGTACTGTAGACTCAATGATGGTACACTATCAGTTGGTGCAAAGCTCTTTTGATGAAGGTGCTGTGATATCAATGACACATGGAAAAGGGTTGCTAATGATCATAAATTAATATGTAATGGAACAGTGGAATGGTTCCCCCAGGCAACCTTTTAAGATGCTTTAATCAATAGTATTATTGGTGTTATAAATTTCAATATTGCCACTTTCATGTCTTACCCAATGGGTTTACAGAATATCTGATATGTTGCAATCATTTCGTGTACGCTACTCAGTAAGGTCTTGGGGGGTTTTACACGGCATCACTGGAGCTCATTGCAAGTCATAACCCACATGCTGCACTTGTCAGTGTAAACACTCCTTTATACCATAAACACAAGTCCCTAAAGGACAGTACCCAAACCTTTTCTTGGAACATGCCCTAAACCCAATGAGAGGGCATAATCTTAAAATCAGAATCAGATCAGGAAGCAGATCTTTGCACAAAGGGGAGCAGTCTCCTTTTCCCCTCCCCCACAAAAAGGCTGTGGATGCTGAGGGTCAACTGGAGATTTAAAGACTCAGATCATTGGATTTTTGTTTGGCAAGAGTATCAAGGACATATGGATGAATGGTGGATAAATGGGATTGAGGTACTGATTATCTTATGAATGAACTTGAAAGTTGCTTAGGATATTTAAAGATAAGCTAGGCATACAAGCATTGAAAGGGTAAATTATCAACATTTTTCCAGCTGTCAGTAAGTGCTCAATGATTGTTACACCCCACTGCTTAGTAAATGTGCTGTATAGTTCGATAATATTATTTGTTTATTACATAGTGAACAGAAAGGTTCCAGGTTCAATCTCCAATCTTATGCAGAGCTCAATGACATCAGCAGAAAACGATGATACCGTCTTGGAGCTCTGCATTCCTCCAATTTTAGCCTGTTGTGCATGCCTGACTTTAATCACTCCACCATTGGCAGCCATGCCCTCAGCTGGCACCAAGCTCTGGAATTTCCTCACTAAATCTTTCTTAATCTCTCTCCTCCTTTAGGACGCTCCATAAAATCTACTCTTTAACAAGCTTTTTATCACCTGTTTATTTGGTCATCTAATATCTCTTTATGTATCTTTGTGTCAAATTTTGTTGAGGAATGCTCATGTGAAATGCCTTGTGATGTTTTATTATATTTAAGGCACCGTTTAAGTGTAAATTGTTGTTGTTGAAATGAATGAACAGGCTGATGGTTGATGCAGTAAAAAAAAATGAAAGCTCGCTTTCAAGGTCTACTTGAAAACAATGACCAGTTAGACTATATGCCATGGAACTGCTTCCCAGCAAAAGGTCAATGCCTTCAGGAGGTAACAGGATGAGAGAAAATTGGTGAAATAGAAGACTTAGGGCATTCTGATAATCCAGTGTAATTTCAGAGGAAGATCAGTGGAAACACTTGAGAAATGCCACCGCCTTCTGTGAAAGTTCAGAAAGCCCCAATGGAAATTCACTCCATTAGAGAACATTACCCAGCATCTTTACTTCCAAAATGACAGACATTGTTAATATTGGATATGAGGTGTCCCAGAAGTTCAGCCTTATTGATTGAGACATGTATAGGTCTTCCATTTGTCAACTTGTCTTTTAGATTTCAGACGTCACATTTGTGTCACACTTTATTGCGAAACATAAATCAAACTTAAAAGGAAGAGGGAAAGAAAGCCTGTCATTTCATGCTGGGCACTTCTGGCCTGAAACAAAAATTTACATGTTGCTGTACATGCCCTCTGACTGATCTTGGAAGCTTACAAGCAGCTTTCATTCCTGGATTCACCCATTAATATCACTTCCCCACAGAGATTATTTGATCATGGGCATTGAGGCAGTAGGTCATTTCAGCAGCTGGAAGTCATAACTGTGATCCTGACATATAATTTAGCAATGTCACGAGAGATCTGCTAGTATGCAAGGAAAAATAAGATGACAGAAGTAAAAAACAACAGGGTTGAACGCCAATGAGATATGGAAAGCCCTAGCTTTGGATAATGGAGACATGGTGAGATAATGAAAATTAACTTACTGTTTATCATAATTGATCCCTTTACATCAAAAAAGCAATTCAGTAGTTGTCCTCATAAAACAATTACCAACTATTGTTAGAAACCCTGTGGGAGAACCATAAACCAAAATAATCAAATTCACTGAATACCCCCCAAATGAAGAAATTACCAATAGAATTCCACTTTTGTAGCTTTTACTTTCAGAATCAGAATCCACATGATTTAAACATGAATTTAAACAGGCAAATTGCAGTTGGCACAACTATAAATTGCGCAAGAGCAGATACAAAGACTATCTCGCAAGATTAGAAGCATTGGTATCTCTCCCTGCATAAATATGGTGTCACATGCAATTTCACAGTCTTCACAACTCAGCATCCAGAATGTAGGATCTTTCAATTTTCTCACTCAATGAATATGGTCCTCGATTCACCTGAAAAAATAGCTCCACTCCATCTGAGTCCTCCAGAGACAGTCACCATCTAAATAATACACTTCTGCAGAATCTCCTTAGCTCGGTTCATGACAGTTTTGATGACACAGATTTCCATAGAGATTCCTTTATTTGATTCCTTTAATAAACCTCGTTAAGCAGTCTGGTTGGCTCTGGCAAAAGTGAAGCAGAGCCATAAAATTGTCCAATTCCCAATCTCTGCTCTAACCCGATCTTCAGCTTCCTGTCATTTTTAACATATTACACGCATACCACTTTATAAATATACATTCCCTGTTCTTCCCCTGCCGCAGTTGTTCTTTTTCTGCTGACATGGCTTCAGTATTTCAACGGCCTTCCTGTTGAGACTACTTCCAGATCAAGGGTCGCCAGGTCACGCAGACCAGTATTTATTATTATCCAAAAAAAATTACAATTGATCCCTTCACAATTTTTGTGTACTCTTAAAAATCCTTTTCAAATATCCTTAAAAATAATTACAGATTTTCAGGCATTTTAAAGAAATTACAAATTTTCCCATTGCTGTCTCCAGATCAAATGTCATCACACTATATATTTCATACAAGTAGCCAATCTCCATGTAAGAGTTTGAGTTGGGATTTGGCGGGAAAGTGGATTTGAGGGAGAAGATCAGCCATGATCTTATTGAATGATGGAGCAGGCTTAAAGGGCCATATATTCTATTCCTGCCCCTATTTCTCGTATTCTTACAATAAGCATCGGCTAGTCACTCATCCATTGAATGCATTGCAACCAAGCTTAGTCCTGAAAGAAATAAAAAGCATTGTATTTCACATGCATTATAAAAGGAGAGCCTTCAGGAATGGGTAATAAAGTATATTAGGTTTTCACCTCTGTGGCCTGGATTCAAATAATCTCGTCCATCTGTTATCTGGAAGAATTTTATGTGAAAAAAATACTTGAGCAGTCTCCATCCAGTTCTTAGTGAACATTGATTTACAGACCAAAAACTGTTCCCTATTCTGGCAGCAGTTTGAAATTTCACTCTGACCTGTCCCCCTTTCCCCTTCGTTCAATCTTCTCTCCTGTTGCTGCCTGGGGCTTTCTGGGTGGGCTTTGGACTTGTGTCTGCTCTTTTCACTGTAGCACCTGCTGCCAGATCTTGCAGTGTATTGACTGTGCCCACCCATTTTTCCTCTCACCTCCTCTTTCCCTTTGTACTTCACTTGCCGTTTCCTTTGATCGCACTGATTGGCTTCCACCACCAGTGAGGACTGCCCTAAAAATGAACGTGCTCCTTTGTGAGCAGAGCCTTGCCATCCATTAGCTCATCATTGACAGAAAATAGGAAAAATGTCACTGCACAACTAACACTGCTTTATCACACTTGATGCCTGAAGTGGGAAAGTATTGTTTCTCCTGATACTGATAGACATAGAATTCATGGCAAACTAAAAATAAGCAAACACTGTTGAAAACTGAAGACACTTTGTGAGATTTCCATGGCAGACAGCATTGCTTCCACTAACCCATATATTAACAAGCACTACTGTTAGCCTGGTGACATCTGGTTTTCACCACAGCATGCCTTCCCAGCCAAGGTACAGATTGTTTGTTTATTTCTGCTATGGGGTTTCCAAAGGATGACCTGGCTCCTGCTCTGACTTGATCCTGGCTTTGTTCCCAAACTATGTCAACCATTATAATGCTCATTGGTCTGAGGCCCGTGAGGGCCCTGACCTCTTCATTAGTAAAATGGTGACATCATCTGATCCCAGGCTTGTTTAGCTGCGCTGTTAATCAAAGTTGGCAAGTACATGATTAATTTTACATGTTATGGAGCGCCTTGGTGATTATTTTTGTGTCTTCAAGAAGGCAGCAGCCAGTCAACTGTTGGCAAACTGCTTTCCTTTCTGTCCCTTGTTATGAGCTGTATGTCCTGTTTTTGACAATACATTCTCTGCAAACTTCAAATTGACGTCCACCTTACAAAATCACATCTTTTCAGTTGTGTGGAAATCCCTAAAGCACTTCAATCCTTCAGTAAGCGGTTACATGCGATTTAAGATCTTGGGGCCTTACTTTCCTCTCTTTGTCAAATTTAATAAGTAAACATAAGGGAGACGTGAACATGAGGTTAAAAGAAGTTTTGCCAACATTGGGCACTGATTTGAAGATTTGATTTTTCTCCACAAGTGGACTAATGAAAATTAGTGAAACAGCAAAAAAAAAGTCCATTGATATTTGTTATGGGCTGGTTAAAAATAATTGATAAAGAATATGTGCAGCATTCCACTGGTGCATTTAAATGGGTAAGTGAGTATTTATCTCCAGGTCAGGTCCGGTGTTTGTGTCCTTAACAAAGGCAAACATTTCAAAGTATCACGTGACAGAAGTGAATAGCTCTATGTGTTTAGAAGATTCATGTAAAGTATAATTTGTATAAATTATAGGACATGTGATTTATGTGGAGCATGCTGTTCACTCTACCCAGCTCACCCCATCAAATGGTTTCCAAATTTTCTATTCAGAATAATTCACCTATTTCTTGCTCCTACATAGTTTTCACAGGTATATTCATCAGCTGTTCTACCACCCAGCCTTCCTGTCTTGTTTGAGTTTCACTTTTAAATGTAAAGACAGCAGCAATTGAGACAGGGGTGTTGGGTTTATGGAAATTATTTCCAAGAGTACATTCTTCTGAAATGGCATCAGTTGTGAAATTGGACATTTTCTGCTTCTCAAAACAGGCAGAAGTGCAATTGCTGCCCACTATACCACATGTCCAATTTCATGTCACCCCACTAGAATTCCTGCAATTTCATTCCTCTTCCCCGGGTAGCATTCTCAATTAATTAAGAAACGCCAAAACATGACTTATGCCGTGATTTAACAGCGGGGCAAGGCAAGTCAGTGGTACTAAGTCTACCTGAGCTGGAATTCTGCACTGTTGGCATTACTCTGAACGACACATCAGCTAACTGAGCTAACCGGTGCCCTGCAGTTTCATGAACAAGTTATAAATTACAGTCTGGGTGTCTCCCATTTTCTTGAAGAGGAAAACATTGTCCTTGAGTTATCCCAACATGTAACTCTACTTGGTAAATAATGCTCAGCCCATTAATGCAATTAGCTTACATTTCTTCGATAGAAAATTGGCAAAACACAGATACTCTATGGAATGGCAAGCAATTTGCCTGGACTGTTGAATCTTAAAATATGAAGCACTATACTGAGGTGCGAATTTTTCAATGTCTTTTTGCTGTGGGGCAGTATTAATACTCCATGTTATTTTGTGTTTCCTTCAGTTCTGAGCATCATGATGAGAATTCAGCCATTGACTTTGTGTTTTTAAATGTCACCTACCACATAGATGCCCTCTGACCCTGGCCAATACTTTATATCTGATGTCAAATATTAATGATATGTTTTAATTTAAGTTCCATTTTCGGCATTAATTTCAGCCCAACAGCTGTTTCTGTTGTTGATGACTAGTCACAACAGTTCTTTCACCATTCTGGAGAAAGTAAGTTATTTGTAGTGCCACAACGGGGGTCCAAAATTATCAAGTGACTCATAAAAGGTCACTTGAAGGTTATTATTGCAATATTTATTGATTTATTACTTTTAAAATGTATTATAGCACAATAACATTGTGACATTACTATCCTTATCCAAAATCAATACAACTAACCATGGGTGTGATTGATAATCTGCTGCAAAATAAGGAATAGAAATAATGGGTTAGGTGAGAGAGCTGATTTGCAGGGAAAAGAGCATTGTGTCTTGGAAAGCTGAAGAGGTGAGTGAAAAAGGTATGTTGAGAAAGAAGAACAGCAATGTACAAATGGATTATTCGCTGCCTTGGCATATTTAACTGGACATCAGAAACTCGAGCTGTATAACACATCGATCAAGCTGGAGTTTTGTTTCTGCTATAAAGTGCAACCTTTTGGTTTGTGCCAGTTTTTGACATTGTTGCTTAGGTTCTCAGGAGTTTGATTTGCTGCTCCAGTGTTATTTCACTTAGGTGTCACCACAGTTTGGCACTATCCTGTTTCTAGAGGAGAAGCCACTATATCCTTTCAGCATGAATGTGCTTGCTTGCATGTGAATGTGTATATATACACAAACACACACATCACTTGACCTACATGATGGCTCATTATTTCACATTCCTTTGGCACCATTCAATGAAAAATCAAGGAAATTCCTTCTCTCTCACTCAACAAACATTCCACTCTCAATCAATACCACGAGGAGCAGATTAACCAGTTGTTCATATATATCTATTTGTGGGATCTTGCTATTGCTGCCAGGTTGACCTACACAGAAACAGATGCTTCTTTGAACTCTCTGCTTTTTTCCTTTTAAGATTCAAATACCCCTTCCTAAATGTCCTTACTTCTTTCTCCATTCTCACTGTGGAAAAACCAATCTTCACCATAGTCTTCTGCTTTTTAAAAATTCATTCATGGAATGTGGGCTTTGCTGGCTGGGCCAGTGTTTATTGCCCATTCCTAGTTGCCCTTGAGAAGGTGGTGAAGGAGCTGCTTTCTTGAACCACTGCTGTGTATGTGCTGCAGGTACACCCACAGTGCTGTTAGGGAGGGAGTTCCAGGATTTTGACCCAGCAACAGTGAAGGAACGGCAATATAGCTCCAAGTCAGGATGGTGAGTGACTTGGATGGGATCTTCCAGGTGGTGGTGTTCCCATGTATCTGCTGCCCTTTTCATTCTAGATGGTAGTGGTCATGGGTTTGGGAGGTGCTGTCAAAGGAGCCTTGGTGAATTCCTGCAGTGCATCTTGTAGATGCACTGGTGAACTGCTTGAACCCATTCTCTCTCAGCATCTCATAATTGTGGAAGCTGACTTCCTTTACTCCTTCCTTCCCTGCAACCTATGGTATTTTAAAACCCAGCCTTAGTATCACACAACCAGTTCTTCTTTCTCTTCTCCTTCCCAATCTTGCTACTTGTCCTGTCCTGTGGGCCTTGGCTCTGAATAGTGTTCTGAAAAAGAAAAGGATGCCATGCCAACTAGAAACAAAACATGAATCACTTTCTTCCCAAACATTAAACCTTTAAGCTCTAAAGAATGCAGAATATTTTTTTATCTATTCATGGGATGTGGGCAAGTCCATCCTTCATTGCTCTTGAGAAGGTGCTGCTGAACCCCCTTCTTGAACCACTGCAGTCCATGTAGTGTAGCTAATCTCACAGTACTGTTAGGTAGGGATTTGTAGGATTTTGAACCAGGGGATTTTGAAAAAATGGTGAAATATTTGCAAATCGGGATGGTGTTTGACTTGGAGGAGAACTTGGAGGTGGTGGTGTCGCTACACACCTGCTGCCATTGGTCCTCTAGGTCCTCAAGGTTATGTTTTTTAGGGTGGGGGGAATGGGGTGCTATTGAAAAAGCCTTGGTAATTTGTAGATGTTACACAATGCAGCCACATTGCACTAGTTGTAATGTGAGTGAATGCTTAAGGTGTGCTTATTTAGCATTTTAATAGCAATTTAACTAGATGAGGGGCCAGGCAACTTTAAAATCTTGAGTGTCCCAGGAATACAATGCTTCAAATCTTTATGAAATCAAGACAAAGCAGGCCTTTCATTCAGAGTTTTGTTTTGTAATGGTTAATGGTGTCACTGCACAACATAGATGACATAAATATTGTACATTTACTCAAATTCAGAGATGGATTCATGGGAGACTTGCCAGTAATGGGCTGAGACAGAAATTACATATCTGACTGCCAGCTGCATTCATTCAGGCCAAATAGTGCAGTTGAAGTGCAGCTGAAACTTGGAAGAAACTGTTTCTTCTGCTGCAGTTTAATATGCTTGATAACCCCTGCAATCTTTAGAGGGTTGAACAGCAGAGAGGAAAGCTATTCTTTACTTTGAAAGTCATAGAGTCAAAGGGTCATTACAGATAGAAGGAGGCCATTTGGTCCACCCAGTCTGTGCCAGCTCTCTGTGGAGCATTCCAGTTGGATACATTCCCCACTCTATCCCTGCTGCCCTGAAAGTTTATTTCCCAAAAGTGCCGATCCAATTTCCTTTTTACAACCTTGTCATATTTTGTCATTTACAGTAGCTCACTATGGATTGCTAACATTTTGCAGCACTGCTGCATGTTTAAGGCCAACACCTGGCATCACAGGATGATGAGAGGCGACTCAATCCCCAATCCCCCTGAACTCCAGGTGTTGACATTGTGTGTGTGTGCTGGTGCCAAATGGAGGCTAAGCAACCCTCCTTCAGGAAGGAGGAAGGGTGAATTGAAGGGAAACCTTCAGACCACTGTTGCACATTTGTGGCATTTGGCAAATGTGGCATCATATTCCATGGAATATTTGATCATTCATTTCAGTGCCTTTTAGTTCAACAAACACCAATTCCATTCCTGTATCCTGGTTTGACTCAGTTGCTAGTGCTGTTACATATCTGAGTCTGCTGTTTGTAGGGTCAAGCTCTGATCCAAAAGTTAAGCATGCAATCCAGACTAACTGTGCTGTACAGTACTGTAGGAGGTCTATATTGTCAGCATGCCACTTTTTGCAAGAGATGTTAAACTCGATAATTTACTGCCTCCAGTCTTCTATTAGATGTTGAACCCAGAGCATGACTTTAACAATTAGAGTTCTCCCACTGTTTTGGCCAACATTTTTCCCTCAGCTAACACCACCAAATACAGTTGAATCGATCACCAATAATCTCGAGTTCTGTGATATTAATGGCACAGAAATGGTTTCACCTTTGCCTCCACACTTGCAGTCTCTTTATTCTAGAAGTGCTTTGCAGCATGGAGCTTTTAAGGTATTGTGACAACATAATAATACATTATAGAAAAGCTTGTTTTTCTTTACACTCAAGTCCCAGAGGAATTTTATAATTTTGGAGGGCAATGATTGTCAGCTGAAGCATTAGGAACATAGGAAATAGGAGCAGAAGTAGGCCATTCAGTTCCTCGAGCCTTCTCCGCTATTCAATTACATCATGGCTGGTCTTTTAACACAACGTATTTTCCTTCATTATCCCCATATCCCATGAAGTCTTCACTATCTGATGAGGAAAGGTTGGATTGTCTCGGTTTGTATTTTTTTTAATCATTCGCGGGACGTGGGCTTCGCTGGCTGAGCCAGCATTTATTGCCCATCCCTACTTGCCCTTGAGAAGATGGTGGTGAGCTGCCTTCTTGAACTGCTGTAGTCCATGTGGTGTAGGTACACCCACAGTGCTGTTAGGAAGGGAGTTCCAGGATTTTGACCCAGCAGCAGTGAAGGAATGGCGATATATTTCCAAGTCAGGATGGTGAGTGACTTGGAGGGGAACTTTGTGGTGGTGGTGTTCCCATCTATCTTCTAGATGGTGGTGGTCGAGGGTTTGGAAAGTGCTGCCTAAGGAGCCTTGGTGAATTCCTGCAGTGCACCTTGTAGATGGCACACACTACTGCAACTGTGCGTCGGTGGTGGAGGTAGTCAATGTTTGTGGATGTGGTGCCAATCAAGTGAACTGCTTTGTCCTGGACTGTGTCCAGCTTCTTCAGTGTTGTAGGAGCTGCACTCATCCAGGCAAGTGGGGAGTATTCCATCACGCTCCTGACTTGTGTCTTGTAGATGGTGGACAGGCTTTAGGGAGTCAGGAGTTGGGTTACTCCAAGTACGATTCCTCACCTCTGACCTGCTCTTGTGGCCACAGTATTTATATGGCTAGTCCTGTTCAGTTTCTGGTCAATGATAACCCCCAGGATGTTGATAGTGGGGGATTCAATGATGGTAATGCCATTGAGCATCAAGGGGCGGTGGTTGGATTCTTTCTCGTTGGAGATGGTCATTGCCTGACACTCCTGGGGCACGAATATCACTTGCCATTTGTCAACCCAAGCCTAGATAATGTCCAGGTCTTGCTGCACTTGGACATGGATTGCTTCAGTATCTGAGGAGTCGCGAATGGTGCTGTACATTGTGCAATCATCAGCAAACATCCCCACTTTTGACCTTATCATGGAGGGAAGGTCATTGATGAAACAGGTGAAGATGGTTGCGCCTAGGACACTACCCTGAGGAACTCCTGCAGTGATGTCCTGGAGCTGAGATGACTGACCTCCAACAACCACAGCCATCTTCCTTTGTGCTAGGTATGACTCCAACCAGCGAAGAGTTTTCCCTCTGATTCCCATTGACTCCAGTTTTGCTAGGGCTCCTTAATGGCACGCTCGGTCAAATGCTGCCTTGATGTCAAGGGCAGTCACTCTTACCTCACCTTGGGAGTTCAGCTCTTCTGTCCATGTTTGAACCAAGGCTGCAATGAGGTCAGGAGCTGAGTGGCCCTGGTGGAGCCCAAACTGGGCGTCAGTGAGCAGGTTATTGTTAAGCAAGTGCCGTTTGATAGCACTGTTGATGATCCCTTCCATTACTTTACTGATGACCGAGAGTAGACTGATGGGGCAGTAATTGGTTGGGTTGGATTTGTCCTGCTTTTTGTGTACAGGACATACCTGGGCAATTTTCCACATAGCTGAGTAGATGCCAGTGGTGTAGCTGTAGTAGGACAGCTTGGCTAGGGGCGTGGCGAGTTCTGGAGCACAAGTCTTCATTACTGTTGCCAGAATATTGTCAGGGCTCATAGCCTTTGCAGTATCCAGTGCCTTCAGATGTTTCTTGATATCACATGGAGTGAATCCAATCGTATCCGCTGGAGTTTAGAAGGATAAGAGGTGACTTGATTGAAATGTACAAGATTCTGTGGAGTCTTGACAGGATGGACATGAAAAGGATGTTTCCTCTTATGGGTGAGTCCAGAACTAGGGGGCACTGTTTTAAAATTAGGGGTTGCCCTTATAGAACGTAGATGAGGAAAAATTTTTCCTCTCAGAGGATTGTGCAACTTTACGAACAAGGAGCAGGAGTAGCCTCGAGGCTGCTCTGCCATTTAATAAGATCAAGGCTAATCTGATAGTAACCTGAAATCTGCATCCCACCTACCCTTGATAACCTATCGCACCCATCCCCACCCCCTTGCTTACCAAGAATCTGCACACTTCTGCCTTAAAAGTATTCAAAGACTCTGCTTCCCCCACCTTTTCAGGAAGAAAGTTCCAAAGGCTCACGACCCTCTGAGAGAAAAAAATTATCCTCATCTCTGTCTTAAATTGGTGACCCCTTATTTTTAAAGTGACCCCTAGCTCTAGATTCTCCCACAAGAGGAAACATCTTATCCACATCCATCCTTTCAGGATCCCTCAGGATCTTATATGTTTCAATCAAGTCACCTCTTACTCTTTAAACTCCAGCAGATACAAGCCTAACCTGTGCAACTTTTCCTCAAAAGGCAGCTTGCCCATTCCAAGTATTAGTCGAGGAAACCTCCTCTGAACTGCTTCCAACGCATTTACATCTTTCCTTTAATAAGATGACCAATACTGTACACAGTACTCCAAATGTGGTCTCACTAATGCCTTGTACAACTGAAGTATAACCCCCCTACTTTTGTATTCAATTCCCCTCACAATAAATGATAACATTCTATTAGCTTTCCTCATTACTTGCTGCACCTGCACACTAGCCTTTTGTGATTCATGCACTAGGACACCCAGATCCCTCTGCGCCTCAAAGTTCTGCAATCTCTCACCATTTAGATAATACACTTCTCTTTTATTCTTCCTGTCGAAATGGACAATTTCACATCTTCCCACATTAAACTCCATCTGCCAAATCTTTGCCCACTCACTTAACCTATCCAAATCTATTTATCACCTCCTTATGTCCTCTTCACAACTTACTTTCCCACCATTGTGTTATCAGCAAATTTAACAAATATCCCTTCAATCTCTTAATCCAAGTCATTTATATAAATTGTAAACAGTTGCGGTCCCAGCACTGATCCCTGTGGCATGCACTTCATTACATTTTGCCAACTTGAATAAGACCCATTTATGCCTACTCCCTGCTTCCTGTTAGCCATCCAATCTTCTATCTATGCCAAGACGTTATCCCTTTTACCATGAGCTTTTAAATGACTTTGGAACTCTCTGCCTCAAAAGGCAGTGGAGGCGGGGGTCACTGAATATTTTTAAGGCAGAGGTAGATAGATCCGTGTTAGGCAAGGCAATCAAATGCTATCGGGGTAGATGGGAATCTGGAACTTGAAACACAAACAGATCAGCCATGATCTTACTGAATGGTGGAGCAGGCTTGAGGAGCCGAATGGCCTACTTCTGCTCCTATTTCGTATGTTCATATATGTTCACTCCTTCAATTCAAGCCTCCAATTTTTATTGCTCGGTTATTGACAGACATACCTCCCTCAGCCTCCCTGCCTTTCTATTTCACTTTGCTCCTTTAAGTCGCTGCTCAAGATCTATCTCTTTGATGATGCTTTTGGTCATCTGTTTTAACATCTCGTTATGCAGACTGGTGTCAAGCCTTGTTGATAATCCTCCTGCAAGGCCTTGGGATGTTAAACTACGTTACAGAAGCTATATGAATACAAGTTACTATTATTGTTCAACATGTACAGTATATGCATGGTAGGTCCTGAATGATATTTGTTTCTAGTATAGACTTAGTTGTTGTGGAATGTGAAGGGGGGAGGGCAGTGTGCTGGAGATGTTTAACAGAGTGGAGCCATCTATCCAAAAGGGGCACAATCTTGATGGAACGGCCGTAGGTACCCTCATGCAGCTTGCCGGTTGTGGGAGAGAGGTAAATTGGTCAGTTCCCACCTTGAATCTGTGGCAGGCCAGAGGAGGGCCACTGTATCAGACTAAGGTGTGTATTTATATTATTAACCTGATCCTCCTTGTTGAAAATTGACATGAGCAGAGCAACTCCCCATGAAAACACTGCCCCATTTTTACTTTCAAACATGTCAGTTTCCACTGAGTGTGTTAAGTTTAGTTTTTTCCCCTCAAGCTGTGCATGACAGTGGCAAGGTTATGTGCAATGAGTATGGTTATGTGTAATAAGGGGGAGGGTTCTGGAGATGGGATAAGTAAGCTTACAAAGCAAAAGGATATGGTGGCATTGCAGGGCTGCTACTTAGGTAACGATACCCAGAGTTACCAGACAGGAAGGGACATAGTGTACAAACATAAAAAACAGCAGCAAATAGGGTCAAAGGGGGAAAAATGGTAAAAAGACAAAGCTAATGGCTCTTTACTTAAATGCATGTAGTTTTCAGAACAAACTAAATGAATTAAAGGTACAAATAGAGGTTAATGGGTATGATCTTATAACTATTATGGAGACATGGCTACAAGGAGATCAAAGCTGGGAACTAAATATTCAGGGGTATGTGACTTTTCGAAAGGACAGACAGGAAGGAAAGGGTAGTGAGGTAGCTTTGATAGTACCAGATAGAATAGGTACGATAGCAAGAAATAATGTTGGAGTGGAAGGTGTGGAATCCATATGGGTGGAGGTAAGAAATAACAAGGGAAAGAAGACACTGGTGGGTGTCGTCTATCGGCCCCCAAACACTAGGTATACTGCAGGACAGAGAATAAATCAGGAGATAATGAAGGCATGTAAAAAATACAGTACATTAATCATGAGTGACTTCAATCTTCATGTGGATTGGGAGAATCAAATTGTCAGAGGTAGCCATGAGCAAGAACAGTATTCAGGACTGTTTCCAAGAACAGTATGTTGTGGATCCAGCCAGGCATCAGGCTATTTTGGATCTGGCAATGTGTAATGAGGAAGGTTTAATAAATGATCTCAGAGTAAAAGATCCCCTAGGAAACAGTGACCATAACATGGTGGAATGTAGCATTCAGTTTGAGAGTGAGAAACTTAATTTGGAAACAACTGTGCTAAACTTAAATAAGGGGAATTACAAAGGAATGAGGGCAGAGTTGGCTGCAGTGGACTGGGAAAGGAGTTTAGCAGAAAAGACAGTTGATGAACAATGGCAGACGATTAAGAAAATAGTTCATGACTCACAACAAAGATATATCCCAATGAGGAAGAAGGATTGTAGGAAAGGGGTAAACCAACCATGGTTAACCAAGCAAGTTAAGGATAGTATCAAAGTGAAAGAAAAATACATACCATGTGGCAAAGATTAGTGATAAACCAGAGGATTGGGAAAGTTTTAAAAACCAACACAAGGTGACCAAAAAAATAATAAAGAGGGAGAAAATAAACTTTGAGGTTAAACTAGCACTTAATATAAAAACAGACAGTAAGGGATTCTTAAAATATATAAAAAGGAAGGGAGATGCCAAAGTCAATAGAGGCCCCTTAGAGAATGAGGCTGGGGAATAATAATAGGGAGCCAGGAAATGGCAGAGGAGTTGAATAAATACTTTGCATCAGTCTTCATGGCAGAAGATGCTAATGGCATACCAAAAATACTAAATAATCATCAGGCAAAAGGGGGGAAGGAAACAAATACAATAACTATTACGAGAGAAAAAGAATTAGGGAAACTAATGGGGCTAAAGGCAGATAATTCTTCTTGACCTGAGGGGTTGCATCCTAGGATATTAAAGGAAATAGCTGTAGAGATAGTGGATGCACTGGTAGTAATCTTCTAAGAATTCTTAGATTCTGGAAAAGTCCCAGAGGATTGGAAAACTGCCAATGTAACACTCTTGTTCAAAAAGGGCGGGAGACAAAAACAGGTAACTATAGGCCAATTAGCTTGACATCTGTCATTGGGAAAATTGGGAGTCTATTATAAAGGATGTAACAGCAGAGCACTTAGAAAAGCATAATATCATCAAGCAGAGTCAGCATGGCTTCATGAAGGGGAATTGATGCCTGCTAAATTTATTAGAGTTCTTTGAGGAGGTAACAAGCAGGATAGATAAAGGGGAATCAGTAGATGTAGTATATTTGGATTAAGATAGCACACATAAGGCTACTTAATATCATAAGAAACCATGGAGTTGCGGGGTAATATATTAGCATGGATAGAGGTTTGGCAAACTAATATAAGACAGAGAATTGGGATACGGGGGGCATTTTTAGGATGGCAACCTGTAACTAGTGGAGTGTCACAGGGGTCAGTGCTGAGGCCACAATTATTTACAATATATATTAATGACTTGGATGAGGGAAATTTGCAGATGACATAAAAATAGGTGGGATGGCAAGTGGTGAAGATGACACAAAGGGTCTACATAAGGTATAGACAGGTTAAGTGAGTGGGCAAAAACTTGGCAGATGGAATATAAAGTGGGAAAATGTAAGGTTATGCACTTTAGCAGGAAGAATAGAGGAGCTGAATATTACTTAAATGGAGAAAGACTGAAGAAAGCTGCAGCAAAGAGGAATTTGGAGGTCCTCTTACATGAATCACAAAAAGCTAGCATTCAAGTTCAGCAAAAGTTAAGTCAAATGAAATGTTGGCCTTTATTTCAAAGGGAATGGAATATAAAAATAGGGAAGTCTTGCTAAAACTATACAAGGTGTTTTGGTCCCCTTATCTAAGGAAAGATATACTGGCATTAGAGGCAATCCAGAGAAAGTTCACTAGGTTGATCCCGGGGTTGGAGGG
Organism: Carcharodon carcharias; assembly: GCF_017639515.1. Taxonomy (NCBI): domain Eukaryota; kingdom Metazoa; phylum Chordata; class Chondrichthyes; order Lamniformes; family Lamnidae; genus Carcharodon; species Carcharodon carcharias. The sequence continues at coordinate 21,555,844 of NC_054483.1, read as the reverse complement.
ATTTTCTTACGAGGAGAAGTTGAGTAGGTTGGGCCTGTACTTATTGGAGTTTAGAAGAATGAGAGACGACCTTATTGAAATGTATAAGATTCTTAGGGAGCTTGACAGGGTAGATGCTGAGAAGTTGTTTACCCTTGTAGGAGAATCTAGGACCAGAGGGCATAATCTCAGAGTAAGGGTTCGCCCATTAAAACAGGGATGAGGATGAATTTCTTTACTCAGAGGGTAGTGAATCTGTGGAATTCTTTACCGCAGAGGGCTGTAGAGGCTGGGTTGTTAAGTATATTTAAGGCTGAGATAGACAGATTTGTAATCAATAAGGAATCAAGGGGTATGGGGAAAAGGTAGGAAAGTGGAGTTGAGAATTATCAGATCAGCCATGATCATTGAATGTGGAGCAGACTCAATGGGCCAAATGGTCTACTTTTGCTCCTACGTTTTCTGGCCTTATGGTTTTATTTTTATCTTTAAAACCCAAACCTGGTTCCCCTATGATGATGGTGCTGGACCACCACAGCTGAATGGCTTGCTAAAGTCACTTCAGAGGACTGGAAACACCAATAATTTTGTACACGACTCGAGTCATATGGAAGCTAGACCAGTTAGAAGGTTCCATCCCTGAAGAATGTCAGTGAAGCATGTTAGTTTTTACAGCTTTCATGTTCATTCTTTTGGTGTCAGCTCAAGGAATTTATTCATTTCAATTTCACAACTTGGCATGGAAAATAAGAGACTTGCATTTATAAAGCAGCTTTTATAAGCTCAGGACATCCCACAGCCAATTAATCACTTTTCTATTGTAGTCCCTGTGCTTGCGTCATGAGTTCAAATTCCCTCTAACTTATAAGCTATTAACCTAATACCACCAGCATGACGCTAACATACCTGCTTAACTGAACACATACAGGCAAGATTCACACAAATGTTTTTCTTTCGAGTGACTATAGGATAAGGTTCTGGCATGTACAGGGTTAATGTAGGACTTAGTACAGTACCTCCCACACAATGAGGTAAGAAGACACATGACCAAAACCCAGGGATCAGCGTGGTATTGAGCAGGTACATTTAGGACCTAAACATGGCGATAGCTTCTCGCCTGTATCATTTACAGTACATGTGTAAATAGCTCTAGTCATTAATAAAGGCTTACATTTAATCTACTGAAGACTATGAAGATTTCTTTAAGACATACCATTCTGGAACGAACACCCTCCCAAAAGTGACCACTAATTTTGTTGTCTATCTGCTGGCAGTAAGTTTGGCAGTCTGGATTAGATGCAGAGATCCCTGAATTAAAGTGTCGTAAAGGAATTAAACAGGACAGTATAGGTTACTTTCATGAAAATTCACCCCTCACCAGTCGTAAGCATGTAAATTAGGCTCAGGCCATTGCAGTACTGAGGAACTGTCACGTTGTCAGATGTGAGGTATTACACTGAGCTGCCCATCTTTCTGTTCTAGTCTTTGTTAATTGCAGTGATGGAAAGGTTGATATTTTAGAAACGAGTAATCACTGAGCTGTGGTCTATAAGATCAGAAAACCAATAAGACATAGGAGCAAGAGTAAGCCATTCGGCCCATCGAGTCTGCTCAGTCATTCATTGAGATCATGGCTGATCTGATTATCCTCAACTCCACTTTCCTGCCTTTTTCCCATAACCTTTGATTTCCTTACTGATTACAAATCTGTCCTTACTTAACAACCCAGCCTCTACAGCCCTCTGTGGTAAAGAATTCTATACATTCACTAAACTCTGAGAGAAGAAATTCCTCTGTTTTAAATGGGTGACCCCTTACTCTGAGATTATGCCCCCTTGTCCTAGATTCTCCCACAAGGGGAAACAATCAGCATCTACCCTGTCAAGGCCCCTAAGAATCTCATTGTTTCAACAAGGTTGCTTCTCATTCTTCTAAACTCCAATGAGTACAGGCCCAACCTACTCAACCTCTCCTCATAAGAAAATTCCTCCATACCTGGGATCAACCTAGTGAATCTTCTCTGGATTGGCTCCAATGCCAATATATCTTTCCTTAGATAAGGGGACCAAAACTGTTCACAGTCTTCTAGGTGTGGTCTAACTCGTGCCTTGTATAGTTTTAGCAAGACTTCCCGATTTTTAAACTCCATTCCCTTTGAAATAAAGGCCAGCATTCCATTTGCCTTACCTATTCTCTGCTGAACTTGTGTGCTAACATTTTGTGATTCATGCACGAGGACCCCCAAATCCCTCCGTGCTGCAGCTTTCTGCAGTCTTTCTCCATTTAAGTAATATTCAGCTCCTCTATTCTTCCTGCTAAAGTGCATAACCTCACATTTTCCCACATTATGTTTCATCTGTCAAGTTTTTGCCCACTCACTTAACCTGTCTGCATCCCTCTGTTGGACACTTTGTGTCAATCTGACCATTTGCCTTCCCACCTATTTTTTCGTTTTCCGCAAACTTGGTAATAGTACATTCACATCCCTCATCTAAGTCATTAATATATATTGTAAATAATTGAGGCCCCAGCAATGATCCCCAGGGCATTCCACGAGTTACAGGATGCCATCCTGAAAATGCTCCCCTTACCCCAACTCTCTGTCTTCTATTAGTTAGCCAATCCACTATCCATGCTAATATACTACCTCCAACACTATGAGCTCTTATCTTATTAAGCAGCCCTATGTGCGGTACCTTATCGCGCGCCTTTTGGAAATCCAAATATATTACATCTACTGGTTCCCCTTCATCTATCCTACTTGTTACCTCCTCAAAGAATTGTAATAAATTTGTCAAGCATGATTTCCCCTTCATGAAGCCATGCTGGCTCTGCTTGATTATATTATGCATTTCTAAATGCCCTGCTCTTACAACCTTCCTAATGGGCTCTAACATTTTCCCAATGATGGATGTTAAGCTAACTGGCCTATAGTTACCTGTTTTTTGTCTCCCTCCCTTTTTGAGTAAGGGTGTTGCATTGGCAGTTTTCCAGAATCTAAGGATTCTCGGAAATTTACGACCAGTGCATCCACTGGTTATCTTGTGATCCTCTACTGCAGTACAGTATTATGTTAAAATGATGTGTCAAACCATGTAGGTTGTGCTTGAGGGGCCCAAGATCTTGCTGTTGGGCAAGTTATTAGTGTTGGCGCCATGGGATGGTACCTCAGAACCATTACATGTTGCAACATCACAAAGCAGCTGAACAGCACCACAAGTCAGGAGTGTGATGGAATACTCCACACTTTGTTACGACAGGAGTGCACATATTATCTAGCTGCACTACCCCACAGGCTGTAACATTAATTTAAAAGTTTAATTTTCTCACCAAAATGGCCAATCATTTACCTTCATTACTGGTACACAGAATAAAAGAGACTTTAACCAGACTTCTTTCAATAAACTTAGAACAATTGTTTATTATAAAACAAAACTTATTTTTTAACAAGTTGCAAGAACTGGTTAACACACAGTTGTGCTCTGGAAGTCTAACTATCCATCGCTTCTCAATAAAAAATCCTCCAGCACGCACTCACATAAATAAACAAAGGACAAACAGAGTCTCTCACTGCAGAGATGGGCTTTAGGGAATAGGCATTATAAAATAAAGGATAAATTTTGCAGGGTATCGATACTGTCATTCTAAAGTTCCCTCGTGTGAAGATGGGCAATGGACCCAGTTGATGTCTGGAGGTTCTCACCAACAGAACTTTGGCGTGGAGAAGAATGTTACGGCTGGATCAATTCTTCCTGTCTTAGTTTTGCAGATCCAAAATTGCAGACATGGTACACTGAAATGAGGATTAGCTGGCTGCAGGTTGATAACCACACAAAGGTTCAAGTTAGGCAGGCAGAAAGAGAACTGGTTAGGATAGTCTTCCCTTCTCAGCTTATTCCCCAACAAGTCAGAGTTCAAACCCACAGGTTCAAAACTTAAAACTTGCCTCTGCCATGTGATTTCCAGTCAAAACCTTTCCCCCCACACCCTCCAGCCATTAATGCGAGCGATTGCAGTTCATTACAAACAACCAGTACTTCTTCAAGTACCATGCAGGTCAGATGATTTTTTGGAAGAGGTCTGCTTGTTGACAGTTCCAAGGTGAACTCATGACCTTTCTAAAAAAAAATCTAGGTCAGCATCCAAATATCCAGATAATGCCATGTCCTTCCACACTTTAAAAGACAAATTCAGTCTTGAAAGGTATAATTCTAACAACTTGCCTGGATGAGTGTGGTTCCAACCATAAGCTCAACATAATCCAGGGCAAGCAGTCTGCTTGATTGGCACTCCATTCACCACCTTAAACATTCACTGCCTCCACCACTGACACACAGTGGCAGCAGTGTATCATCTACAAGATGCACTGCACCAACACTCCAAAGCTACTCTGACAGCACCTTCCAAACCTGCAACCTTTACCACCTAGAAGACAAGGGCAGCAGATGCATGGAAACACCACCACCTGCAAGTCTACTCCAAGCCACACACCATCCTGAATTGGAACTAAATCGCTGTTCCTTCACTGTGCTGGATCAAAATCCTGAAACTTCCTTCCTAACAGTACTGTGTGTGTATCTACACCAGATGGACTGCAGTGGTTTAAGAAGCTAGTTCATCACCAAAATTTACAAGAGTTGAGCAATTAGGGTTGAGCAACAAATGCTGCCCTTGCCAGCAATGCTCGCACGAAAGAATAAAAAGAATCATCTTAACATGAGGTCACCTCTTGGGCAGTTTGACTAAAACCAAAATGTATGCACTTGGATTAGTAGACAGTGCATGCTGGCTTGTTTCAGTTTCTTGAGAGCTACGCTACACGGGTAGGTACACCTGTCAGCCATGGTTCGATTGGTAACACCCTCACCTTTGAATGACAAGGTTGTGGGTTCAAGCTCCACTCCAGAAATATGAGCACTTAATGCAGCTTGACATTTTAGTGCATTACTCAGGGACTGCTGCACTGTCAGAGGTGTTACCTTTTGGTGAGACTTTAATCTGAGGCCTCCATTTGCCCTCTTATTTTGTGCTACTTTGAAGAAGATCAGAGGAGTTTTTCCAGGTCAGTTGGCCAATATCTGCCCCTCAGCCAACAACAGTTAATTAACCGTTTGGTCATTATCACATCGCTGTTTTTTGGGATCTTGCTGTGCACAAATTAGCTGCCATATTTTCTAGTTTACAATGGTGATAACACTTCAAAAGTTTTTAATTGGCTGTAAAGTGCTTTGGTGCATCCTGAAGGTCATGAAAGATGCCTTGTAAATGTAAAGATTTCTTTTCTTAGCTGTTTTGAGTATGTGACCTTATTCTCACTAGTGGAGGAGGAAACTTCCGACTTGTCCTTGTGTAGACAACACTGTGATTCCAGTCACAACTTCTGGTTCCATTAGGCCATATATTCTATCACACCTTTAAGCAAGCTATCATTGAAAACAATGAGGTGTGAAACTAAACAATAAATCTTCAAAATGGCCAAATGCTGCCTTAAACTCACATTCAGCAGTCCTTCTATCTGACAGTTAAAGTTGCAGTTTGAAAACCACTGGTAACTTTACAGCTCGCTTTGTCCATTTTGCAGTTTTATTAACAGATTAACCCTTTTACCATCGTATTGCCCTTTGCAGCTTTCAAAGTGTCACCACTGCAACATCAGCAGAAATGATTTTCTCGAAAGCTTTGTTGTCAAATGTTAAATGCAGAAAGAAAGAGTGGGGTGCAGAATCAGTTTGCTGCTTATGCTGTTTTCAGAACAAACTAAAGGAAGGCAGCCCAATTATACCTCATATTTTGGTTTCAGTATCTATAATTCTGATTCTTGACTTGAAAATAATGGTCTCATTGTGAAACAAATCTAGAAAATGCTCAGCAGATCAGATAGCAAAGGCAAAAAATGTTAACATTTTTATTTGTTCACGGGATGTGGGTTTCACTGACTAGGCCAGCATTTATTACCCATCCCTATTTGCCCTTGAGAAGGTGGAGGTGAGCCACCTTCTTGACCTGCTGCAGTCCATGCTGTTAGGGAGGGAGTTCCAGGATTTTGACCCAGTGACAGTGAAGGAACTGTGATATATTTCCAAGTCAGGATGATGTGTGACTTGGAGGGGAACTTGCAGGCGGTGGTTCCCATGCATCTGCTGCCCTTGCTGCCCCTCGTGGTAGAGGTCACAGGCTTGGAAGGAGCCTTAGCGGGTTGCTGAAATGCATCTTGTAGAAAATACACTGTTACCATGGTGTGACGGTGGTGGACGGACTGAATGTTTAAGGTGGCGAGCGGAGTGCCAATCAAGCAGGTCATTTTGTCCTGAATGGTGTCAAGCTTCTTAAATGCTGTTGGAGCTGCTCTCAACCGAGCAAGTGGAGAGTATTCCATCACACCTCTGACTTCTACCTTCCAGATGGTGGACAGGCTTTGGAGAGACAGGAGGTGAGTTACTTGCTGCAGAACAGTGTGCTTGCACACGAACAGGGGAGCGAACTCATCCTGAGTGAGAAACAGCCAGAGTGAGTGTGGGTACTGGCAATTTGATACACAGTGGGAATTGAACTGGAAAGTCTTTCTCTTTAATTTCTCTTTAATTTTTGTAAGTTCAGTAGTCTAGTTATAAGGCTGGTAAGATAGCTGACTCAACTGACTGTATGACAGTTAACTGTCAATCAGCCTGATTAGGGCCTGAATAGGTGTTAATTACTATTTGAAGTTTAACTAGTGTGAGTCACCTTAGCTCTATTTAAGAAAGGGACTGTTTAGAAGTCAGTATAGTGCGCTTGCACACGAACAGGAGAAAGAGCTCATTGTGAGTGAGACATAGCCAGAATGAGTGTGGTTATTGGCAATTTGATGCACAGTGGGAATTTGGTGCTTGGGGGAAGAAGTGCTCTTTGCATTTTTTCCTTGCTATCCAACTTCTTAAATCTTCAGAGCATAGTCTTGGCCTGCTGCAGCAGTAGAGGCTACAAGGAAAAGGAATGACTGGTAAGTAGTGGGTAAGGTCGGGTAAGTATTTACTACTTTAATTGCTTATAGTTTAAGGTCTTGTTGTGGTTTATATTTTGTATATTATATAGTAACAAGGATCAGGAAAGAACGGCCCTAGAGTAATTGATTTAAAATGTTTAATTTAAAGGGATGAGTCATGGCAGGAGAGCTCAAAGCTATGGTGTGCTCCTCATGCTCCATGTGGGAAGCCGGGGACATTTCCAATGCCCGGTACCAGCATGTGTGCAGTAAGTGTGTCCAGTTGCAGTGCCTGGAATCTTGGGTTTAAGAGCTGGAACGGCAGCTGGGGACACTGGACCATCCGCAAGTCTGAGAGCATTGTGGATAGCACATTTAGAAAGGTCATACTGCTGAAGGGACTTGAGGAAGGAAGGGAACGGGTGACCACCAGACGGCCCAAGAGAAACAGGCAGGTAGTTCAGGAGTCCCCTGGGGCCTTGCTCACAAATCGGTATTCCATTTTGGAGGCTGATGAGGGCACTGGTTCCTCCAGGCAGTGCACACAGAGCCAAGCTTCTGGCACCATAAGCAGCCTGTCTATACAGGAGGGGAGGAAGAGAGGAAGAGCAATAGTAATAGGGGATTCTATAGTCAGGGGAACAGATAGGCGCTACTGTGGCCTCCCTGATGCCAGGGTCTGGGATGTCACTGAACAGCTGCAGGGCATCCTGAAGGGGGAGTGTGATAAGGCAGAGGTCATGGTACATGTTGGTACCAATGACATAGGTAGAAAGAGGGATGAGGTCTTGTATCAAGAATTCAGGGAGTTAGGCAGTAGACTAAAAAGCAAGATCTCTCGGGTTGTAATGTCTGGATTATTCCCAGTGCCTCGTGCTAGCGAGCTCAGAAATAGGACAATAGCTCAGATGAATACATGGCTTAAGAGTTGGTGCAGGAAAGAGGGTTTCAACTTCCTGGATCACTGGGACCGTTTCTGGGGAAAGTGGGACCTATACAAGCGGAATGGTCTACATCTGAACCAAAGTGGGACTAACGTCCTTGCGGGTGGGTTTGCTAGTGCTGCTGGGAGAAGTTTAAACTAATTCAACATTTTGGGATATAAAATCATCAGGTGAGACAGGGGAGGGGGTAAAAGAGGAGGAGGAATTGCATTATTAGTTAAGGAATCAGTTACTGCAGTAAGGAGAGATGATATCTTGGAGGGGGCATCGAATGAAGCTTTGTGGGTAGAGCTTAGGAATAAAAAAGGGGCAGCCACATTGTTTGGTGTTTATTATAGACCCCCAGATAGTCAGCGGGAAATTGAGGAGCAAATATGTGCACAATTTGCAGAAATGCATAAAGACAATAACAATAGGGTAATTATATTAGGTGATTTCAACTTTCCCAACATTAATGGGGATAGACATAGTGTTAAGAGCTTGGATGGAGTGGATTTCTTGAAATATGTACAGGAGAACCTTTGAGGTCAATATGTAGCGGGTCCAACAAGGGACAGTGCATTGCTAGACCTAATTCTGGGGAATGAAGCCGGTCAGATGGCTGAGGTGGTGGTGGGCAAGCATTTTAGTGATAGTGACCACAACATGGTACAGTTTAAGTTTGTTATGGACAAAGAAATCAGCAAGTTGCAAAAAAGTGTTTTGGATTGGGGGAGAGTGGATTTTTGTAAAATAAGGCAGGATCAGGCCAATGTAGACAGGGAACAGTTACTTTTGGGGAAATCTACAGAGGAACAGTGGGAGGTGTTGCAAAAGGAAATGGAGAGGGTACAGACTCAACATGTTCCCTCTAGGGTGATAGGAAGGAGTAACAAACCCAGAGAACCATGGATGACCAGAGATATTCAGGTTACAATGAGAAGGAAAAGATAGGCTTTTAGCAGGTACAAGGGAAGCAAATCAGCAGAGGCATTAGTGGAGTACTGACAGTGCAGGTTGGAGCTTAAGAAAGCAATTAGGAGAGCAAAGAGGGGATATGAGAAAGCTCTGGCTGGTGAAAGTAGGGAAAATCCCAAGATATTCTGTAAGTTTATCAATGGGAAGAGGATAACCAGGGAAAGAGTAGGGGCCATAAGGGACGAGGGGGCAATCTATGGGTGGAGCCAGAGCACATCGCTGGAGTGTTGAATGAATACTTCACATCCATCTTCACCCAAGGGGAATGAGGATGAAGATATCGAACTTGGGGAGAGAGACTGCGAGGTTCTCAAGCAAATTGATATTGGGAGTGACAAGTATTGGAGGTGTTGGCAGGCTTAAGAGTGGACAAATCTCCAGGTCCAGATGATATGTGTCCCAGACTACTGAGGGAGGCAAGGGAGGAGATCACAGGGACTTTGACCCAAATTTTTAATTCCTCTTTGGCCACAGGGGAGGTGCCAAAGGACTGGAGAACAGCTAATGTGGTTCCACTATTTAAGAAGGATTGTAGAGATAAGCCAGGGAACTATAGGCCAGTAAGTCTCACATCAGTGGTAGGGAAACTATTGGAGAAATTTCTGAAGGTGAGAATCTATTTCCACTTGGAGAGGCAAGGTTTGATCAGGGATGGTCAGCATGGCTTTGTCAGAGGGAGGTCATGCCTAACAAATTTGATTGAATTTTTTGAGGAGGTGACCAGGTATGTAGATGAGGGTAGTGTAGTTGATGTAGTTTATATGGATTTCAGCAAAGCCTTTGACAAGGTCCCACATTGGAGACTTATAAAGAAGGCAAATGCACATGGGATACAGGGTAATTTGATAAGGTGGGTTCAAAATTGGCTTAGTTGTAGGAGGCAGAGGGTGATGGCAGAAGGGTGCTTCAGTGACTGGAAGCCAGTGTCCAGTGGCATACTACAGGGATCTGCTCTGTGTCCCCTATTATTCGTCATTTATATAAATGACATAGATGATTATGTGGGGGGTAGGATTATTAGGTTTTCAGATGACACAAAGCTTGGCCGGGTGGTTAACAATGAGGTTGAGTGTCTTGGGCTACAGGAAGATATAGATGGGATGGTCAAATGGGCAGATAAGTGGCAGATGGAATTTAACCCTGAAAAGTGTGAGGTGATACACTTTGGAAGGAGTAATTTGACAAGGAAATATTCAATGAATGGCATGACACTAGGAGGTTCTGAGGAACAAAGGGGCCTTGGCGTGTGTGTCCGTAGATCTCTGAAGGCGGAGGGGCATGTTAGTGGGGTGGTGAAAAAGGCATACGGGACACTTGCCTTTATCAATCGAGGCATAGATTACAAAAGTAGGGAGGTCATGCTGGAGTTGTATAGAACCTTGGTGAGACCACAGCTGGAGTACTGTGTGCAGTTCCGGTCATCACGTTATAGGAAGGATGCGGCTGCACTGGAGGGGGTGCAGAGGAGATTTACCAGGATGTTGCCTGGGATGAAACATTTAAGTTATGAAGAGAGGCTGGATCGACTTGGGTTGTTTTTGTTGGAGCAGAGAAGACTGAGGGGCGACCTGATCGAGGTGTACAAGATTATGAGGGGCATGGACAGGGTGGTTAGGGAGCAGCTGTTCCCCTTAGTTGAAGGGTCAGTCACAAGGGGGCATAAGTTCAAGGTGAGGGGCAGGAAGTTCAGGGGGGATGTGAGGAAAAATGTTTTTACCTAGAGAGTGGTGACGGTCTGGAACGCGCTGCCTGGGAGGGTAGTGGAGGCTCACATCCTTTAAAAAATACCTGGATGAGCACTTGGCACATCATAATATTCAAGGCTATGGGCCAAGTGCTGGTAAATGGGATTAGGTAGGTAGGTCAGGTGTTTCTTAAGTGTTGGTGCAGACTCAATGGTCTGAAGGGCCTCTTCTGCACTGTGTGATTCTGTGATTTTGTGATTCTACGAATTCCCAGCCTCTGATCTGCTCTTGAGCCACAGTATTTATATGGCAGAACCAATTCAATTTTTTGTCAATGGAAACCTCCATGATATTGATAGTGGGGGATCCAGTGAGTAATGTCATTGAATGTCCTGGGGAGATGGTTAGATTTCCTTTTGTTGGAGAAGGTCATTGCCTGATTTATGATCCCCAGGTCCTCAAGGGGAGACGGTGACATAGTGGTATTGTCACTGGACTGGGAATCAAGGGGTAATGCTCTCGGGACCAGTGTTCGAATCCCACCATGGCAGATGGTGGAATTTGAATCCAATAAAAAAAAACAAGAATTAAAAGACTTATGATGACTATGCTGATTGTCATAAAAACCCATCTGGTTCACTAATGTCCATTAAGGAAGGAGACCTGTTGTCCTTACCTGGTCTTGCCTACATGTGAATCTAGACCCACAGCAATGTATGGTTGACTCTTAAATGCTTTCTGAACAAGGGCAATTGGGGATAGGCAATAAACGCTGGCTGAGCCAGCAACACCCACATCCCATGAAAGAACAAAAAAAAGCTGAGATTACCCCTGGACAAGCCTGATCCTAGCATGGAACCCAGCCTGATAGATCTTAACTTTTATTTGTTTGTTTACATATGTGGAGAGTAGCTATTGAACAGAGTCACAGGAGTCAGCTGATGAACTTTTTATAAAAGCATAAAATATTTATTCAACAAGAAAAGATGAACTATATTACAATACTCCTTCACCCACAACTATATCTTTACAGGTGTATTCAGATTTGTAAGGATAATAGAAGTCACAAAAGCTTTATACTTTAATGTATACAGTAATTACCCTATGGCACCCTTTGCCAGGCAAACCACACTCTGACCTCAAATGACAGATGCCACCTCAACCAGAAGCTATGGATCTCTCAAGTCCCATCTGATGCATGTCACACTGTGAGCCAAATAGTCTCACTGAATTTCATCCTTCGCACAATGGTTTCCAATCTCTGCTCTCTAAGAATTCATCTTGGAATCTTCTCCCAAACCAACATTTTCTCACAGACGCCTTCCACAAGTGTTCATCTCCAGGGTTTCAAACTCTCCTTCTGATGTTCCTCTTCCCTGGATCACCACATGCATTAAAGCTGTCATCCATGCACTTTCTCTCACCAACTCAGCCTTAGTAGTACAATACAGCTTATATTTCACCCCTCTCCTTGAATTCACCTAGTTCTGTTGAAGGGTCATGAGGACTCGAAACGGCAACTCTTTTCTTCTCCGCCGATGCTGCCAGACCTGCTGAGTTTTTCCAGGTAATTCTGCTTTTGTTCTTAACAGTACAACACTGCTTCACATGCCCATGGCAAAGAATTACAGACCTTCAAATGTCTATTTGAACCTTCTTGCTTCTTGTAAACTGTTCTCACTTTAAATCTGAAGCTTAGAGCCTTTCTCTCTGCCCGTCACTCTTTACTTCACTTAACAAAACCTTTTCCCATGTTCCTGTCCTTCCTTTGAATACAAGGTCTTCTTTGGACTTTCCCCTCTTCCACTCTCCTGGATTTTTGGGGTTTTTATTCGCTTGGGACCTTTTCATTCTTTTGAGAAATCTGCAGTTTCCTCTCCCAGTGCCCACTTTCTCTGATGTCCTGGCTTCAACTGAACTTAAAACTGCTGTTTCTTTTAGTCCTGTGTGTATATCTGTGGGAGGAACCTGCCTATCTAGCCCCACGCCCCGTTGCTCGGCAACATCATTATTGTTTCTACTCTTGTGTGTTTACTTTTACATTATAGAGGTCGTAAACTTCTCATTAGAAATGCAAGCAGTCTTTTAACGTGAAACTACAACTCCACTTGACTTTTCTTAACACACAGGTACAGAAATACAAATAAAACCTAAACTTTCAAGCTAAAAATTATTCCTAACACCCACAAATACAAATATAACATACTTAAACTATCTCTATTTCCTAACACCTGGCACTTGTGTGATACAAATGTCAATTTGCACGACACAAGTGCCAGGTGTTAGGAAATTAATTTCAGATTTTTATGAATTGAGTTTCACCAGTAGTGCCCAGAGCATTAGCCCTGAATTACTCACCCAGTGACATTACCACTTTGCCACTACCTGCCCTTAATTTCAGGTTAGATAAAGAGTAACATCAGAAATGTTACTATTCTTTCCTTCCTCCACAGATGCTGCTTGACCTCCTGCATTTTCCAGCATCTTTGTCCCTGATCTGCAGTCCTGTGAATCTTCTGATTGTGTTATTCTTTGCCAATGATAATACCATTGCCTCTTGCAGTTTTCAATCAATCTCATTCCGTCCTCCACTTTGATTTATCTAGCAGAGGCCGTAGATCAATTTTTGCTGAGACCACAATGCGGAATGAAAATAAAATAATGGACAGTTCAGGGAGCAAAAAGTTGTAAATTTAATCTTTGGTGTCAGCCAAACCACAGGAGTTTCACTCTCTGATTTATGAAACTGTATGAATCACTTAACTGGATCCTTTCAGTTTTCACGTTAAGAGTTCAAGGCTGGAATTAGAGATATATTATATTCTGTATAGTACCATGTCTATTAGAATCATAGAACAGTGCAGCACAGAAGGCAGCTATTCAGTTGATCAACCCTGTGCTCGCTCTTTCAAAGAGCAATCTAGTTTGTCCCTGGTTTTTTCCCCATATCGCAATAATTTTCTCTCCTTCAAGCACTTGCCCAATTTCCTTTTGAAGACGAGTGAATATGCTTCCACTATTCAATCAGGCAATGGATTCCAAACACTCATTGCGTAAAAAAGTATTTTCACATGTCATCCCTGGTTCTTTGCTAATCACCTTAAATCCATACCTCTGGTTATCAGTGCTTCAGCTGCTGGAGACAGTTTCTCTTTACATTTACTCGATCGAAATCTTTCATGATTTCAAATACATCTCTCAAAGTTCCTCCTAACTTTCACTGTTCTAAGAAGAACAACCCTTGTATCTTGAGTTTCTTGACATAGCTAACATCCCACCTCCATCGAATCATCTTATTGAATCTCGTCTGTACCCTCCCCAAAGCCTTCACCTCTTTTAAAGCATGGTACTAAAAATTGGACACTCCAACTGGGGTTGAACAAGAGTTTTATGTAGGCAAAGCATATCTTCCTGGCCTTTGCACTCCATGCCTCTATATGTTAAACCCAGTATCCAATTGGTTCATGTTGTAATATGACTGTATTTGCTAATGAGTTTCCTCTCTCTGGATACAGACTCAGTGGTGCACAGCCTGAATGTCCTATTCACCTCAAGCTGAGCCTCAAACCTCACGTTCAATCCCACCTCCATCTCGAGCTCTACATGGCCTCCACCAGTGCTACAATCTCTGTCTGAACCTCCAGGCTTCACTTTTCCACACTCAAGGTCCATCCATGGACAACAATGGCTGCTGTGTGTACAATCTACAAGATGCACTGCAGCAACCTACCAAGGCTCCTTTAACAGCACCTCGGTCCAACCATCTTCAGTGGCTTCATCAATGACCTTCCATCCATCATAAGGTCAAAAGTGGGGATGTTTGCTGATGATTGCATAATGTTTAGCGCCATTCACGACTCCACAAATGCTAAAGCAACCTGTGTCCAAATGCAGCAAGAACTGGACAATATGCAGGCTTGGGCTGACAAGCAGCAAGTAACATTCATGGCACACAAGAACCAGGCAATGACCATCTACAACAAGAGAGAATCTAACCATCACCCCTTGACATTCAATGGCATTACCATTGCTGAATCCCCCACTATCAACATCCTGGGGGTTACCATTGACCAGAAACTGAACTGGTCCAGCCAGAGAAATACTGTGGCTACAAGAGCAGGTCAGAGTTTAGGAATTCTGCAGCAAGTAACTCACTTTCAGGACTCCCCAAAGCCTATCCACCATCTACAAGGCACAAGTCAGGAGTGTGATGGAATACTCTTCCCTTGTCTGAATGAGTGCATCTCCAACGATACCCAGGAAGCTCAACACCATCCAGGGCAATGCAACCCGCTGGATTGGCACCCCACCCACAAATATTCACTCTCTCTACCACCAACGCACAGTGGCAGCAGTGTGTACCATCTACAAAATGCACTGCAGGAACTCTCTAAGACTCCTCAGCCAGCACCTTCCAAATACACGACCCCTATGACCAATACCATTTCAAAGGACAAGGGCAGCAGAGACATGGGAACACGACCACCTGGAAGTTCCCCTCCACACCACATACCATCCTAACTTGGAAATATATTGCCGTTCCTTCACTGTCACTGGGTCAAAATCCTGGAACTCCTTCCCTGACAGCACTGTGGTTGCTCAAGATGGCAGCTCACCACCACCTCCTCAAGGGCATTTAGGGATGGGCAATAAATGCTGGTCTAACCAGCAAAGCACACATCCAATGAACGAACATAAAAAAAACCTTCCAAAACGTAACCTCCACCACTTCAAAGGAGAAGGGCAGCAGATGCCCATGTGGAAATTCCCCTCCAAGCCACTCACCACCCTGACTTGGAACTATATCACTATTCTTTCATTGTCATGTATGATGGGCGTACACCCACAGCGCTATTAGGGATGGAGTTCCAGGATTTTGGATTGCAGCGGTTCAAGAAGGCAGCTCACCACAACCTTCTCTCGGACAATTAAGAATAGGCAACAAATGTGGCCAGTGATGCCCACACCCTGTGAAAGAAGAAATAAAACTTCAATAAACTCCAAATTTTCCGGAACTCCATTAACAGCATCCAATAACACGTTAAGTCCACTTTCCCTGTCACTCCTGTCCAAAATTACTTATATCTGTTTCCTCCCCATCCATTACATTGATTCAAAACCTCAGTAGCCTGACCCACATTTCCTCTGAACCACCCCATCCCACCCCAGCCCCCAACTCCTGTATCCTCACTTACAAAAGCCTCCTCAAAATTTTCATGTCTTTGACAATATCCTTCAATTCTCCAATTAGTTGGAGGCTGTTGTGTTTGTGAAAATACATATATTGTATAACAATGTTATAAGTACTACTTAAATGCAAATTGTTGTCAATTCCACAAATCCAAATGATGGAAGTTTCGGACTGATGTGTGCTGAATTTGTATTTCAAATCCTACACCCTTTTAGCCAGAGTTTTAAGATATGTTATTGTAATTTCATTAATAAATGTTGTGGTTGCAACTGCAACAAAGGGTTTTTAGTCCTGCAACAATGACAATAACACATTGACTAATAAAATAATAATGTCCTTATGCAACAGTTCTCTCATATTACATAAAATGACCAATGATTTATTTGTTGCCTTCGTGAAGTTTATACAAGCCAATCAGACCTGTAACCCTCCTGGGCTGCTCTGAAGCCAAAGGACTTGTAACTGTCCATGAGAGCCCTCTAACATGTGGAGGGAGTCAGGATCTACCCTTTGACTATTTGGCTATCCTTGGGTCATGATACAATACCTGTAATGATATCTCACCAAGTTGATACCACACTTGTGTTTATACCAAGGACTCCAACTATGTCCCATCAGCTTTGGTTACTGTCCTGTAATTCATAGCTCAGTCTTCATTTACTTGTCACCTCAGGCCTCTGACTGTGGTATGTGATGTCTTAGCTGCTGCTAATTTTCTTCATCTTGGTGCCTGATTCCCTTGGCTCAGCTTGCTTTGTTTACATGGAAATTGGATGCTTCCCGTTTCCTCTAAGTTCTCCTTGACCATTTGAACCACTTTCAAATATTCTGACATGTCATGATGGTGCCTAACAGTAACTGTGGTTAAAGTGTAAAACCTCACACTGTTGGGAGTGTAGAACAGAAAACTGTACAAGGGCAGCTTATGATTTTTAACTCCATTTGAGCTTAAAATTTAAGCCACTGTGATTTCCAAATCCATGCTTCAGCAGTTGAGGCTCCGCTTGGGGTGAAGTAGAAAATTTACCCTGTCAGGTAAATCAGTAAACCAATCAATGGAAGTCATTTGGGCTTTTTGCAATAATGTACCATGTGGCAAGAGGGAATGACAGCCTGCTTTGCATCTCTCCCAATTTTTATTTTCAGTGATAGTTCAGTTTCCTGTGAATAACTTTTACAGAGATTTATTTTGTGCTAAAATTGTAGGTTATTTCTTTTGCCACAAAATATTATACTTATTCTCAACAACAACTTGTACCTATATAGTGTCTTTAGTGTAATAAAACACCACATGGCAATTCACAGCAGCGTCAAAAAGCAAATTTTGACATCAATCCACATAAGGAGATATGAGGGCAGAAGACCAAAGCTTGGCTAAAGAAGCATGCTTCAAGGAGTGTTCTAAAAGGAGGAAAGAAAGGTAGAGAGGCAGAGGGGTTTCGTGAGGGAATTCCAGAGCTTAACACCTTGGCAGCTGAAGGGATGGCCACCAGTTCTGGAGCAAGTAAAATTAAGCATGTTCCAGAGGCTGGTATTAGTAGAGGAAAGATATCTCAGAAGGTTTAAGGTCTGGAGAAGATTACAGAGATAGAGAGGGATCAAGGCCATGGATTGGTTTGAAAACAAGGATGAGAATGCTAAAATTAAGGCTTTGCTTAACTGAGCGCCAGTGCAGGTCAGTGTGCACGGGGGTGATGGGCAAATGGGACTTGGTGTGAATTGGCTGATTTCAAGTTTACAGAAGGCAGAATGTTGGAATCAATGTACAACTCACAGTGGAAAACTTTTCTCATTACAGGGTTAAAACACGCAGGGTGGCTATTGCATTCACATTTGTACACACATAAGTTATCAAGGAATCATATTTTGTTGTAGAAGGAGGCCATTTGATCCATCATGCCTTTACTGCTTCTGACTGCACATAAAGACTATCTTCACATTATTAAGTTCCCACTCAAATCATCACTGACTTGACTTCATAGACGTTGACCCAGATTGTGTGGTCAGTAGATTAGCAATAGTACCCACCAATGATATCAAAGCAAAGTCTGCATGAACCTACCGCGATCCTGGTGGGGAGAATTTTAACTACCTTGAGGGAAGATTCCCTCCCAGCATGGGTTGCAGCAAGGCCCAGCAGGGCAGGGCAGTGCAGACGAAAATAGCAGGCTGTTTTGGGTATGGCTTATAGTCACTGCACTACAAAAACTGTACAAAATAGGCCGCTGCAAAATAAATGCATTGGGAAATCACATTCATCAAGACATTACAGAATCTTGTCAAAAAAGGCTTCGGAAATATCATTTTTAGTTAACATAATTAATTTTACAAAATTAAAAATTTAAGCATAATTTTACAATGTTAAAAATTTAAACATATTTTCAAAAAGTGCAATAATTTTGACCAGATAAACCATTTTACAAAGTGATATTTAAGAAGTCTGATAAATCATGCTAAAGGGTCATAAATTTTATTTTTTAACAAGATTTATCAGACTTTTAAAAGGTTTCACGTTGAATTAATCCATTTTAATTTTTAAAATGGCGTGGTCCTCCTCATTGAGGCAGCCCCTTACACCTGAAAATATAAGTGAAAAAATTTAAAGGTCATTCATTCGGAATTAATTCAGATTTGTACTGGTTCTATACTTGGCATTGGAAGTAGCAGCTTCTTGGGAGTGACGTCGGTTGGCCCACTGCGATTTTCAGATTAATGCACTGTGGTGCGATGTGCACTCTCCAGGAGTTGCATGATCTTTCTGACATCCAGTAACAGTGAATGTTGAAAATATCACTGTTGCTGGGACTGCCAAATCCAGCCCCATTGCTGTTAATGGGACTTTGATGTGCACAAATTGGCTGCTGGGTTTCCTACATTACAACAGTGATGTACTTCAAAATCACTTCTTTTTGTACTGTAAAGTACTTCGGGACATCTGAGATCATGAAAGATGCTGAACAAATGTAAGTCTTCCTTTCTTTCACTCACATTAACCTTCTGCATGAAGGAAGTTCTTCTAATCTCTCCCTATAAACATTTGGTATTGATCCTTGAGATTGTACCTACTAGCTGCCTCAAGTACTGATCTTTAAAGCACTAGTTTGGATCAGTGGCAGCAATCTTTCTGTAGATCAGAAGCTTGTGAGTTCAAATCCTACTACAGACTTGAGCATATAATCTCGGCAAACACTTCAGGGGACTCCTGCATGGTTTCAGGTGCTATTTTTCAAATGAAATGTTAAATCAAGGTCCCACTTCCTTATACCTGAATCATAAAAGATTCTTGACACGACGATTGTAAGAACAAGGAATTTACCTGGTGTCCTAACCAATATACACCCCTGAAGCAATACCACCAAATGGTGAATCATTGGCTAGGATTTTCCGTGCCTGCTGGTGTCAGGCGTGTTCGGTGGTGTGAGCAGACAATATAGCGAAAAATCGGTTTCATGATGTCGTGAAACTAGATTGCGATCGTTCACTCAGCCCATTGGGCCACTTTCACTGCTATCAGATGTCAGGAACCTCATTGTAATACATCAGCATATCATTTTAAGGCCATCCCATTGGACTCATTCCGCCCCTGCACTCCCAGATCGCCCACCCATGTTGGCGGGAAAATACGCCAACATGTTTCACAACAGCATATATGAGGCTTGCACTTGGGGGGCTGCACTTCGCTCGGGGCTTAAAGGTTTGTTTGCCTACCTTGCTCCGGTTAGCACTCACAATCATCAGCGCCAGGCTTCACAGACAGCACCATATCACTTTTAGGGGGGAACGGCAGGTTTCTACCTACCAGATCAGCCATATGTGGGTGGCTCTTCAACAGTTGCAGGGCTAGGGCTTGCTTGGAGAAGGGGGAGAAGCTGCCTCAGGCAAGGGAAGAGGCTGCAGGACAAGGGCTGTACTGGGAAAGGACGGTAACCCAGAATGTGCGTGACGTACCTGTTGATCTGTGCAAGTGGCCTCAAGATGGTGAGGGCTGTTGAGGCCATTTCCAGAGGAGATGAGGCCAGATGGAGATGTGAGGGTGTGTGTGAGAGAGCAAGTCGTGATGACTCTTGAGCTGGCAGTGAGATGCCGGTGAATGTGTGATGAGCTTGAGTGTGTGAGTTTAGAGTGATGAGATAGTTGCCATACCCTGGCTGGATGGATGAGATCATTCATCCTCAGTCTGCATTGGATGGCCAACCTCTTCTGTGCAACTTTGGTATTGATCACTGAAATCACCTACCAAGCTGGAGTGGTCAAGGGGTATGGAGAGAGAGCAGGAGTTAGGCATTGAGAAAGAGGATCAGCCATGATGATATTGAATGGCAGAGCAGGCCCTAGGGACTGAAGGGCCTTCTTCTGCTTCTATTTTCTATGTTTCTATGTAATGTTGCTGCCCCTCCTGCGGCCAGAGAGGACATCACAGCTGGTCTCCACGGTGCGTGAGGGCTGCAGTCTTCTTGCCTTTCACGGCCATGTCTTCTTTGCCGCAGTCATGGGCTGGAAGCACAGAGCATGTGGTGCCTGGCATGATTAAGCGGCAAGGTGACAGTGGGGAAAGGCTAATCAGAGCCTGCCCGCCATGGAAACAGTGTGTATCCCGGGAATGCATAACTAGTGCAACGGGTTTGGGACGATACAGCGTGAAAAGCCACCACTGCGGCCAGCTGGTAAAACGTCGTTTTTTCCGCCTGATACCACACAGTGCAAATCTGCGACAGTTCCTTCCGTTCATTTTCTGTTTGCTGGACTTTGCTAAGTGCAAATTGGTCACTATATTTTTCCAACATTACAAAAGGATTACACTTCAAAACAAATCTCTATTCGTGACGTGCTGTGGCACCCTGTGGATGCACCAAGTGCTAGACACATGCAAGTTATTTTTTTCATGCTCCATCAAATAATTGTTCAAATTGAATACTTGTATTAGTCAGTCTCCCTTCAATCTTCATTGTTTCAGTGAACACAGCTCGAAAGTTTTAAGTCTCTCATCACATTTATATTCTTTGATCCCTGGTGTTGTCTGAATGAATTTTACTTATATATTTTCTATGATCCAGATGCCCTTTCTATAATGGGGCTATCCAAAACTGAGCAATTATCTGAGTGATAATTGTCTCATCTACCTCTCCAAGCACACACAAGTTCTAGTTTTGTCTATTGTTCATTGACACCTTACACTACTTCACATCTGCCACCCCGGTTTGGAGCTTCAGTAACCTGCCATCAGACAGCAAAGGACAGGGATGCAGGTGTTGAGAGGAAATCCGTTGCTATGTTAGAGAGACTGTGGTCATCGGTGCTCATCATTAAAGAAAAAGCAGCTGGTCTGCAGTACGCACAGGAACTTATCCACTCAGGAACCTGTGAAGTTTGTGCCACGTCATAAGCATATGGTCGCAAAGTTATATGCCTGTCAGGTGGTGTGTGTGGGCAGCATCATGTACAGATTGCTGTTACGCACCAGCTCCAGCAGTGCATTTGAACTGAATCCATCACAAATTATAGGTAGCTCTGTTTTTATTTCATTAAATACTCAGTTGAGGCAATTATGGAGCCTGCCTTTTTCGATGTTTGTGACATGGTTCTTGCTTTATGGACAAATATCACTCACCCTGCAATCTATTGGAAGAATGGGATTTGACTCAAGTACTCAGCTGACTCTGAGGAGCCATTTAGGAGAAAATTGTTTAGAAATCCTGGGGATCGACAATAGAGGTTAGAATTACATTTTCAAACTTTTTCAGATCATAATACAAAGGAGAAATGGTTTAGATTCCCCATCACTTCCCCACAGTCCTGGTCAACACATGCCTTTCAGACAACCAGCTGAGGAGTTCACAAAGCTGCAGTAGTGCAGCCCAGGGGGAATGTCTTTCAGATTTTCCGCATCTCAACCCACGCCCCATCCAGCCCTTTCAATGTAGATGGCTGCATCTCTGTGACTGACCATATTCATTCAATCTCCTTGTCCTCTTTGATTTGTCTGCAGCCATTGATTGGTTTGATCAGACCACGCTCCACCAACTTCTCTGCTGTCCAGTCCAGTGCAACAACCTTACAAACGAACATATGAACAAGGAGCAGGAGTAGGCCATTTGGCCCTTCAAGCCTGCTCTGCCATTTAATAAGATCATGGCTGATCTGATCGTTCCCTCAAATCTGCATCCTGCCTACCCCTGATAACATATCACCCCCTTGCTTCGCATGAATCTATCCACCTGTGCCTTAAAAATTTTCAAAGACTCTGCTTCCACCACCTTTTCAGGAAGAGAGTTCCAAAGACTTGCAACTGCCTGAGAGAAAAAAGTTGTATCTCATCTCTGCTTTAAATGGGCGACCCCTTATTTTTAAACAGTGACCCCTACTTGTAGATTCTCCCACAAGAGGAAACATCCTCTCCATATCCACCCTATCAAGATCCCTCAGGATCTTACATGTTTCAATCAAGTCGCCTCTTCTCTTCTAAACTCCAACAGATACAAGCCTAGCCTGCCCAACATTTCCTGGTAAGACAACCCACCCATTCCAGGTATTAGTCTGGGAAACATTCCCTGGACTGCTTCCAACGCATTTACATCCTTCCTTAAATAAGTTGACTAATATTGTACACAGTAGTCCAGATATGATCTCACTAGTGCTCTGTATAACTGAAGCATTACCTCCCTACTTTTGTATTCAACTCCCCTCACAATAAATTATAACATTCCATTAGCTTTCCTAATTCAAAAACAGAATTACCTGGAAAAACTCAGCAGGTCTGGCAGCATCGGCGGAGAAGAAAAGAGTTGACGTTTCGAGTCCTCATGACCCTTCGACAGGAGTTCTGTCGAAGGGTCATGAGGACTCGAAACGTCAACTCTTTTCTTCTCCGCCGATGCTGCCAGACCTGCTGAGATTTTCCAGGTAATTCTGTTTTTGTTTTGGATTTCCAGCATCAGCAGTTTTTTTGTTTTTATACCTTTCCTAATTACTTGCTGTACCTGCATACTAACCTTTTGTGATTCATGCACTAAGATGCCCAGATCTCTCTGCATCTCAGAGCTTTCCAATCTCTCACTATTTAGATAACATGCCTCTCTTTTATTCCTCCTGCCAAAATGGATAATTTCACATTTTCCCATATTCTACTCCATTTGCCAGATCTTTGCCCACTCAATTAGCCTATCTATATCTCTTTGTAGCTTTTTTATGTCCTCTTCACAACTTACTTTCCTACCTATCTTAGTTTCATTGCACTCTTACCTATCCAATCAGAGGCAGAGCATTTCAAGTAACATCTTCCCTTCCCTGCCTCTGCATCTTTACTGTGGTATCCCCAGTGATCTATCATTGGACGTCCACCTGTTATTTTGTCTCTTGAAGCAGCATCTAAAGATTTTGGGTCACCTACCGCAGTTACAAAGCAATCTTTTTATTTATCAATGGGATGTGGGTCTCATTGTCAAGGCTGACTTATCTTGCCAATCGTTAGTTACCCTTGAGAAGGAGCAGGTGAAGACTCTGCAGTCCATGTGGTGAAGGTACTTCCACAGTACTATTTGGCAAGGAGTTCCAGAATCTTGACCCAGTGACGATGAAGGAATAGTGATTTATTTCCAAGGGCAGAATTTTACTTGTGTGCTGGTGGCTGGCATGATAGGTGGCGTGAGCGGACAATATGGCACGGTCGGTTTCATGACAGTGGGAAGGCAGGTCGCGATTTTCCACTCAGCCTGCCTATGGCGGGCTGTGTTCCCCATCATCAGTCATTGGGAACCTCACTGTAATACATCAGTGCTTTGTTCTCAGGCCACCCCGCCAGGGTCTTGCACCCCCACTGGATCATCTGTCCACATCGGTGGGAAAGCATGCCAACATGTTTCACAACAGCACAGAGGCGATGTGCACTTGGCTGCCTGCACTTTGGGAGAACTGAAGGTGAGGGCACAGCAATGTTCTGCAGAGCTCGCCAGGGTCGCCTATTGCTTTGCAGGCCTCAGGGGCTCATTACCTTCAGGGGTTAAGTGCCGACCTGTCTGACTGATGGTGGAAGGGGGGAAATCAGGGGGCCAAGTGCAGCCCTGCCGTTGAGGCAACTTGTAAGGGGTGGCAAGTGCAGCTTTGCTGTTGAGGCAACTTGTGAGGTGGGGGCGAGTGCAGCCTTGTTGTTGAAGCGACTGGTGGCGGGGTGGAGGGGTGGTGGTGCTGGTTAAGGGCAGCCCTGCCTCTGAGGTGACTGGTGGTGGGGCCTGCGAGGGGCAGGGGGGGGTGGGTGGCGGTGGGCAAAGGCAGTCCTGCCATTGAATATAGCACAAAAGCATTCAGGGTTGGGGAGTAAGGTGGGCGAGGGAAGTGGTCACGCATTCGGGAAACCTGTAGAAAGTGACCATTCCTCTGCAACTGAGACAGTTCAGGTGCAGCCACATTGAAATGATTGGGGTCGGGCTCCTAGCTTATCTGCCCACTCAAACAATGCAGAGGCATCAAAGTGCCACCAAGTGCTCCAGAGCATCTGCCCCACCCACGACACTGCATCCACCCCACTGCCCACCCACCCCGGCACAAGCTGCAAATCCATGAGCACTTTGGTGGACTGCAGAGCAGTTGGACTGCACACATTGGACAATCTCCACGCTAAAACTGGCCATATAGCAGTCACGGCTGGAGATGCTCCCAGCCTCTTGCAATGTCAACATCCTGGACCCATCTCCCCCATGTTTCAAGCTAACAGGGCAGCCATGCAGCGCACTAATCTCTAACCATCCAAGTGGTGGCCAGCACTCTCCGTGAACCAAGACAGGTTCTAAGTACACCCATGCTAACCACGTGTTGCTTTCTTTCGTCCTGCAGGAGGAGTACATCAGGATCATGGAGCCTGGTGAACTAGCTGTATGCCTGATGGCCTACAGAGTCGAAGAAGATGGAGGAGAGAGTGACTGAGGCTCCTGGCTGTGCAGAGGCAGGAGCAGCAACCTCAGGAAGGAACAGCGGCTGGGGCCCCTGGATGTGCTGCCCAAGAGCCACAACGAGCCGTCGCTGGTCGGCACCTAGTGACACCCATCGTCTATAGACTCTGCCTTTCATTCCTGCAGATGACTGAAAACCAGTGTCGCCCAAGACTGCGCATGTCGAGGGAACTGGTCGCTCACATTTGCCATTTACTGCAGGATTGGGTGCCACAGGGACATGGAGGGCATCCACTGCCAGTGGCTGTGAAAGTGACCGCGGTGCTCAATTTCTTTGCCAGCGGCTCCTTTCAGGGCTCAACAGGTAACCTCTGTGGGATCTCCACCCACAAATGCATCCATGAGGTCACGGATGTCATCTTCACGAGACCACATAACTTTGTGTATTTTGCCTGGGACCAGGATAGCCAACATGATAGAGCAATTGGATTTGCCCAGATCTTGGGTTTCCCACAGATGCAGGGTGCGATTGACTGCACTCATGTGACGCTCAGATCTCCGTCACAACACACGGTGATTACATCAACTGCAAGGGCACTGAATGTGCAGCTGGTCTGCGACAACCAGAAATGCATCCTGCAGGTATGCACATGCTTTGCAGGGAGTGTGCACAAAGCTTACATTCTCAGTCGGTCGCAAATCCCTGGGGTCTTCCAGGGTCCACAGACTCTGCAAGGATGCTTTCTTGGGGACAAGGACTACCTGCAGAGGCTGTGGCTGATGACACCCGTGCAGTGGCCTCAGACTCAAGCAGAATGACAGTATAATGAGGCTCATGCTACAGCCTGCAACTTTGTGGAGCAGACCAGCGGGATGCTGAAGATGATGTTCCAGTGCTTGGACCGATATGGTGGAGCCCTGCAATACAGTCCGCAGAACGTTCACGCATCGTCATCATCTGCTATGCCCTTTACAACCTGGCACTCCAACAGGGATATGAGCTGGCTGAGGAGGAGATGGAGGAGCTGCACATCTCCTCCGATGAGGAGGACACTAACGGGGTTAATGCTGAGGAGGTCCTTGGAGGCGACGATGATGGGGATGAGGCCCTTGCACTGGCTAGATGAGGCAGGCAAGCTTGGAAGGCCCTCATAGCTGCTAGATTTGTGGAGGATGAGGACGACTTCATGCAGTGAGGTGACGCCATATTTCCTCACATCGCATTTGTGAATGTTTCACTCCAGTCTGACTTACGGCAGTGATAATACCCTTTGTGAGAATGCTCCTGTCATGGAGATACGATGGAGGCTCTAATAGTCTCTCGACTGCAGGAGGATGATGACGACATACATTGAGGATACTCCATAAATCTTCACACAGCCTCTGAGAATGTCTGACTCCTGTCTGGCTGAGGGTACCTTGCTTGCGCTCCGTGATCAGGATATCATAGAGATGCAGCCATGAAACCTTAGAAGCATCTGATGCTTTGTCCGCCTTCAGCACCTGAGCCATTCAGGAATTGGAGAACAGCATCAGTGGTCATAGATGCTGAAGAGATGGGGACCAGCCCCTCCTTAAAGATGCTGAAAGCACAGTGAGAGAATGAGAGAACTCTGTGGCACCTGCTCAATACATTCTGGCAGGAATGACAAGCACCGCCGAGATGCAGGCATCAGTAAGGTCTTCAGTGAATGTGAGGCCAGATTATCTCTTTGGTCTGAAGGCTGAACAGAGCACAGTGAAGAAGCCCTGAACTGAGGCACCTGCCTTTATCTTGTGCAGAAAGGTTTCACATCTGAATGACAGAAACACTGCTCATCAGAACAAGGAGCCATAGGCAGGGAGACATTCTTGGGAGTTTATTGACAATAGTGAACAGTATGTGCAAATAATTAACACCCATGCCCCGGACACCCATAGAGAGGAGGACCTGCAGGTGCACACTCCAGGCCCATCCATGCAGGTGACTCCAAGTGTGTCCGGCCCATCTGACTCCCCTCTTCCTGTGACCTGCAACTCATTCTGGTTAACTGTCCTAACCCTGCCTTTATGTCTTGCTACTCTCCGGACATCCACAATGGAAGTGGAGGCAGCTTGCTGACTGCGACGCCCTGTCTGTGATGACTGTGGCAGGCATCTTGTGGTGGGGGCCAAGACTTGGAGGGCCCTGGCCTGCTTTCAGGGTTCTGCTGTGTGGCAGTGGCACCCTTCTCAGCCTGTGGAGCTAGAGCTGCTGAGGTCACAGGAAGAGGGGAGTCAGATGGGCCGGACACTCTTGAAGTCACCTGGATGGTTGGGCCTGGAGTGTGCACCTGCAGGTCCTCCTCCCTATGGGTGTCCGGGGGCCCCAGGCTGATTCATTGAGGAGCAGGGGTAGCTGAAGTGAGATCGAGCTGCCTGGCACCCCTACACACTGTTGGAGGCCATCTATGACACCAGCGATGGAATTGAGCCTGCGCAGCAGTGCAGGAGCAAAGTCCTGGACCAAGGTCTCCATGGCAGCCGCCATCCTACCAGTGTTGACCTCAGTGCGTTGGCATGTCGGCGCTATCACCTCAGCCTGAAGGCAGGCAGACTCCTCCATTGTGCCTTGCAATCTAAGGAGTGCAGCAGAAATTCCTTCCTGATATACCTGAGCTTGCCTTTACAGCTCCAGCCACTGTGACATGACTGAGCCCAGAGGCTCCTCATCTGACTCGGACTCATCAATGCCATGGAAACAGCGTGTTTCCTGGGAGAGTATAAATAATGAGGCGGGTTCAGGACGATACAGCGTGAAAACCTCCCAACGCAGTTCATGTGGCGTCAGCACACCCGCAGTGTTATTCGGGAGGGAGTTCCAGGATTTTGACTCAGTGACAGTGAAGGAATGGTGATATAGTTCCAGGTCAGCATTGTTTTGCCTGCCCTCTACTGCATTTAGTGCAAATTTGTGAAAATTCCACCCCAAGTCAGGCTGGTGCGTGACTTGGAGGGAAACTTGAAGGTGGTGGTGTTCCTATATGTTCACTTATGAGTTGATGATAGCTAGCTACACCTATCCGCCACCACCTATCTCAATCTTTTGACTGGCTCTGTGTTGATAGACAACTTGCCCAGCGTACAATCTTGATGAGCCAAAATTTCTTCCAATGAGACATTGGGAAGACTGAGATCATCCACCTGGATTTTCAGGCTCCGTGAACCTGACTCAGGAAAAAGAGACCCAGAAGCTGGAATATTTGTTCTGGGAAGGCGGACTGGATTAGAGGCCCACCACCCCTGGAATGAGTGCAGAGGCCTCCGATGCAGAGGTGAGCTGGGCGGAAGTCCTGCCACAATGGCCCGGCACTTTGTTAAATCTATTTTAAAAATGAACAAAACAAACAACATTCCTCTAGCCCTCATCTCTCACCTTCCAAGCACTCCCTATGTCCCGTCCTTGCCAACCCATGTCCCTCACCCACCGCCCCATGGCCCCTCATACCCCTATGGCCCTTCATAACCTCTATGCCACCCAGGCCCCCCACCCACCCATCATAACCCCTGAGCCAACCCATGCCCCCCTTTTATCCCTATGGCCTTTTATAGCCCCTATATTAATCAATGCCATCCCATTCCCTCCACCCTTTGCCCTTATCCCCTCCATGCTAACTGACCTAGTATCCACCATAAGCAAACCTCAGGAGCCATGCTGACATAAAATAGTTATGTGCCTATTGATTATGTCATTATATGAAAAAAACACTCTCATGGATAAAAAGAACATTCAATAAATTGTAGTTCCTTCAACTAAATCTCTTACAAGAATAACCATTTCTATTCTCTCATCACTTGGAGGTGTCAATCAGACCGCTTATTTAACAAGCACCCCAATGTGATAATGTTAGGTTGTAAAATCAGTCATGCAGCGCAAATCCTATAATCAGAACCCTCAGGCTTATGTCAACAGATGGAGTGAAATATCAAGCGCTGATTTTTTTTCAAAACACATCCACACTTTTTTTAAATTTAACACCCAGATGAGTTAAATCCCTTGGTACTTTTGACAGCTTCAGTGTGCTTTGACAGTTCCAATGAGTTTTGACAGTTCTTTGACAGTTTGGACAGTTCCAAAGAATAGACACAATCATGTCTACTTTTAACAACCCCAAAGGGTACCTGACCTGTCCAATTGAATCCACAAGTTCAGACCTGCTTTTACCTGGTCTAATCTGCACACTGCAGGTTTCAGACACCAACCTCATCAAGATCACACATGAGTGAAGGCAGCTGCT